>NC_046288.1:45101361-45410111 GCF_004115265.2 Rhinolophus ferrumequinum | reverse complement strand
TTCATTACATTGTTTATAAGAGTAGACAATAAAAATAATTTAAAAGTCTAATAATGGAGGCCTGGTTAAATAAATTGTTTTCTATCTTCACAGTAGAATAACACAGAGAAATTAAAAACATTATTTTAGAAAAGACTGGACAGAGTTTATGACACAATAAAGGTACTAAATATTGTGTATAACCTTACGTACAAAGTACATGCTGAACGATGAAAATATGACTGACACAATAAAATGTAGTCCCTGACCTTGTGAAGTGTACAGCAGTATAAGAGAAGTATCATATAAAATACTAACAATCACTATACTTTAATTTCTACTGGTATGAACGCTAAGAAGGATAAGCACAATCATGGAAAGATGAGAGATTCTCTTGGTCTGTAGAACAAAGAAGACTTCAGTGAAGAAATAGTTAACGAGAAAGATGAGACATCATGTGGTGGGTGAAATTTGAAGAGTAACCTAGATAATGGCAGCAGCAAATCAAACGGTCCTGAGGAAGAAGAATCACAGCACACTTGGACAAATAAAAAAGTCCATCTGGTTTGGGGAATAAAGGTTTGAGGAACAATCTGGTTTGAGGAACAAAGTAAAGGTCTGAAAGCCCAGAGCCTTATAAGTTATGTTAAAGGTTTTGACTTAAGACTTGTAGGAATCATGCAGTAACAAAAGATTTTAAGCATAGTAAGGATATGATGCTATTTTGTGGTTTAAATACTTCTCAAATTACTCTGAGAAGAATATGCTAGTGAGGGTAGAAGATACAAGTATTTAAGTTTTTGGGTTAATGGAACAGTTGAAAATATGATGGATACCTGAGCTAAGGAGCAGTATAAAGATTGAGAGACGGGGATAGATTTGAAATATTTAGGAAACAGTAACAATGAGACTTGTGTTTGACGATGGGGATGGAGATTAAAGGAGGCATTAAGCATTACTCCAGTGGTTCTGGTTTTCTCAACTGGCAGATGGTGGTACCTCCCAGTAAAACAATCATGATGAAGGATTATGTGGAGAGGGAGGTAGGAAAGAATTTCAGTTGTAAACATACAAAGGTTAGGGTGCATTTGTGACATCTAATAATGTAGAATTATTAAACATACATGAATCCAGAACTCCAAATTACTCATAAATATATACACACGGACACCTGTATGCCTATAGAATACAGACATTAGCAAAAATAAAATGTTTGTGTGTGCATAACAAAAACGAAGGTCATATGTTATAATATTAACAGTGCTTATTCCTGAATAATAAAATTATGAGCAAATTTAATTTATTTTTGTGACTTTTTTATACTTTTCATTTTTCAGTTTGCACTCATGAATTTTGTACTGATAAAATAAGACAATAAAGTCTGATCTTTTTTCTATGGACTACCACAACACTTTGAAAACTAGTCAATTATAACCTTCTACACACATTAGAAAAACCAATTCTTGGACCCGATCACTCAGAGTTCATCTTTAAAATAATTTCTATATACATGCATAAAATTTGGCATCTGTTTTTTTTGTGACCAATGAAGCACAGACATTCAACAATCCTTCTCTATAGCTCATCTTTCTTATTTTATAAGAAACATTCCCCATATAATTGTATACCTTCTAAAATATAACAATCCTTTATTGCATACCTCAGTTTTCTTTTAATTGCATAAGAAAAAGTGATTCAAGTCAAATTAGAAATGCAATGACATACCCATATGATTTATTTGCTTTAATCCTGAAAGTCCTGATTGAGATTGAATAACTACCTAATAAAACCCTCCCCCAAAGCCAGACTAAAAGCAGAATGAATGGTTAATAATGATTAATAAGTATTAAGTGCTTACTATATGATAGGCAAAGCAATTGGTGCTTTGTAGGAATTATCATTTTTAACAATAAGTCTATATTCAAGTATGCTTATTATCTTTGGAGGGATGAGAAAACAGGCTCACATGTATTAAGTAAAGTTCTATAGGTCACATATCTAGTAACTGATGGAGCTGGGATTTCAATTCAGTCAAGTTGACAGCAGCTTCATTTCAAACCTGATAATACAGGACTCTCATTCTGCATATATCTTATATAAAACTTAAAAAGATTTCTGGTAAAGATGGCAAAGTATAAAAATGTGTGTTTACCTCCTCTTAGAACCACATCAATTACAACTAAACTACAAAACAACCACAATTGAAAATCACCTGAAGTTTAGTTGAACCAAAGCCCTACAACTACGGACATACAGAAGAAGCTACCTTGAGACTGGTTGGTAAAAGTGGCAGAGACACAGAACAGGCTGGTGCCAAACCCATGTGTGACAATTAAAAATCAGGAGGGATATATCAGCTGCAGAGGCTCCCCTCCTACCCCCAGAGGAGTAAGGAGTCCCAGGCCCACACCATGTTCCCCAGCCCAACTTTCCAGTGCCAGGGAGATGAGTCCTCATAACTTCTGGCTCTTAAAACCAGCAGAGAATTTGGCTCAGTGAGCTGGAGGGAGGCTGCAGTCTGAGGTGTACAGACTTATTCCCTGATGGACTGTCTCTCTCTGAGCTCGAGTGCTGAGGCACCAGCTCAAACGGTGTCAGGGACAGATGGGGAGGAACTGAATTGTCTAGTTTCAGGTTAAGGGCTTGAGGGGCAGACACTATATCTGAGTCTCCATCAAACCGGCCATCACCTTTCAACTGCCCCACCCAAGTGATTCCCTGAGACCCTGCCCCACCCACCTTTCAGGCACACCCAAGCTTCTTCCAGTGGCTTTTCCATATAAACTGCCTGTGTTGGCTCATGTTGCAGGCTTTCTTAAAATCTCCCAAATGTTAACAGAACCCAATAAAGCAGAATCTGGTTTCAGCATGTCCCATACCTCTGGCTGAGTAGCCCTAAGATTTGCAGATTAGCCTCTCAAGGCTCCTCCAAGCCCAGTGCAAGTGGTAGCCATCTATGGATTGCTTTGTGTCTCAAACCAGGTGGCCCCAGGCAGGGCACAGTCTGCAGCTAAACTTGGCCGGTATTGGGTCCTCTCCCAGGAGGCCCCATTACTGGCTTGCATGGTGGCCAGCTTCAGACCAAGCCAAAACATCACCTCGCTACCTCCAAGGATGACACACCTAAAGGGCAGACTGGGCAGGCACCAGAGTCCCACTAAAGCAAATCCTTTTAGTCCCACTAAAGCTGATCCTTTGTAGGATCAGCCCTTGCACCACAGCTCCTCCACCATAGTCATGGCCAGTCCTTATAACCAATTAGCCTGAGGGTCAATCCTTATATTGATATGCAAACATCAACCAAGTATCAACTACAACAGGAAGGACAACCTATACTAGGGACAACCTTTACTAGGGACACACATGGAGCACCCAGCTCTGGTGACCAGGCAGACTCACCACTGGTTCCCAAAGGACACTTACTACGTAAGGCTACTCTACTAAGACTGGGAGGCATGGCATTCCTACCTAATACATAGAAACAAACACAGGGAGGCAGCTAAAATGGGGAAACAAACATCCCAAATAAAAGAGCAGAACAAAGCTCCAGAAAAAGAACTAAACAAAATGGAGACAAGCAATCTACCACACACAGAATTCCAAACAGTGGTTATAAGGATGCTCAATGATCTCAGGGAGAACTTCAACAAAGAGATAGGAAACATAAAAATGGAGATACAAAACATAAAAAAGAGCCAGTCAGAAATAAAGAACATAATAACTGAAATGAAGAACACATTAGAGGAAATCAACAGTAGATTAGATGAAGCAAAGGATCAAATCAGCGATTTAGAAGATGAGGTAGCAGTAAACATGTAATCGGAACTGCAAAAAATAAAAGGAATTTAAAAAAATGAGGATAAATTCAGGGGCTTTTGGGACAACATCAAGCATACCAACATTCGCATCACAGGGGTATCAGAAGGAAAAGAGAGACAGCAAGAAATTGAAAACCTATTTGAAGAAATAATAATGGAAAAATTCCCTATCCTAGTGAAGGAAGTAGATATACAAGCCCAAGAAGTGCAGAGAGTCCCAAACAAGATGAACCCAAAGAGGCTCACACCAAGACACATCATAATTAAAATTCCAAAGATCAAAGAAAAAGAGAATCTTAAAAGCAGTAAGACAAAAGCAGTTACAGTGGTACCTCGGTTTTCAAACATCTCCGTTGACGAACAATTCAGTTTATGAACACTGTAAATTTTATGGATCTATGGTATCATTAGATAGTAAAATTCATGCTAAATTTGCAGTTTAGCATGGGTTGATTTTAAAGGTCTGGAACAGATTAATCCATTTTGCATTACTTTCTATGGGGAAACCGTGTCTCGGTTTTCAAAAAATTCAGAACTCGAACAATGATCCAGAACGGATTATGTTCGAAAACCGAGGTACCACTGTAGTTACCTACAAGGGAGCTCTCATAAGATTATCAGCTGATTTCTCAACAGAAACTTTGCAGGCCGGAAGGGATTTGCAGGAAATATTCAAAACGATGAAAAGCAAGGACCTACAACTAAGACTACACTACCCAGCAAAGCTATAATTTAAAATAAAAAAAATAAATAAAAAATAAAATAAAAACAGATAAAGAGCTTCCCAGACAAGAAAAATCTAAAGGAGTTCATTACCACCAAACCAGTATTACAAGGAATCTTAGAGGAACTTCTTTAAGATGAAAAGAAAGGAAAAAAAGATTAAAAAATATAAATAATAGAATGGCAATAACTGTATCTTTATCAATAATTGCTTCAAATGTAAATGGATTAAATGTTCCAATCAAAAGATAGGGTGGATGAATGGATTAAAAAAAAACAAGACCCTACATATGCTGTATATAAGAGATTCACTTTAGATCAAAAGAAACACATAGACTGAAAGCAAAGGGATAGAAACAGGTATTTCATGAAAATGTAAACAACAACAACAAATGCTGGAGTAGCAATACTTACTCCAGACAAAACAGTCTTTAAAACAAAGTCTGTAACCAGAAACAAAGAAGGACTTAGTAATACCACTTGTGGGTAATTATCCAAAGAAACCCAAAACGCTACTTTGAGGGGACGAATGCATCCCTATGTTCATTGCAGCATTGTTTGGAATGGCCAAGATGTGGAGGCAGCCTGGGTGTCTGTTAATGGATGAATGGATAAAGAGGAGGTGGTACATATATACAATGGAATATTGCTCATTCATGGATGGGAATGGGTTCTAGCCATCTGTGGTGGCATGGATGGACCTGGAGGGTACTGTGCTAAGTGGAGTATGCCAGACAGAGAAAGACAGATGCAATATGATTTGGCTTGTATGTGGTATCTAAAGAATAAAATAAACAAATAAAACAGAAACAAACTCATAGACACAGAGAAATTTTTGATGGTTGCCATATGGGAGGGGGGTTGGGATTGAGTGAAAGGGGAAGGGATTAAGAAGTACAAATTGGTTGTTACAAAATAGTCATGGAGATGTAAATTATAGCATAAGGAATATAGTCAATAATATTTTAATAACTATGTATGGTGTCTGATGGGTACTAAATTTATTGGGGTGACGGAGAGGAAGGAGTTGGGGGATAGGGTGAAAAAGATTAAGGGATTAAGAAGTACAAATTGGTAGTTACAAAATAGTCATGGGGATATAAAGCATAGGGAATATAGTAATAACATGGTAATAACTATGTATGGTGCCAGGTGGGTACTAGGCTTCAGGGGGATACCTTCTCTTAAATTATATAAACGTCTAACCACTGTGCTACACATCTGAAATTAATATAAAATAGCATTGAATGTCAAAATAAATAGTGTTAAAAAAACAGAAATTAAGCTTAAAATACCAATGAAATGAGAATTATTAACTCTACTGAATAAATTAAAATATAGAGGATTACATTGTCACATTCTTGTAAGCTCATTTAAAAAAAAATCTGGTTTATAGCTTCTGCTTTCCTCACACTAGCAATTTTGACTATTTTATATAGAATTAGGGTCAGTTATTGAGCCATTAGCTGGTAGTCATCATGGGAGCAACATTATATGTAAAGTGTATTGTCATCCCTCTGGGAATACACAAATGCTAAGAGAGAGAGTTGCTCAGCTGACTACACCACAGGACAGGTGGGGCTAAGTGTTAAAACTTGAATTTTACCTCTATTATCAAAATTTCAGACTGCTTATGCAACTGGAACGTAGTGTGGTTAGCACATGTTCTCTTGTCCTTTTTAAAGGAAAATCAACACAGTCTGTGTTAGAAGTTACATTCGTTTTAACCATGTTTAGAAGATGTTCATAATATAACAGTAGGTCAATCTGACACATAATTTGGGAATAACGACTGAATCAGCATGGACTGTGTATTACAATCATTCCTTAGACACATCTTAAAACACCCATGTGCTATGAGCTGAGGACAAATTCTACCTACAATTTAATTTAATTTTGTGAAGCACTTCTACGGTGAGTAATACAGGGCCTTACTGTGAGTAATAAAGTAGTAATTTCTCAGTAAAGATTTGTGAAATGAATTTTGATGAGTGAAAGGAGCTCCCATAGATACTGCTAAAGTACACTTCACTTTTCTATAAATGTAAATATCCTAATTGGGTATGTGAATATATATATATATATATATGTTCAAGTATATATACATACTTGAAAAAAATCAGAATTTTTTCCCACTGCTATATTTCTTTAGTTAGTAGCCAGAATTCTCTTTTTTTTTTTTTTGCAATACTTATGACTTCAACTGTAATTCATAGGCTAATTGCAACCTTTCTGATGGCTTCAAAGCAGTTTGTCAGCAGCCTGCACTTTTAAGCTCTCACAGCAATCAGTCCCATTGAAATGTGTGCATTTTTGTAGCATTTCTGCTCCACTGTTTACTCATACTCATTTCAACTGAATACTAAACACTTTACATAACCTATTGTTGCTTTCCATTCCGCAAATCCTAGTGTTAACAAGTCTCCCTTCTAAATTCCTAGATTTCAGTGTTAACTCCAGTTTATGGCATTCCTCTTGTGAAAAATCATTAAATATATAGTACATGGACAGTTACTTTGTTTATAAACACTACAAGAAGAATCCTTTTTTGGGATCAGTCAGGAATAATAATGAATAGGACATTTGCAAATACTGTCTCCATAACTTGAAATATGTCTAAGAGTTCTTTCCTAGAAAGATATCGGTGGAGGGAAAATTCTTAAAATCTTACCAGTTCTAGCTTTGAATATTGCCACATCAGTATAGTGTGTCCAACTAACAAATACAGGTAATCTACGATCTGTGCCTTGTGAACCTTCAGTGTAGTGACACACACCAGGTTCTCTGGTTACTGTTGCTGAAGAAGCCATCCAAATGGGGAAACTACCCCTGAAAGGGCCTTCTGCCAAATTCCCTCAATACCTGACTCTAGAGTCCCTAAACCATTCCCCATATACTCCAATTTTTGTTCTAAATCACACACGAAAACGCCTCCTTGCAAAATCTGGCTTCTTTCAACCCAAACAATCCTAAAATTACAGGAACCCTGGTGCAAACTGGATTGAGGTCGGGGGGTTCCAACAGCAGCAAGCGTTGCTCCTAGGATCTCCTGTCATGGTGCCAGGATGATTTCTGACAGCAAAATGGAGCTTGAAACATATCTCTCCATTAAAAAAATTAAACATTTTATGACAGTGAGATTCTATGACACTATTATCATAGTATAATATGGATACCCAAAGGTTTAAACAATAATCTTTTGTCTTCCTCTGAAGTATTCTTCTACCATACTCACCCTTGCTTGCTGTATTATAGTTAAACTTGCCAGCCCCTGAACATGCTAAACATGTTTCTCTATCTCCTCTCCTCTTCCCCTTTCTAGAATATTGTATCCATAGATAATCACTTCGTTTTAGTCTCTTTATCATCTCCTCAGAGATGATGTCACTGAACACGTGTCTAAATTCACATCCTCCACCACTCCCTATCTCCTTACCGTGCTGTCGTTTTCTTTATATCCCTTTATACTTTCATTATATCTTTGTCTTATCTCCCATTTTAGAAGTGAGCTTCAGGAAGAGAAGGCTTTTAACTTTTTCCCCGTTTTATCATTACACACCCAGGGCATAAAAAAGTACCTGATACATTTAGATAGTCCACAAACATTAAAGAATATTGAAAAAAAATTAACATATACTATTGTGCTTTGAAATTTTTATTTAAGTCTCCTAACAACTCTGTCCAGTAGATAAAATGGGACTCATTTTAATGAGGAAAAAAGCACATGCGATAATAAATTTATCCACCAACTTTATCTGTCAGATAACCTAGAGGTCACTAAGTCAATGAATACCTAATATAGAAAAAGCAAGCTACAAGAAATAGGAATATTGTTGAACTGTATTAATGCAATTCAGTATCATTACTGGAAACCCACAAACGGTGACATAAGTCCTGTCATCTTTTTCCCCCTCTCTAATGAACACCAAAGTTTATACGGAGAGAACTTCACTTAGAAAGAAGCCAGAAGACCTAACTCTTTACAATCAGCTTCCTAGAGAATCAGGGCTAACAAAACAAAACAAACAAACAAACAAAAACAAACAAAAAAATCACTAGGGACATTAGGTTTTAACGCATTTGTGATACTTAAACATTTAAGACTGTTATTCTTGGAATATTAATCATTTAGGGTTAACAATCTTAGATGATAAAATCTACATGTGGGAAAGATGACTGTTATCCAGGCCACGCACAGATATCCACAAAACAAACCTCTACCCAGGATTAAAAGCATCTAGAGAGTGAATTCTTTAAAACTAATGTTACCACATTCGTGACTTATTCCAGCTACAAGTCCAATCTTGTTTTTTTCTGCTTCAAATACAAAGGATTAAAGAATAGTTATCAAGAACGTAAAGGTGAAACATAAAACTCACAAATCAATACTGAGAAAAAAACACTTTACAGTAGATGTTAACTAACCTTTGGCTATGGTAGAAAAACAGACTTCTAAAAAGTCCAGTTTTTTTATGTATACTTCTGCTTCTTAGGTTTTATTCTGAATATCCAGGGGGGAAAAAGTTGCTTGTAGTTCCCTATGATAACAAAGGTGTTTTTTCTTCTTTTTTTTCAGGTTACATTTTAGTATGTTCTTTGTGACTCTTAACATCAAACTATCTTTCAAAACAACAAGAAAAATCAAGATCAAACAAAGAGAAAGTGCAAGTTTAATGCCATAGCAAATTTAGTATTCAATCCATTCTTTCGAGTGAAAGAAATACCAGTGCCCATGGCATGATTACTTGAGAAGCTAACAGGTTAAGACAAGTATAGTAAGAGTATAACCACATATAACAAACAAATTATCATACTTTTCCTAATGAACACAAGTACATTATGCTTTTATTTCTTCAACCATCCCGGATGAACTTCCAAAAGTTACATCAGCAAATCTCTGGCCTACTGAGTGATAGTCACATATCTGGTGCACATTAGCTGGACTGACCTATCTGTCACTCTCTTGTACCTTTACCTGCTTCAGTGTTGCTTCAGAGAACAACATTTAACATGGCACAGAACCCAGCCCTTGTTCTGTTCCAGCAGAGATGTGGACCACATGCAGCTATTAAGCATTCTATAAAGGTCATTCTCCCTCTTGAATTTCTGAATGATTTGTTTTTGTCTTATTCTACATTTGACATTTTTCCCTATC
This sequence comes from Rhinolophus ferrumequinum, assembly GCF_004115265.2. Classification (NCBI taxonomy): domain Eukaryota; kingdom Metazoa; phylum Chordata; class Mammalia; order Chiroptera; family Rhinolophidae; genus Rhinolophus; species Rhinolophus ferrumequinum. Next base: position 45,400,436 of record NC_046288.1, on the reverse strand, counting down.
TCTATCTTTGTCCAGCTCCTTGTCAAGTGGATGAACATTTATCATTTTATATGTCAACATACACAAGAAGCACATTTAAAAAAAAAAAAAAGCACATTTAAAATATATTGATAAAAGTAACTTTTTTTTCTTTTTTCTCTCTGCTGATAGCCCTTACCCTAACACAGTGCATCATTCTACAAAATATAAAAATGACTTGTTGTAAATAATGTACTATCTCCTCCATTTCCCACTTTATACATTACTTTAATCATTATAGCTTTATTCCTTTCTATTCCACACATGAGAGAGGCATCAAAAGAACGTTTATACATTCTGAAAGAATGTATGTTTGCTGGATTACAGGAAAACAAAATTTTAGGAAAGAACATATTAAAACATCTGATCAAAAATTTTTTTGGGGGGCGGCCGGATGGTTCAGTTGGTTATAGCGCAAGCTCTTAACAAAAGGGTTGCCAGTTTGATTCCCACATGGGCCAGTGAACTGCGTTCTCCACAACTAGATTGAAGGACAATGACTTGGAGCGTATGGACCCTGGAAAAACTGTTCCCCAATATTTCCCAATATTTTTTTTTTAATTTATATGTTTTCTAAAGATGTGAAACTAAAAATGTAATTTTTGTGAAATTATTAAATTAAATCTTTTTTTCTTTTTTCATAAGGAAAGAAAGTTGGTCAAATGTTTTATGTAGGTCTGGGCTAGCTTAAGCGAAAGATCTGGCAAAGGAATCATGGCTAACTAACAATTCCCATGTCTCAGTGGGAAAAGAAGTTAAAATAGGATATGTGTGACACATGTCTAGTTACTTCCTGGCATACGATCTACTGTAAATATGGATCTGAGTGAGTTTTTCCCAGTGGGGACCAGACTTTGAGAGGGTACAAAGAACCCTATCTAGATTTACAGGCAGGAACATTGCTACAAAGAAATATTTAATTTTCTAGGAATAATGTGAAATAAATACTTATGCCAGCTTCAAGTACTCATAAAACCAATTGGAGATAAGTGAACAGCTACTTAACGATGTAGACGCTGAGTCTCTTAGTGACTTTTTTGTTAACCATTGACATGTGTAACGCAGAAAAAGCCACAATAAATAGTCGAGCACCAACAAACTAGGATTGATTTTTTTTTTTAATGACAACTCACTAGAAGAAATATTTCACTCTTTTTTTTTTCTTGATAGACACCAAATGTAAGGCTACAATAATATTAGAATGTGGTAAGAAATGTATGGGGTACACTTTCGCTTCATCACACTGATTAGAAAATCAGAAGACTCTTAATAGAGAATCTGCCTTCCTGCTGGCAGAGTGACTACAAGAGAAAAAAGGACACGGGTGCATGGAATAGGTACAAACCCAGTAGAAACTGTTCTTTAGACACAATTAATAAGGAAAGAAATGAAGACAGGTTTCAGATCCTATTCTGTGGCTGAGTGAAAGTTTGCAAATTTTATAGCAAGCCTAAACTTCCCTTAATCTCATCTACAAAATAGGAATGATGATAATACCGTGTCTCCCCAAAAATAAGACCTAGCGGACAATCATCTCTAATGTGTCTTTTGGAGCAAAAATTAATATAAGACATGGTCTTATTTTACTATAAGACCCAATATAATATAATATAATATAATATAATATAATATAATATAATATAATATAATACCGGGTCTTATATTAATTTTTGTTCCAAAAGACGCATTAGAGCTGATTGTCCGGCTAGGTCTTATTTTCGAGGAAACATGGTATTATAGGAATGTAATGAGATAATAGCTATAAAGGGTTTGTAATAATGATGGGTATATTGTAAGTACTTAATCAATGTATTAGTTCCTATAAACGATTATGAATAATAAGTTATATATCATTCTCATCATAGTATATCTCCTATAGTAACCTCTGGGTATTAAGGTGAGCAAACCAATTCAATGATCCCTTTATACACTACAGAAATACTTCGGCTGTATTTTATTTTGAATAATGGTAATTCTCAATGTACAATACAATGAAAGTCCTTTTACTTTAAAGTACCTTTAAATTAAAGTTAAATTGTACACTTTACATTCATGGTTCTATACAAATTGTGCTGATTTGGCTACAAATGCCTAAATAATTTACTGACCTTTAATCAGTTATAAACCTATAAGCCTATAAGCAAGCTCTATCAATTAAAATCACATTAATAGCTCAATTCCAGAAGACAAGTGAAGTTTAACTGAAGAAAAGAACAATTAGTGAATCAGTACCAACATGCAAAACTGCCAAGAGAATTCAAACCTTACCAAAATCACTGTGACTTTTCTCTCTTTCTTTTCTCATCAAAACACAATTATTCCCCATAGAATTTTTTTACATAAACATGGGACATGAAAAATTAATATTTCAGTACAGTAAATATTAAAAGGTTTAGAAGAGGAGCCAATGATTATTTTTTTTAAATAGAAGATAAGTACTTGATTATTATAGTATGAATATAAAAAATCAGAATACAACTGGAAGAGATGAGACTTTAAAAATATAAAAAGTATAAAGTTGGGTGAATTTGAAAGATGACTTAAAGAACAGTTATCTCAAAATGGATCCAAGCAGCGGAAAGATTATGAGCTTAGAAAAGTAACTAGAAAAACATCTCTTCTATGAAAGTTCTGAAGCGAAAAAGAAAGGGGATGGAAAAAAACTAAAATTGCTTGAGGTGTTTTCTGTCATGTTAAATAAATAGAAAATCTCTGTTTGAGTTTGAAAATGAGAATACAAATAACCCATATTTTCATAGACAGTTTTCCTCTTCACTTGACATAATTACAAAAATCAATTAACTCTAGCCTAAAGATATTTGGCAAATATTAACAAAACAAACAGAAATAAAATGTGCAATTGTTTAAATAAAATTCTTCTACATTTTTTTAAGTTTTGAGGGAGGGCGGGGAAAAGGGGAAAGCAAACTAACATTTATTGAAAACTCATTCTGTGCCAGTCACTGTTTTCTTGTTTTCTAACATGTTTTATTTATTCAATTTACTATTCATTTTTTACTTCAAGATAGGTGGGTATATCTACATTTTACATATGAAAACATTGAAATGTATTGTCCAAAAGTGATAAAAACAGGGTAAAATGGCATATTCTAAAGCAATTAAAATACATGCATTGCGACATGTTTTGATAGAGACAAAATTAACTAGTAAATCTTAGAAGAGTCCCAACCTGAGTTTTGAGGGAGAAGGAAGGGATAGGAAGAAGAGAGGATGACAAAGAAAGAGTAAAGTGTTTAGTCTGAATACTTTAGGAACAGGGTTTGGATCTGGGTAGATTCTGCTGGGCTCTAAATTTTTGGAGAAGTCCTAGAAGATGGTATATGTACTAACTGCCACTAGCAGTTTGTGGGAATAGTCCTCCAACAACCTGTAACATTATATAGCAGGCTTCAAAGGAATTACAGTACTCTCTAGCAATACAGTAGAGCACAGGTAAAATGGACCAACCCTATCTTAATGAAAACAGTTATACAATTCTACATAATTGGGCTACTTCTATCTCCTGGCCAATACCCCACATTAATACTTCTTTGATGATGTGAATATAGTTACTTTTCTTTGGTAAAAATTATACTTAATAGACTATTCAAAATTCCTAACTATGCAGCATTCAAGCCACTTAATCTCTCTATTTGCTCATCACCAACAGGAGGACTCTAGACTATAGGCAATCTCTAATATTCCTCCCATCTGTGAAAGTCTCTAAACGACTTCATTTCTACAGGGAAGATAACCTAAAGAACATGGTCTGCCCAAGTCCAAAAATCACCACAGATCTGAAAATCACCACAGATGAATAAAGGAAGAAGCTCACTGTGCTGCTTTGGAGCACAGTGAGAGGAGGATTCTCGCAAATCCAGTTCCACATTTGGAAAATAAAGAAATAACCGAGGTGCCAGAAGGAAAGCAAAGGAGCTAAGGTTTACATGAACTAGATTATCAAGGGAAGAGCAAGATCATGAGGGTCAGAGGCCAATGCAGGGCATCACCTGATCATTTCTTGAGCTAAACCAGACTTTGGAACAGAAAAAAAGGAAAGGGAGTTTAATAGAATCCAATGACTTTTACACTGAAGTGAAGAAGGGCACACTTCTGAAAGAGAAGCTTATAGAGGGTGAATCAATTAGATAACAGTAGTTATAGTATGATTAATTCAAAATCACAAAACAATATTTTCTGATCATCCCCTATAAGAAAAAAAAATTGTTTTTAAATATGAATCTTTGAAACTTTAACTGTTAAGGCTATCCTCCTCTTACTTGGAGTATTCGTTACTTTACATAAAAAATGCAAAATTGTCAAAACTTGTTTATTTGATGATGTCTCCGTTTAGGATGCAAAAATAAACTAAATTTAAATCTTTGTTGTAAATGCTGTATTTCTTAGAACAATGCACTCCATGTGAGAATACACGTCCCTTCTTTAGTTCCAGAGATACAGCATCTGAGGTTAGGTGCAAATTGATGCAATTGCCAATATCCAATGAGTTCTGCTAGGAGTGGCAGTCAAATAGCAGAGAGAGAGAATGGATGATAAAGAATAAAGGCAACGATTACAGATAACTAATTTCTAATTAAAAAAAAAAATCAGTTCCATATGCTTCCCTGAACAAAGAGAACCTATAACTGAGCTAGTTTCCCTCTTTTCTGCTGCCTGTGAAGAAAAGAGCTCTACACCATTAAAAATAAAACAAAAACAAAAACCTAGGTCTATTTCTTTAATCAACATAAAGACCTAGATAAAGGAAGGAAGAACCTAATGCTAAGTCAGAATCACTGCCTAGTGAAAGAGAATCCCACCCAGGGGAGCTTTGAGGCTGGGCCAAACTGCAAGCTAATCACACACCAGCAGATAGGGCGTTGAAATCAGAGTGCTGCCTTGGCCTTGTTTGCCTCCAGTCAGCTCTAGTGTGTTCCTTTCATCCATGTAGAAATGTGAATACTGCCATTTTCACTCTCAAACAAGTCCTGGTTGGGATAATAAATTAGAAGATCAGCCTATTTCAATTCAAAGGGTGTGGCCACAAACGCATAGCTAAATGTCAGTATCAGTGATAACAAATAACATTTTAGCCATCTATTTCATATAAATTTAGAGTGAAATGTCTTTAAAGAAGTCGTTAACATTAAATCCAGTTACTTTAATAAAGATTTTCAACTTTGATTTACAGGTTTGTAAAAAGCCATAGCTGCAAATCTTAATGTTTCAGGAACGTAAGATAAACAGGGAGCCCTATCTGATCTCAGGTGTGGCATCCACTTTCTAATGCACAGGTCAGACCCATGGCCCTAATTGGAAGTATATTTAAATTACAAGTGCAATCTCCTGAAGTATGAATGCTAACTATCTGCATAGTCCACAGATCCATATTTTAAATTTCATTACTGTTACAGATGAGGTGACGAGGAAGCAGGAGCAGGTAAATTAGAGACTTTCGAAGTTTCATTATTTATCTAAAGACTTCACTGCTATGGAGTGGCAAAGCAACGGAGCCAAAATTTGAATATATAACTCCAACACCAAATCCAGGGCTTCTATTTTTGGTACTGTATGCCACTCTGACTTGTTAAAGAAACAAAAAAATTACCAGCCATCACAATTTTTGACAGACTCAACTCGCTCAGGTTATCCTTCGCTGACTCTAAATTTCTTATTTCTTAATCTACTCTACAACTGAGAGCCTGAGAGCAAGACAGAGATAGATGCTCCCCACTGGAGCACTCAATTACCCATCCTTGGCTCTCTGACAATAGATGAATTTAGTAAGAACTAAAAGGAGCGAGACGGCAAAATTAAGTTCTGATAATATCATACATAATTTTTTATTTATTATTTTATTTTATTGGATTAAGGATTGGCAGTATGCATCATAAAAAAAGACTGGAAAACTAGACTCTAAAAAAGACACATAGAGGCAAAAAAACCCACACTGGCTTATCTGGATTTAGTCCATTCCACTCCTCAGTTCACTCAGGGTCTTTCTTTATACACATGCAGACATACTGCCTCCGCGTTCACCTTCTTCTGAATCAGTGGTTGCAAACTACCTCACCTGGGAATACAGATCCTTAACTATGAAGTAGCGTCTCCTAAGACACTGAAAAAATATGGCCTGCAGTCCCAAGATTCCTTTAGTATGTTCTAAATGGGACCTGTGTTCCATTTCAGGCTTTGCTTCTAATATCCTAGGAGCACAATTTTCCATCACTTCAGCTAATTGTTTGCAGATAATGTATATCTAAAGAACACAAAATTATATGGAAATACTTCTATCTTTCCATGTAATTTTATTAATTTACACAAGGGGATTCTACTTGTCATATAAAACTAGAAAAGCAATCATGCGCAAAAGTTAAAATTATCCCATTTTAATTTTACTGTTGGTAACCTAAGATTCTGTCAAAGATCATGCCCTTTTAAAATTGTTTTGATTGGAAATAGATATCAAATAAATTAACAGCACTAGTCTCTTAATATTAGGCCCAGACTTTAATTTAAAAATGTATACTCATATTAAGACATGAAAATGAAGATACATACTTTAAAAGGTCAGAAATATTATTTATAATTAATCATTCAAACTGATAAATAAGTACATACAGGAACTCAAAATCATAAAATTCTTGCCATTATAGAATTACTATTTTCTGACTCGAAGTAGTTCAAAAATATTTCAAATGTTTCATATTTTAAATAGAAAATGATACTATTAGCACTGAATCTAAGAAACTATTAGGAAACAATGACCAGAAAAACACTGTTTCAATTATTAGATTAAAATAGGATTGACTGCTATGGAGAATGGCCTTTCTTTTCTCCATACTCATATGAGGCAGGAAGAGGATTATTGGGAAGCTGTTGTCTGGGATATAATACTTTACTGTCAAGCCAAAATAATTTTGAGTTCAAACCAAACTCAGTTTCTCCCCTCTCACAATGGCTCCTTTCTTTCTGGGTTTCCTATAGTGGTGATTAAAATCCTCATCTACTGAGTCACTCAAGGTAGTACTTGAGAATAATGTTAGACTTTGTTCTATTGCTCGCACTTCTAAAGCAGGACCAACTCGATGGATGCAAGCTTCTTAGCCTCTCTCCTAAGCCAATTCTCCTCTCCATTCCCATTTGTTATGCTTGGCACAGCCCTTTACCAACACACACCTGGAGTACTGCCAAGGTCTTCTAACTGGTCTCCATATAACACTGCCACTATAAATATTTTATAACACAAAGCTGGGCATCTCTTAGCCTAAATTATTTACAGAAGTCCGTTGTGTGCGCGCTCCGCTGAACGGCAGTTTGCCGTGTGCTCGCTTGGCCGACCGGCTCTCCGCCAGGTGCACGCTCCACCGACCGGAGCGCACACGGAGATCTCATAGGGATCTTCTTAACTTCTTGCCTCTTCTCTTGTCATACCCCCCATTGAAACTCATCTTTTTTCCAAATGGAATTACTTGCCATTTCCTTCTTTTGCCAGAAATTTCCATAACTCCATGGCTTTGGCCACAATGTGTCCCTTTCAGATATTGTTTTCTCCTGACAGTGGTAAACTTCATTTTTCCATGAGAGTCGATTTATAAAATAGGATAATTTATACACACCACATTTTTTTTTTTTTAATTCAAAATGAAAATAGTTAAGTCTCATGAGTTTTTTTGGAGGTCAAGGAGCTAGTTATAACTTAATATGTTAATAACTTACTAAAGAATAGATGACATTTTGATAACAGCTTTCAACTGTGTTTCCCCAAAAATAAGACCTAGCCGGACAATCAGCTTTAATGCGTCTTTTGGAGCTAAAATTAATATGAGACCCAGTCTTATTTTACTATTATACAAGAACGGGTCTTATATAAGACCGGGTCTTATATTAATTTTTGCTCCAAAAGACGTATTACAGCTGATTGTCTGGCTAGGTCTTATTTTCAGGGAAACAGGGTAATCCCTAAAGGTTAATTTGGGCATTCTTGAAATTTAGCAACACAGAGGCAGTATTCCAATATTTCATCTCTTATATTCACAACATATTTTAATATTCAATAAGCATATTTATATACATAATGGCTTTTCATACACAAAAATGACCCAGCCAAGATGGGAGGTATTATTGCCCAAAGTAAAAATGAGATAACCAAGGCTTTAAAAGCAGGTACGGGTGTATAACAACCGATGTAATATTTCATAACTGTCTACTGTCTGCCAAGACTGTGATGGTCCTTGGAATTCAAAAAGAAATAAAATGTTGTCTCTGGGTTCCTCAACATGGGTCTTGTTGGTGTTATTTCTTCTGTGCTTTGTCGAGGCAAAGAAGCCGAGAAGTACAACCTGAACAGCACCAAAAATGAAACATATACATTTTCCAAAGGGGCAGCTTCTGGGTACTTTCACGGCTTCATGGACTTAATAGCTTGTCATCTCTCCTGCTAATCCTGAGGCAAAAGACCTGGTAGATCCAAGAGTCTAAAATAGCCTCTTCTAAAGAAAACATTTGACAAAATACAACAAAATTTCATGATAAAAAACCTCAACAAATCGGGTATAGAAGGAACATATCCGTATCTCAACACAACAAAAGGTCATATATTACAAACCCACAGCCAACATTATACTTAATGGTGAAAGGCTGAAAAGCTTCCTTTAAGATCAAAAACAAGACAAGGGTGCCCACTCTCACTATTCCTATTCAACATAGTACTGGAAGTACTAGCCAGAGCAATCAGGCATGAAAAACAACTAAAAGTCATCCAAGTAGCAAAGGAAGAAGTAAAATTGTCTTTGCAGATGATATGATCTTCTATATGAAAAATCCTAAAGACTCTGCCAAAAAAAAAAGAAAAAAATTGCTAGAACTAATAAAGAAATTCACTAAAGCTGCAGAATACAAAAATCAATGTACGGAAACCACTTGTGTTTCTATACACTACAACAATATATCTGAAAAAGAAAACAATCCCATTCACAAGGGCATTAAAATCAGTAAAATACTTAGAAATAAATTTAACCAAGAAGGTGAAAGTTCTGTATACTGAAAACTACAAGACTTCAATAAATGAAATTGAAGAAACAAATAAATGGAAAGATATTTCATGTTTATGGATCAGAAGAATTAATATTGTTAAAATGTCCACATTACCCAAAGACATCCATAGATCCAATGCTATCCCCATCAAGATTCCAATAGCATTTTTCACAGAAATAGAAAAAAAATCCTAAAATTTGTAAGGAGCTCTAAAAGATCCCAAATAATCAAAGCAATTCTGAGAAACAAGAATAAAGCCAGAGGCATCATATGTCCTGGTTTCAAACTATACTACAAAGCTATAGCAATCAAACTGGTATGGTACTAGTAGATATAGATCAACATAACAGAACTGAGAGTCCAGAACAAAACCTCAACATATACAGTCAAGTAATATTTGACAAGGGAGCCAAGAATACTCAATGGGGAAAGAATTGTCCCTTTGATAAAAGGTGTTGGAAAAACTGGATAACCACACGCAGAAAAATGAAAGTAGATCCCTATCTTACACCAGTCACAAAAGTTAACTCAAAATGCATTAAAGACTTAAACATCAGATCTGAAATCATGAAACTTCTAGAAGAAAATTTAGGGATTAAGATCCGTGACACTGGTTTTGGCAGTGATTTTCTGTATATCGCACCAAAAGCACAAACAACAAAAGCAAAAATAAACAACTAGGAATACATCAAACTAAAAAAGCATATGCACAGCAAAAGAACCAATCCACAAAATGAAAAGGCAACCTATGAAGTGGGAGAAAGTATCTGCAAGTCATCTATCTGATAATGGTTAATATTCAGAATACGTAAAACTCTCATACCACACAATAGCCAAAAAATAAATAAAAATAAAATGGGCAGAGGAACTGAACAGTTTTCCAAAGAAGACATTCAATAATGTCCAATAGGTCCATGAAAAGGTGTTCACCACCACTAATCATCAGGGAAATGCAAATCAAAATCACAAAGACTTACCACCTCACACCTGTTAGAATGGCTAATATCCAAAAGACAAGAGATAAGTGCTGGCAAGAGTGTGGAGAAAAGGGAATCCTCATGCACTGTTGACGGAAATGTAAATTGGTGCCACCATTATGGCAAACAGTATGGAGGTTTCTCAAAAAACTAAAAATAGAACTACAATATGACCCAGCAATTGACTTCTGGTGATTTATACAAATGAATTGAAATCAGGATCTTGAAAAGATATCTGTACTCCCATGTCCATCGCAGCATTATTCACAGTCAAGATATGAAAACAACCTAAGTGTCTATCAAAGAATGAATGGATAAAGAAATGTGATTGAGATATAGATATAGATATAGATATAGATATAGATATAGATATAGATATAGATATAGATATAGATGATGTAGATATAAATATAGACATAGGTGTAATTATAATGAAATATTATTTTGCCATGAGAAAGAAGGAAATCCTGTCCTTTGTGACAACTTGGGTAAACCCTGAGGGCAGTATGCTGAGTGAAATAAGTCAGAAAGAGAAGAGACAAATACTGTATGATATCACCTATATGTGCAATTTTAAAAAGTTAATCTCAAAGAAATGGAGTAGAATAATAGTTACAAGGGGCTGGGGCGTGGAAGAAATGTGGGGATTAATCAAAGGATACAAACTTTAAGTTATAAGAATAACAGTTCTGGAAGTCTAACACAGCATAGTGATTATAGTCAATAGTATTATATTATATACTTGAAAGTTGCTAAGAGAGTAGATCTTAAATTGTTCTCATCACACACACAAAAATTTAATTTGTGAGTGATAGGATGGAGGTGTTAGTTAATGCTACCATTGCAGTCATTTTACAATATGTAAATATATCAAATTATTATGTTGTATACCTTAAACTTACACAATGTTACGTGTCGATTATACCTCAATAAAGTTGTGGGGCAGGGGGGAAATCACTTCTTCTCTGCCTTTATGGTTGTTTTGTGGACATTTTTTTCCTTCTCATTCCTTCTGACTTATATGGATTAAAATGAATTATTCCATATTTATATGGGTTAAAATGGAAATTCAATCAAGGGCCAAATGATGAAGCTCAATTGGCTGCAAGAAATTCTTTATTTGTTTATCATTGCACAGTATAATATCTCAGTTTGTATTTACAGTGAAAGACAATATTAAAATATCAAAAGATCAAATAGGTGGATTAGCTTCCTTTTTAATTACCACAAGCACATAACATCTATGTAAGATCAAAAAAAAAAAATAATTCTCTTACGAGAATTTCTAAGGTTACTTAATAAAAAAATTGTTCATACTTTCTTACCCAAGGGTGATACAGAACTTATTAATAGTAGCATAATATCAATGACAAAAGTATTACACATTATCTTTTTATATATGTATTATGAAATATTAAAAACAAGGCATATTCTAAACTTCCTCTCATGGCACTGACCTGGTTATTCTCTCTGTACATTCCTTCCCCTCTCCTCTTTCACCTGAACACTTAAGGGCACTCCCTGCCATACTAAGAGGGAAACAAAGATTCAAAGATAACGTACTAAAGGGTAGAGAAAGTGACTTGCTTGTTGAATCCATCACAGAGAGCAAGATGCTAAAACATAGACATCTCAATGTTCTCTGATTTGCCATTTAATGATATTGGCATATTGTCAGCACTTACCTCCCCTCCAAAGAGGGCTGGGGCCTGAATCACCCTATGTGATGGTTGGGGTCTAAAAGGCAAACCTCAATCCCTAACCAAAGTGGAACTAAACTGACCCAGTAGATTTCCCAGTAAGTAGATTTCACAGTAAGTAGAGCCAACAGCAGGCGTACCATTACTTACAAATCAATTATAAAAGTTTATACATATCAACACTTGTGTAGCAACCACTCAGCTTAATAAATAAGACATAATAATATTGAAACATTGTATCTCTCCGTAATGAAACATCACTTTCCCTTCTCACTTCTCTTCCCCCAAATTAACCACTAACCAGTCTTTTGCATGTATCATTGTCATGTGCTTCATAGTTTCTTTTTTAAAGTGAAATAATCAAATTAGTCCTTATGGTCTATAATAATGCATCAGCTAGAAGCCAACTGGGAATATGCAATGTAGATGCTCAATAAATAATATATATTGACAGCAATGTCAATCCAACACAGTATGTACATAATTATGTAAAGTGTTTAAAAAGTATAGCTGAAATCCATGTTTTCTTTTGAAAGTCACCATAGACATTACACATTGAAACTGAGTTCATCACCGGGGTCCTGGCTGTCAGCAACATTAACCATAAAGGGCACTCTTTCCCCAATACTAATATTCTTCCTTCCACTCCCAGCTTGCCTCAGAGCATTCCTCCTCTTTGGTGGCCTGTTAAGTTCAATCCTCTTACAAATTCAGCAGCCAAGAGGAAGTTCTGCCTTCACTATCTGGGTAATATTTTGAGAAAATAAAACCATTTCTTCTCAGCAAACATGTTCATATGAGCATTCAGGGGCTGATTTTCTGGTTTATGGATTATCTAAAACCCTTTGCTCTTTTTTCCTTGCTTTTGGCCATTTCACTGCTCATTAGCATTGCCACTGAAGGGTAGACAAGAAAAAGAAAAAAAATAGCAGCAGCCCGTTTTGCTATTTATTAACTGTTTATCAACCACAACAAGAACTCTGTAAAGAAAAAGAAAAGTATTAGCCAGTTAGTTTTTGAACTATCTGTTATTTTCAATTGTCAATGGATGTTCTTTTCACAATTATAACTGCATAATTAAAAGTGGGTATAAATATGTTTTCCCAATAATACTTTTTCCACCTGTAAAGGTAACTAAATTTATTTGTTCTGTGAGATAATTTTCCCCTTTTGCTTGCAACAGTATAAAATTGTCATTTTCATTGTTCTTCTATACGCATAGAAAAAATACAAATTAGTAATATGATATGGTAGTATACTAATAAATTCAAGAGAGGGAAAACAAAGAAAATATAACTTGATTTCTCCATACTCAAGAAACCATGCTTAGTAAAATGGTCAGATATGTGTCATTAAATTTAGGAAGGATCTCATTACTTTTATTAATTACAGGACTGGCCATTTAATGATCATGGCCTATTGTCTTAAAGCTTCCTCCTCCTTTACTGGACCTTACAGCATAACTACTGGCATCTACTATAGAAAAAAAAAATGAAAAGAGGCAAATGGAAGAGACGTTCACTTAGCTCTGAGTATGTCATGACTGTATTGTTTTTTGTAGCCTATAGGTACAAGGTGAATGATTCACCATCAGAAATCTGAGTAAAAGGATTTCTACTATAAATGAAGACCTTCTATAAGTTTATATATGTCTTTTCTGAAATATATGTTTGCTTTATGGCACCTTTAGGACATCATAAAGATGGCATTTATTGAATTAACAATCTCCTTTGTCATAGTCCAGCACAGCCACTGAACTGTGAGTCCTGAATTGCTCTATCTTCTGCTGCCTGATATTACAATATTATCTCAGAAGGCAGATAAGCCTAAAAATACTTAGAGGATGGAAAGCATGTCTTACGTATGTACTTTTTGGATTCAACAGAGTATATAATAGGTGCTCAGTAAGTATTTATTGAATCAAAAAACTATCGCATGTTATGGTTTTCATGTCTCCTTAAAAGTATATTTTCTGCAAATGAAATATAACTATGCAGATCATGATTTCTTCGCTTGAAAATAATGAATTATCGAAAATGTCCAAAATCCAACTTGACTGCACTACCAGGGATCAGAAGCGTAATCCTTCTCAAGTTTGAACGTGAACTACCACCCATACTAGTGAGGTGTTAACATTTTTTTAAACAATTCTATTAAGAAGAAATGTATAATGATCTTCACAAAGGCTCTGCTTCTTTTGGGCTATGCTGAGAATGGATGGCATTTCTAAAAAGAAAATTCACTTGTTTCCTGTTATCATAAATTATAGAATTAGCAAAGAAGAAATCAGGACTCAGAAGATCAAGATAGTAACTGTCACCATACCACTAACACAATTTTGTCTATTGTGAGATTGTGGAGATTATCCAGAAGGAAAAATCCGCCATCTAGATTTTAATTAACCTTAAACTATATGCAACAGAACAATAGTACTAACTTTCTTGTCCCATTTTCTCTCCTAATATATTACCTGGCCTTTGGTTTTTAAGATAATAAGCCAATCTGAACTGTGCTGCCTGTGTAGTATATAGCGTTGTAATGGTGTCAAGGTGAAATAAACTATGCACTTCACCATTTAGGTGCCCATTCTAACTTAAATTTAGATTTAAATCTCCTTGGCACTTTCTCCAAATAATTACATTTCACCACCCAGGAAGTTATGAAATAAGAAGTTTAAAATATTTTTTTGATGTTATGTATCCATTAATTATGTTCCTAGGCTCCAGCCATAACACAGCCTGCTTTTTCTTCAATCAGTCATTGTTATGCCCAAATTTATAGAACTCCTACCCCTCACTGTTCATGCATTCCATGTTTACATATCAATTAATAAATTAACCAAGCAGAAACAACCATGTGACATTCATATTACATTGTTTCATATGACAAAATGTTTTTATAGAGGAGAAAACACTGGAAATGACAAAGAACACTGAAAAATATAACTCACCCACTACTGGCATTCTTATTTTAATACAAATCTTATTTCAGCTGCAAAATCAATGTAATATACATAACTTATGTGTGTATTAATAGGAGACAAATAAAAGAACTAAGATTCATTTTCAGAAGGCTGAATTCTGAGATTAGACAGTGTAGAACATTTCCTTTCCTAATTTTCACCTATGACTAAAGATCTGTCAGCTATGCTATAGCACACATAGAAATGAAAGTTCCATAAAAGGAAATATTGAAATGTGTCACTGAAAATCAATATCATATGAATTTCTCTCATCTATTTAATTTCTATGTGGCATTGCCTTGTGGAATAACTGTTTTGTTTTGTTTTGTTTTTAATTGTTCCAAAATGATTTTTTAAGTAAATCAAATGCATAATAGAATTTACTTAGAGAAAACCCATCATCAATTAAGATGTGTCTATTGCAAAAGGAGGATTTTATGCTATTTTAATACCACTACAAGTATATATGAATAGCGTATTTTCTTAAAATTAGTACATTAGACTACATATTGATTCTATTATAGTGGTATAGCAAAACTTCTTAAGGTATAATCCACTTGTAATTCCAGGTAAGAAACTTTTATCTAAATGTGAATGCTAATCTGGGAAACTAAATGAAGCAAAAAGGCAAAACTAATAGAGTCTGTTTCAGAGAGGACATCTAAGCTTCTCTGGTTAATTCCACTAGCATTGGCCTATATTCTTGATCCAAGATTACAAAACAAAAACAAACAAAAACAGTGCTACACAAACTCTTGCTGTCCAAACTGAAGAATCAAATAAGTTTAATGAAAAGGGATACCTGTATTTTGTTTTAAATCCTCTTTCTGAAAATGTTCTTATCATTGAACTTTTTAAAAATTGCCATATATATTCCAACTTCCACTTTAAAAACAAAATCCTCCCTTTACCTCGTATTCCCACCCATTACTCCCTTGTTCTCACTTACAGCAAAACTCAGAGTTCCTCAAGTCCCATTACATTTTTGAATCCTTCCCAATCACCCAGTGGTCGGTGAGTTATATTTTTAGGTGTTCTTTGTCATTTCCAGTGTTTTCTCCTCTATAAAAACATATTTTATCACTGAAAGCTCCTTTGTCAAAGCCATCTTTGTCCTGAGCATTTCCAAACCCAGTAGTCAAGTCTCAGTTTTCATTCACAGAATTTGACAAGGTTTCTCATTTCTTCCTTGAAATACTTTCCTCACTTGGCTTCCAGAACAACACACACCCTGGTTTTCTTTCTAACTCACAGGTCACTTATCTTTGTTTTCCTAGAGCCTCTCCTTCTCCCTGACCTCTACATTTTGGAATGTCCCATGGTATATATAACCTTGGAGCTCTTCTCTATACACAGTTATTCCCTAAATGAGCGACCCCAGCCCATCACTTTAAAGAACAAGTCTACAATGATGTACATTACAAATGTACAGCTTGAATCTCTAACTGCCCCCTAAATTTCTGACTCATGTAATTAACTGCCAACTTAAATTCTCAAGTTTGATGTCTAAGAGGAATATCAAATTTAATAAATTCAAATTTTGTTACTTATCTAAATTTGCCCATTGCCCATGTTCCCAATTTTAGTTAATAATAGCACATTTCACCCTCTTGGCTCAGGAACTATACCCTGGAAACCTCTTTACTTCCCCAGGATTTCTCCCAGCTGAATAACCAATCAGAAAATATTGTTTCTTCTGTCTTTAAATATATCTACAATCTGACAACTACTCATCTAGTTCACCTACCGACTTGGTCCAATCCACAAAGAAGTTCACCTTTTTAAAATACAAACCATTTCACATTACACATTTGATCTCAACCCTCCATCGGGTTTCCTGTATACCCAGAAGATCTAAATACCTTACCATGACCTAAAAGTCCCTCTAGGATCTTCCTATTTGCCTCTCAGACCTTGTTTCCTTCCACTTCCTGCTTTGTTCCCTACACTACAGCCACATTGACTTTCAAGATATTCCTTTAACAAGTAAAGCAGATTTCTTCATGTAGGGAAGATGGGGCCGGTCAGGCTTCCTCCCCACCCCGGCCAGCTGGTGACCCTGACAAGCGGCCTGCCGGTCCGATAAGATGGAATGTTGTGCAGGCTTCATCCATCCTGAAGATGTTACTGTAAATACTTTTATCTCAGCACCTTGGCTGTGAGCCACTTTTGTCTTGGTGGGGTATAAAAGGGGTCCGGTCATTTTATGAGGAGACGGGTGGCTGCTGTGGGCTGCTTCTAGTGGCTGCGGGTTGTAACCTGAGAATGCCCAGTTGTGTGCAGGAGGGAGAAACCTGTGCCCAGGAAGCCTGTAAATAAAGCATGTCTACTTCGTCTTCAGCTCCACACATCTACTTCCAGCTCCCTGAGTCACAGACACCTTGCCCGCGAGACTCAACCCACTCAGACACTTAGCGTGTTGTCTCATGGCCACTGCCTTTGCTATGTCTTCGTTTTTCATCAGATAGCCACTTGGTTCACTTCCTTTCTTTCAGTAAAGTCTCTGCGCCAACGATCATCTCTTCAGAGAGCTATTACCAGACCACTCTGTCCAAAATAACAAACTTCATTCACCTTTTATCTTCATCGTATTTATCACTCCCTGACATATATTTTCTAATTTGTCTGGTTGCCTACCCAATGAGAATGTAAGCTCCTTAAATACAAAAAGAGCTAACTTGTTCAACATTTTAATTCCAGGGCCTAAAAACAAAACTTTGTTGAGAAGGGGTTCAGAATAAATGTTTGTAGAATGAAAGAAAACCCTTCTCTTAACCCTTCCCACATACTGTATATTGGTAGTAATGCCCACTAACCCTGTAGTTTCAGGAATATTAACTTCTAGAATTATAATGATTTTGATAATGAAGCAAACACCTTATTTAAAGTTTCTTAGGAACAATCACATACTCAGAGCCATGAAATAAGATTATGTTGTAAGTAGTCCTTTGAATTATCAGGGAATGAAGAAAAAAGGATAAGATTTATTATTTTAATACTACTAATTACTTGAAATTTTATCGTGAGTAAAAATGTCTGTTAATAAGGAACTTGACTATAGAGTGATTTAAAATTTTTAACACATACAGGCATTAGGTTCTTGCGCACATTGCCTCTTGCGCTTCCCTCTACTCACTTAAGGAGGCTTTCAGTAGGTCAACCCAGTCTCCGTTTCTCATTGATAACCACTAGGTGCACAACAGTTAGGTAAAAGCCACAATACCTGAAGCAGGAATCCAGAACTGTAAAGAACACGGAAGAAACACTGGATATTTCTTTTTAGCTCTACATTTTTGAGTGATACCAAACATATGCTAATATTCCTGGTGTGCTTCCAGTTGGTAAATTCTAAAAGCTGCTGTAGTCCTTGATGATTAGTACATAAAATTACTCATTTCTCCAGTCAGCTTTAAGGAGTACTAGTATTTTGGCATACTATAAGAGAGTAGCACTGTAAGGAACACCTTAGTATTAATGCTAGACAAAACTGAAGCAACAACAAAAATCCAGCTCTTTCAATCAACTACTGAAGCTACCTAGAATACCTGATGAACAAACACATTATGCATAATTCTTGTTCATACAAAAAAAAAAAATGCGTTTTAAGGAGTCCTTAAATTGAGTGATTAAGGTTGTATTCTCCATTTATTTCCCCTAATGTTTTTTTTTAAATTCACTCTAAACCTAACTATTAAGTATAGTTATATGAACTACACTTGACTGTATCTCTTCTCCCAATTCCTCACATATAAGAATTTGTCTTCATTTTAGTTATGTATAATTTTAGAGCTGAAATAAACATTAGTTTAACTCTTGTTTTAGGATTGATAAAAATGAGGACTGAATAAATAACTTCCCAATGTTGCTCAATTAGCTGTTGATATAACTAGTACTTAGCCCCAAACCTTCTAACTCCTAATCAAAAACAAGTTTTACTGTGTCTTAACATTCCCGTTTTTCATATTTCTGTGGGATTTGTACCCCTATTCAAATACCAAAATTCACAGTTTAAATTACCTGAATCCACAGACATCCTCTTACTAGTCAATCCCAGAATCATGTTAGTATTTTTTCCCTTATCCTTTAGACATCCACCTGGTTAGTTGATTTTATTCTCAGTTTTTAATAATACATTATTCCAACAGTTTATTAATTAATATCGGCACAGGGCAAGGTCTAACATAATATGAAAAACTGTTCATTCATTTAACCTAGTATTGCATTTTCTAATTAGGTGATTTTTGCCGATGTTAAAACTAATTTATCAGATTAAAGTTGGCTAAGTTTCATCCTCCATTAGTCTTATAACGGGATGTAGTTGAAGTAAGATTTGGCCTCTTTAAAAAAACACAGCAAACAGAAAAATTACTAAATGATACTAGGCACTGGTTTTACATTGCCATACAAACCCAATGGTGGTAGCAGTGGTGGTGGTGGTGGTATACATATGGAGATTGATACAACACATGAAACTAATATTTACCATGCCAAAATTATCTGAAAACACAAATGACCATTCACAAAATTCAATGATTGACATTATTTTTAAAAATACTTGTATTTCTGCCCATGTATATGTTTTTGTCATAGCTCTGTGTATGAGTGCTTCATGTTGCAAACTTCGGTCAGTTTTCTACCCCACCTCTTCCATAGGTAAGCAGAACTGCTGCAGTTAAGAAACTGCTTAACAAACTCTATGCACTAATGTCTGTTTATGGCAGCACTGTTAGGTTTATTTATGTCCTTCTTGGTGTCTTAGATTTTTCCATAGAGCCTAAGTATTAGTTTAAGAACATATTTCTGTTATATTTTAAATACGTGAAAAATTTACATCACTAGGTGCAGCAATCTAATCTGTCTAGAGAAGAGGGTGTTGATATGTCCTAAAACTAAATTCTTACTAGAATAAGAGACAGGGATAGTATTTCCCTTTCTGGTTTGAAAGTTAAAACCACCTATATCTTATAGCCTCACAAACCCCACTAAATGGCATTTTTTTCTGACAATTTTTTTTTAAAATCCCATGTGATTTTCAAGTAGGACTACAAAAGAACAGCTCAGAATGCAGTGACACCTAATGGCAAAGATACCTTTATAGGCTATAAATGTATTTTCTAATAAACATTATATTTGTAGTAAAACTAAGTATTGCTACTCACTGATATGCCGTCAATAACCTGAAACATCATAAAAATCCAATAGCAGTGCCAAATAACTTACTTTTTTACACTAAAAGAATATGTGCAAATGAGACACACACACACACAAAAATCTGCATTAAAAAGTGTGGTTTTAAACTTACGATATCCCTTTGCAATACAACTACAGTATGATAAACTTAGCCTTAGAGATTAGAATTAAATGTAATGCATCTTCCATTACTCTTACCAATCTCAACTGGTTTCTATTGTTGGATAAATCAAAAATTAATTGCCTTCACTTTTATTCGTATTTAAATTAAAATTTACAGAAGGTATTTATTGGGCGTACATTTCACTTGGAGTAGAAAGCAAAGGTCCTTATTGTAATGACTTATTAGTCACGTCATAGTTGATATCATTGATTAATAGCATTGTCTAAGTTAATGCACACCTGAATTGTGCTTCAACTAACTGTATTAATGATACAGAAAAGACGAAAAGTAAAGAATACCCTTATTTTAAATTCAGAAGCTACTTCTTAATACCTTCTAAATTTACACAGTATGTTAGCCATAACTTAGGGAGCAAAAAACCGCTGTAAATAATACAAGGACAACTTGAATCACTGAGATATCTTATACAATGCAAAGAGCCCTTGATGTCTCCTGGGGGTTATAATTAAACAATGTGAAATCATGTAACGAGTTGAAAAAGAAACATTTTGGTAGAAGACACAGTGCATCTTCTGGCAATGCTTTTACATTCTGTATTTGATAAAGTAGTCCTCAGTGCAGAAGTAATAAAAACTGATGCTTTAAATCTACCATCTACTATTGTTTTAAATGTGGTGATATATTTTATTCACCCAGCAATTTTGCACTTTAATTTGAACTTTCTCATGATGAAAACTCTGAATTATCTTAAGCTTCTCAAATGTCATAGTTGATCATTATCTTCTTGGAGGATAAACTATCAATTGCTTATGAGAAAAACATGAATAAATGCTTAGTTTCTCTTCCCTGCTGGCATAAGGTATTTTACTATGATACTAACAAAAACATGCTAGTGATTTTCGTAATATATGAATAAGTACTCAGTTTGAGTGTTTCCTTGTAGAGATATAAGTGAGGATAGCTCACTTCAATCAGTTCTGTGAGCACAGGAACCAGATAAATAAATGAGCATACATTAAACTGCTAAAACATGAGATCCTCCATATTAGATATGAAGCAAAACACAAACTGTGCATTTGACTGGAAAAGCCACCTAATCCCTGCTTAATTAAACCAGTGCTTGAAACTCCTGTTGTGTTAAGGGAGTGAAGAGTGTGGGACGACTGATGTATGAAGAAAACAGCACTCAGCGTGGCTAATCTCAAAGACTTTGGAGCTTTCTAGCTACATAAATCAGAGCGACTTTTGAATAGCCTCATAAAACACACTATCATTGCCATTCCACTCACGACTTTTTGGTTCTTCCTACAGCATGCAGATCATTAGAAAACTTCTAAGCAATCAAGTAATGTGGGTCTGATGAAATTACTCAATCAATGCACAGGCTTAAAGTAGAAGCATAATTCAAAATTGCATAGTTTTTATATGTCAAAAGACCTTTCTTGGGGGGGGAGGGAAGAAGATCACAATGGAGTCAATTCATTTCTAAAAACTGTGTTTGTGTGTGTATGTATATAGGGTATATAATTATCAAATATTTTTAAAAATATGATTTAACAGAAACTCAAAGTAATTACAATATTATGCATTTTTGACTAAAATAAATACATTTTCATTTCAATCATTAGAGTTTAACCATTATAATACATCTCATCAGTGTAGTGAACTAAGGGGTTTAATAAAATATATTAGAGTTTAAAATATGTAATTGACTTTATTAAACTACCTGCATGAATAGCAAAAGCAATGAGAAAGAAAGAAGGATGCAGAGAGTTTTCATACATATAATTTGGTTCAATATCAAAAGGATTCAATATTTAAAGAACCTATTACAGCAGTGTCTTTTTATCTTTCCAGCTTGCCTAAACTACATATTGCAGTTTTCTGCTTGAACACACCACATAAGGCTGTGAAAACCTTTCATTTCTGCATATCTCCTTATATCTCTAGAGTTGAAATGTTCACTTTCCCTCCTGTTTCATCACTTTCATCCCTTTAGTCCTGAAATAATACATTTACCATAAACGTATTTCTCACATTAAATATTAAATGAAGGCAATCACCTCCTAAAGATGATTGATTCTCTTTTCTTATTCAACCAAGCAAGTAAACTGATCCAATGAATATCAACTGGTAATTTAAAATTTTAATATGGGCTTTTAATAGCTGAAGTTCACACAAATTAGTCTTGGTCATCCTTTTTTTTTTATTTAGGAAATAACACTTTTTGGTATATTATAAAAGATAGCATTTGAAACAATCATCAATTTGCTAGCTTTATGGCATTATTAGGTAATCTATAAAAGAAGCTAATCCTCGTCTCATGTATTAATTGCATTCAAGTCTAAGTGAATGTCTGAGAAGTAATGATTTCTTTCAGTAGTATATATACAGTTAATGCATACAACCAGCTTTCTAAAGAAATCTGTAATTTGTGCACAGTTACTTTTTTTTTTGGTCTGGTTATAAATAACTAAGCCATGTCACAGTGACAGACAACAGAATGTAAAGGAAAAAATACAACAGTTGTGTTCTATTTTGAAACAAATGCCCAGACTGCATTGCAAAATAGTATGCATCTAGTAAAGGATAGCAAGAGCTGTAGCTGTTTGCAAATAATGTATTTATTGTGTAGACCACAGAATAAGCAATAAAATAAGCACTCATCCACAGGCCTTCCCTCCTGAGTGATGAAGAGCATAAGGCAGAAACCCCTAATCATGACTGTAAAGATACAATACATATCTGCATTCCTTCTCCAGGCATTCACACTGGACACAAATGTATGCCATTTCTTTCAGGGAATAACAGTTCATTTCTGAACTCCATGAGAACATTACTGAACCCCTCCGTAAGACCATAATTTCTCCCTGAAAAGTTCAGAACCCACAGGCACTGTTAGCCCCCAGGCAAAACGAAAACTAGCAGGCAAGTTATCTAGTGCTCAATTTACTTAATGCATAAATGCAAGGTTTTCTGAATCCTGACCTCATTACCCCTTGCACAGAGACATATGGTTCTATTGATATAAATGATAGAGAATGGCAGACATGTTTACAAAGACAGCCGCCGAGACCAAGGGAGGGAGCCCCCTGGAGCTGAGGGGCTGGCTGCTATGGGAGCGCAAACCAGATAGAAGCCCCTCGATTGGGCAGGCACAGCCGCCACCTGCAGCAGGTTCGACTTTCAGGGTCTCGTGTGTGTGTGTGTGTGTGTGTGTGTGTGTGTGCGCGCGCGCGCGCGCGCGCGCGTGTGTGTGTGTGTTGCACGGGGGAGGAGCAGGGGGACGGAAAGGGGAGATGCTGCGACCCATCTGTCGCCTCAATTTGCAGAACATCACGCCGTGTGGACAGATAAAAGTCCTGTGCCCAGAAAAATTCCCCCAGAGGGGCCTCTCTTCAGCCCAGTAAACGAACCTTGCTGGCCCGCGAACGCGAATTCCGAAAAGGAAATCGTCGCATTAACGCAGAAAAAGCTGCAAGAGCTCTTCTCCGCTCCGCTCTCTCGGATTAGCAAGTGAGAAGAGTTGGAGCCTGGAGCTGAGAGCGCCGTGCATGATAACGACGCGCAGCCCCCGCCCGCCCCCGCCCGCCGCGGCCAGTCCCGGCCCGTCTGGTTGCCAATAGGTGGGGCCACGAGCATCTCCCAGCCGGCTCCGCTGTCCTTTCTGGAGTCTGGTTCCCTGGCCGTAGCCCCAGCGCCTCTGCTCTCGGTCTTGCGTGGCAAGTCAGAGTGGACAGCGAGGCAGCTGTCTGCGAGGCGGCCCAGCAGGGCGGCCTGCGCGCGTTCGCTCCCGGCGCTGCCGGAGCGCCTCGGGGCCAGTCTCGCGGCCGCGCCAGGCCCGGGGAGCGAATGCGAGGCAGCTGGGCGCGCAGCTCCCAGTCCTCCGCTCCGCCTCCGCCAGCCCCTCTCACCGCGGCCGCGGCGACTCTGCGCGAGTACCGCAAAGCCAAGAGATGCCGGAGGCTGGGGGCGCATCCAGCACGCGGTCACCACCGCACACCGCTGCAACGAACGCAGCCCGCTCACGTTGCAAAACCACCTGTTCGATTTGAAGGGAGCTCCCCCCGCCCAACCTCCCACCTCAGTTCTTTTCACCTCACAGGTGACACCCCCTCTATTCGCCCAAAGATAATTTTAAAAAATAGACCAAATGCACATCTGGGAAAGAATAGGGAAGGTTGAGACCATTAAACTTCCTTTCCCCGCACACTTAGAACCCCCGCCCTCTCTGGTACACACGCACCCTGAGGCAAACTCGAGACCCCCCACGCGTGCAGCCCACACTCCACTATTCACCGCCAAACAGTACTCAAGTCAAGGATCGAGCAACATCCACATCCTGCCAGAAAACTGAACAAGTGTGAGGGAAGGGTAGCGGGAAGGGGCACCGAGCCGCGGCCACTGCCAGCGAGCCACACAGAGGGCGGAGAGGGGCAAGCAAAGGGGGAAACGCCTGCGACCCGAAACGGCAAAAGTATCCACGGGCACACCTGCCCTGACTTACCGATGTGAATGATCGAATCCGCATTCGCCGAGTCCCAGGTTCGAAACCACCCGACGGACAAAACCAAGAGCAAGGGGTAAACTTCCATCTCCTCCTATGCTGATTTTCTTGTAGGGTGGATTTTCTTTCAAGATGTTTTTTTTTTTTTTAAAAGAAACAGTCCAAAGAGTTTGAGATCACAGCAGAGTTTAACGCAGCTTTTTCTTTTCCTTTTTTCCCCCCCTCTAAATTCCTACTGCCAGAGCAAAGCCTTTAATCGTCGCTGAGGAAGGCAGAGCGAATAAGAGAAAGAACCCAGCCTGAGGAAACCTCCTTCGCAAAGCAGTGTCACTTGGAAGGGAATTTTGGCATCGCCAGAGTTGTTTGCAGTTTGGCTTTTTAAAAAATGTATCCAGCCTTGGTTGCACTCGGGCAGGGGGAGAGTCTGGAGCTCAGACCATCCCCATCTCTGCGCCGGGGCCGCGGGTCTTGGGTCCCAGCTCCGCCGCAACTTCCAACAGACCCTACCCACCCCCCCACGCCGGATGTTCCCCTCCCCCCCAATCAAAAAGCTCCCCACCCCACCCCCCGCCCTAACGGCCCTCACAGAATCACTTGTCTTCGCTGCCAAAATAAAATCTAAGTGGAAAGGAAAGATTAGGCGATTCCAAGCGGAGCAGCCAGATTCCAGCAGGGAGGGGAAAAAAGCCCTCTCCAAGAAGGGTAGAGAAAGTGAACTTCAAGGTAATGCAGATAGTAATGCAGAGAAAATTCCCCTTCTGCGCGAGGCGGGAGCGGAGCTCGGCGAGGCGGGCCCGGGGAGCTGGTTCGCTCGGGCGCGGTGTGGCGGGGGAGTGCGCCGGGCGCGAGCAGCCGGGCCGGGCGGGAGGAGAGAAGCCGCCGCGGGCTGCAGGATGCTTTTGGAGCGGTTGGCCTGGCGGGATGCAGGAAGCGAGAAAGGAGCGAGCTTGGCAGCTTCAGCACAAGCCCCACGTTGCCTAGAAATGGATCACCTAGGAGAACGAGCGAGCCCGCGAGAGAGCGGTGCTGTCAGGCGGAGAGAGGGGGAAACCGAGAGAGGAAGAGCTTCTCTCTAATAACCACCTCCTCCCCCTATCTGCAATACATGGGAGAAACAAAATAGTGCTCTCATTTCCCTTGGAATCTTCAACTGGGACTGAGAAAAGGCAGAACTCGAAGAGAAAAGACGTTGAAGCCTTAAAAAAGAAAGGTTAAAAGCAACCTAAAAAGCCACCCCACTTATTTAACCTTGCTATTGCTATTCTCCAACAGGTATCAGACTTTTTCTAGTCTTTGCCTGGAATTAGTTACATTGGTTAAAAACAAATTAGGGACACCTGGTCACTGAGGGAGACAAGACCTAGAAAGCTTTTAATGAGATTTTAATTATAAAGTTATAAAAAGGAGAGGACGTGCTAATTACCTTTTATACAGTGATTTTCTTTCTGTCTCCAGTGTATTTTTTAGGAAATCAGAATAGAGAAGGATAAAAAAAAATCTTGAAATGAAAAAAATATAATAATTAAGTAAAACAGAAATTCATGCTTCAGGGAAACATTTGATCAAAATATTACATTATCTGGATAACAGGTTTATGTATATAAATTAAGTATAAGGAAGTTGGTTGGTCTTCCAGGGAAAGAGCTGAAGAAGTACTGAATGACAGCCTCCCAGTTCCGGTATGAAAGGATTTTCTGCCAGTTTATTCCTTAAAATCCTGAGGATTGTGACTTCCTTTTGCCTAATGATTATCTTATATCCAGTCTGGCCTCTTTTCAGACTGGATATCTGTTAACACAACCTAGTTGACTAGTTGAGGCCAGGTATTAAGGTGCTTAATATTACTTCAATTATAACTGGAATCCTTGGGGAATGTATGGATGTCAAACTCCTCAAACAACCTTTCAGAGAGGCCTCCCTTACTTCCAAATTTGGCAAACCTCTTTTCTTCTTACCCTCTCACTTGAGCCCATCTCTTTTGTCTGGTGAATCGGGCTATTATTTCTCCAAACACAATTTTATGTTCTCACCACTGTGAAATGCCTTCTTTCATTCATCTTGTGCATTTATTCCCTGAACATTCCAGAAAATGTTGTGTTGCTATATTGTTACTTATGTTAATAATTCTGTTGGAAGGTCAGCTATTCATCCTGCCAGTCACTCTCCTCCACCACTTCAAGGATTAGCTAAAATTCCTTTTGCCCATGAAGTTGAGCGCAATTTTTATAATATGGCATAAACCCATCCTCTACTGTGCTCTCATGGCATACTCTATCTTTGTATTAGAGTTAGACAGGACTACTTCTGAACTAGATCATCAATGCCTTGACAGTGAAAACAATAGCTTATTCATATTTTATTCACTATAGCTTTTACACAGAACCCCTTTGCTGACTCAAATGTCATCACTTCCTTCTGAATTTGGCATAAACCAGTGCTTCCAAGAAGACATCATAAATTAATGCCTCTCAATTTTGATCATTCCTTTATCTTTTCTTTTTTGTCATTAGTACACGTGGACTCAGTATTGATTGTATTCATGTTGTCGATTTCATTTTACTTTTCAAAAAGTTCTATTGCAATTTCATGGATCATATTTTGTTGTTACAGATAATGAATCTTTGAAAGAATGGATGTATCTCCCCATAGTTTGTTTCTATTATATTATTCACCAATACATTTTAAAAGTTGATGAGTCACTATGAGCTTTTTCAAGAGAAAAATGATGAAATAACTATTAACATGGAAAGAACACTATAATATCTTAGAAACAGAGAAATAGGAGGAACTTCAAAACATTAGCTGGCCCAGTCATGGCTTAATAAATGTCTTTCCTAGAGTTAACTAAATATAGTCAATTCAGACTATCTTCTCTCTTGGAAATCTGTTCTAGTGTGTTATGAGAAACAAACATTTTCGTTATTTCCTAATCCTCCCATTTGATGGTTCTCCAAGGTAGCTTCACTTTCAAATAACTTGAGAAGCTTTTGAAAGACAGCACTTCAGGCTAATTTAATCAAAATCACTGGGGTTTGGGGCTTGGCCAATATGTTTGAAGTGACTAATGTGCAGCCATAGTTCAGAACCACTGTACAGTCAAACGTTTAAATGAATCTGGGTGACACATCACAAAAAAAAAAAACAAAGCAAAACAAAATACCAAAGCATCAAAATGACCATTCCTGACAGTCAGAAGAGATAATAGAACCATGAGATGCAGCTTTCCAAAAGTAACACAAGAAAGTTAATGCAAAAATTAAAGCATGACAGTGGTTATTGATGGTTAGATGCATTTGTCTCACTGCACTGAAATTCAAAACTTTGTGACATTCTAGCATATTTTTTGGGGGAAAAAGAGCCTTCTTTCACTGAAGATTTATATCCAATAAGTAATTTTTTGAAGTAAAAGTGTAAGTGAACCATGGCTCATGAATTTAGTCTTCCAATGTGGGCACTCACTTAACTCAGGCATTACTTATGAACGTCAATAATTTGCAGGTAATTTGATCAGCTTTAAGATGTACAGTATAATGATTAATTTTTTTGAAAACAGAATTTAGGAGAAATATTAATTTGCATTGTTGGGGGTCATGCACATACAGGCTCCTTTAATCATGTAAAATGCACTGTGTATAAAGAATGTAATGAAAATCCTGGGAACATGTAATTGTTTCATTTTCATTGTAAAAAAATACTAAAAATACCAATGTCTACACTTTAAAATTCAGCTGCTCACTGTTATAAGAGCAGTAAAACAACTTAGTTAATTTTAAAGAATTCTTCAACACTATTCAATGACTCAAGAGATTTATTTTGTTTTAGTATAAAAATATGTTCATTTATGAGATGGCCTACTTGAAAATTAGGGAGAAAACTTAGCTTTGAAGAGAATATCGGGAACAACTGGAATATAATGCATCTTGGTCATTGTTTTTAATTCACTATACAGCAGACCCTCAAATAATGTGGTTTCATTCAATGTCATTTCACTATAACATTGATGTGAAAGAAAAATCGATTCCCAGCCATGGCCTCTGTCTGTGTGAAGTTTGCATATTCTCCCCATGTCTGCCTGGGTTTTCTCCTGGTGCTCGGTTTCCTCCCACATCCCAAAGGTGTGCATGTTAGGTGAACTGGCGTATCTAAATTGCCCCAGTGTGAGTGAGTGTAGGTGGGGGTGCACCCTGAGATAGAAGATCATACTGTCTAGGGTTGATTCCAACTTGTGCCTTGAGCTGCCAGGATAGACTCTGGCCACACTCGACCCTGAACTGGAATAAGTGGTTGGAAAATAGTTATCTTATTGTTTTTATATCATTTCTTAAATGTATGTATAGCTCACATGTATTTCAATGTTAAATATTAGATGTGTTTAAGGTCTTTATTTAGAAGTTTTGTGATGTTTTATGCCATAGGAACTTAACGCTTATTTATATCAATTACCCTATGGTAAAACTGGTTTCCTAATACACAGTTTCTTTGCTTAAGGTCTCACTTTCCAAGAAAATATCAAAAAAGATAAGTGAAGACTTATGGTATATCATTAGTATCATAAATACGGTTAGCCACATAAAAGAGTGTAAAAACTAAATACATTACAACTTTAACATGAATAGGAAAAGAAAACTAAAAGAGGACAACGACGACCACCTAGATATGCAGTAACAAATGATGGCTGTAAAATTATAATTGAGATATTCACTTGCAAAAGTAAAAAAGTATATATATATATATATATATATATATATATATAGTCGTTATTGTTTGTTTGTTTGGGGGCTAAAAGGGCAACTTTTATACTTAGCAGATAAAGAAGTTAAGAGCTCAATCAGACTTTAGGGCCTCATTTATTCGATGCCTGGTTTTCTATAACAGAATGGGAAATTGAGTCCCCAAAGTTGTACTGTTGTATGTCGAAAGACTTGAACTTAGAAAACACATTTTTTTCTTTTACTTTTAAATATGCTTTAAGAAAATCATTAAATCACATATTCCTATAACATTGGGTATACCAAGTCTTTTAAAACAATTTTTCCGGCCAATCTTGCGCTGACTCACCACTTTCTACTCTGTCAAACTATTTTATCTGTGACAGCAGTGAAAATCTTGTCCTTGGTGATAGGTGCTATGCCCCTTCCTTCCTTTCTTTCTTCTTTCCTTCTTTCCTTCCTTCCTTCCTTCCTTCCTTCCTTCCTTCCTTCCTTCCTTCCTTCCTTCCTTCCTTCCTTCCTCCCTCCCTCCCTCCCACCCTGTCTCCCTTCCTCTCTCCCTTTCTCCCTCCCTCCTTCCCTTCCTTTTTTTGCCCCTTCCATTTTAAGCTCTTAATCCCTTCCTCCCTTTCAAAGTTTTTCCTAAATCCGTAAGACTGCCCTGTCAGGGCAATGTCATATTTTATTCTAACTCAGTGATTTATAAATTCTAACCAAATTATGCAACTAGATGGATTGATATTTTTTAATGAACATTTTACCAATCTCATCTATTATTAAAGTTAACTCAAGTAAACTTCGAATTTCAAAGCCTTTTCATTGTCCATACACTAGCCATGATACTGAACTTTTAAAGCAAGAATTCAGTTACATAGACATTAGTGGAACTATTTTGGTTTAGGCTTCTTATCTCTTCTGTTTGGTGTTGATGTGGAATTTTAAGTAGAATATGAGTAAACGTCAAGCAACTGGTAGATGGAAGTCAAATGATTACTTGTAACCCAACAGGGGCACTTTATTGAAATTGGCCCCTCACTACATTATATCCTGTCCCCACAAGATGGCAGCCATGCTTGATGTAGATTTAATCAGCTTACATTTTGAATGTCTCAATACTTAACAGTTTACCAGAATATTATTAACCCATATTAATTAAATGGCTATGTTTAAGCAAACTTGTATTTTAAGTGATTTTTTTTTTAGGTATCTTGATTCTCTGAAGTTTTATTTCTTCTAAAACTTTCATATATGGATAATAACTATTATCACAGTCTTATAATATCTGCTTTATTCACATCACTGATTTCATCAGTTACTTAGGAAATAGATATTAATAGAACAATCTTTAATAATATGCCACTCATTCTTATGTTAAAGGGCAATTAGAACACTGGGACATTTATTATGTGATTCACATTTTTAGTGTAAATTTTAAAGTTCCAAAAATTAAGTTATTTAACTATATGATTTTTCTCAAGAAAAATATTTTATATATCTTGAATTAAGGAATTGCATTTGACCATGGAATTTAGAAATCGTCTATCAATTATATGATTTGATCTTTCTAGCATGGCATATCAGTTAAGGTAAATGTGTAACAAATAGGTCAAAAGCAAAAAGAAAAAAGCATCATGCACATAAGTAGCTCAGATACAAAGTGTGCTTATGCAATATGCTATAGATAATACACTATACATTTTAGTTTAAAATATATCGTATTTTATAGCAGCGGGTGTCATGGAGAAAACTTAGATAGAGAAACAAAAAGTAATCAATATTCAATCATTTACACACACAGACATTGATTTTAGAGGAAGTTTCAAGATAGTAATAAAATTCTACAAACATTCATTTTAGTTCTTAGTGAGTAGGGCACATAATCAGTATAGATTTAAATAGAATAAATTCCTTACTCCTCATTGGTTTGCAAGTTGATGGTGAATCTAAGTCTTTAACTGATTATTAGTAAATTAATGAATAATGAGTGAATGAAAGGATAAAATGAAAATTTTTAAATATTGTGGAATATGACTCATGTAGCATAAGGCAAGAGAATCTTGACTCACTCCAAAATAAATAGATTACGGAGGTATCAAAGTGGTCTGTTTATGAGATTTTTCACCTATTTATCAGTCCCATCATTTGTAACACAAATAGAATTTATCTGTTTAGTGTAGAAAAGATGGAAGATGTTTTAAAAGTGTCCTTTGGATGATGACAAAAATTGTCTCAGCAAGAGTAGCCCAAATATGAATCTCTGCACAAATTTAACCTGAGTTATTTGCATTATGGTTTATATGACTGAAGAGAATGCTGGGGGCAAAACTAAGTTTTATATTAGATCTGGTAGAATTTATCTAAAGTTTGCTAAGATAAAATTAGTTATATTATCAACATTTTACTTCTTTCCTACCTCTTTTTTTACACTTTGCTGCTATATCAGATTTTTAAAATATCATCAAGATAGAGATGAACCATAAAGAATTAGACACAACATCAAAGTTATAAAAATTAGACAATATTGAAAAATCTTTATGTGCCTATCCTGTTGGAAATTTCTGAACCAGCATTTCCTACGTTAGATTCTATGAAATAATTTGTCGTGGAAAAAAATAAATTTAGTGGCCACATAAGATTGCAAAATGCTAGACAGATTTCTCTTCTCATAGAGATTCATAATGCAACATATTAAAAACATGGAGCAGTCCTCTAGGAAACAAATTATTAACCTGCATTTAACCCAGAATGACCCAAATTTACATAATTGTCAGTTCCTCTTTTTTATACACAGAACGAACATAATTTGTTACACTGTTGCTATGCATTTTCTATTTCCCAAAAAACAAAAACAAAATTTGTTGTTGTTTTGTTTTGTTTTGCTTTTCCCTCTTTTGCTTGTGGATATTTATATTAGCCGTATTGCAAATTAGTTGGCTGGTATTTCATATCTTGGGAGAGATTCTGTTTTGTGCTGCAATAGCAATTTCCTATATCTCTTTTGAACTTCTATGATGAGGGAAAACATATCACCCAGCAAATAAAAATGTTTTCTTTTTAAAATGCTTTGTAGATTTTTATTTCTTCTTTGGATGTAGAAAGTCAAAGAAGAACATTGCTCTGCTCCTAACAATGAGAAAACACTGGTGATCTACATAAATATAACTTTCCTTGAACTCACTTGGGAGTTGAGGTGGTGAGACAACAAAGTAAACTAAGTTCCAAAGAGTGGCAAGCATCTCTAACATGAGACAAAACTCAAAACTGTTCTACTTTGGCAGAGCAGAGGAAGAATCGGCTGCCATATTCGCTGGTAAGAAGAAATCAGCAAAAATTTTAATGAGGGCCGGCCCGGTGGCTCAGGCGGTTGGAGCTTCATGCTCCTAACTCCGAAGGCTGCCGGTTGGATTCCCACAGGGGCCAGTGGGCTCTCAACCACAAGGTTGCCAGTGCAATTCCTCGAGTCCCGCAAGGGATGGTGGGCAGCGCCCCCTGAAACTCAGATTGAACACGGCACCTTGAGCTGAGCTGCCGCTGAGTTCCTGGATGGCTCAGTTGGTTGGAGCACGTCCTCTCAACCATAAGGTTGCCAGGTTCGACTCCCGCAAGGGATGGTGGGCTGTGCCCCCTGCAACTAGCAACGGCAACTGGACCTGGAGCTGAGCTGCGCCCTCCACAACTAAGGCTGAAAGGACAACAACTTGGAGCTGAACGGTACCCTCCACAACTAAAATTGAAGGGACGACAACTTGACTTGGAAAAAAAAATACTTTATGTAATATGCAATTAATAAATGTAAATACATTAAAAAAATTAATGAATTCCTAAAGGTTGAATGTGGGGTAGCATAAAAGTTTAAAATAACTAGGAGCATCAGATGCAAGGGGTGTTTGCTCTGACTTGTAAGCTCTTTTCTATGGATCTACACAGGGTGCTTATGGGAAAGAATGAAAACAGGGCAAGACACCAGAAATACCCTCTAAATGGTACAGACATAATGGAGGTGGAAAAAATCTCTAAATAAGGCCTACTCCCCTGGATACCTTCTCATTAGGAAGAAAATATTTAAGCTGCTGAGGGAGGGACAATAAACTGTCTTGTAACTAGGGCCCAGGCAAATATCCAATGCTGGTGTAGAAGCAAAACTCATCAGGTTCTGGGGAAGGGTAGGTAAACTCTCCTTCCTGACACTAGGAACCAAGAAAATATAATTGTCTTTGGAAAGTAATAGAATTAAAATTGTCTTTCTCTGGGGAAAGAAAAGGAAAACCTTTATAAGTCAGGATCCTATTCCTATATAAGGCAGATATGTGCTATTGCTGGGAGCAAGGAGAGACAAAATGTATCTTTCTGTTTAAGATCCTCCATAGATAAAGCCTAACTATGGCTGTCATTGGGATGAGAGGGACAAGAATGATAACAAGGCCTCCTTTCTGACACTCAGCACACGGGTGCTGTATAAGACTGACCTTGCACCCGAAGAACCAAAAACACACTCTCTGCCCCCACCAGGATCCTAGCACTGAGTAACAAACGGTAGGAGGCTAAAACTGGTAGAGAGAAGAGTGTGCAGAGACCCACTATTTGCAGTCATTCAACCTACTCTGAGAGCTGAGGATGAAGCAGAAAAAATGGAGAAAACCCTGTAGCAACACAGAGCTCACCCTAACGCATATGATTCAGGCAACCCATCACTGAAAGATTTTGAAGACTGTGTTGCAATGAGGGTAACAATACCAAAAACAAAACCCAAACCCAACTGAATTATTCACTACCATTGTAACAGAAGAGATGTATTCATTTCCAGTTACAAATACCCTTCACCTCAGACTCTACTGTTCTTCGATTGACAGTGTTCAGTATTCATTCAAATTTTATAAGACAAAACAGAAAGAGAAAAAATAAAAAAATAAATAAATAAAATCCATTGTCTAGATATAAAGCAATCAACACAAGCAGATTGAGCAATTACCCAGATGTTGAAACTATCAGGGTATTCATAATAACTACGATTTATGTTAAAGGATACAGTGGTAAAGGAGAAGAACATGCATGAACAGATGAAGAATTTCAACAGAAAGATGGCAACAATTAAAATGAGTCAAATGAAAATCATCTACCCCATCCCCAAAAACATGATATCCAAAATGAAGAATTACTACGACATTCTTGACACATCACAGGGGAAAAAAAATGTGTAAACTTAAAAGTGGGTTGATATAAATTATCCAAAATGAAACATGTAAAGAAAGAAAGAAAAATAAAAATAAATTTTAAAAAAACACTGAGTAGAGCATCCTAGGAGATGTGGAACAATGTCAAATGGTCTAATATGTGTGCTTTGATTTATAAAGGAAAATAAAGTGAAAAGTAAAGAAGAAATACTAGAAAATATCATGAAGAATAAATTTCCAAATATAATAAAAGACAGTAAACCAAAGATCCAAGAATCGCAGAGAATTCCAAGGAGGATATTAACAAAGTGAAAACACAAAGAATCTAGACATATCATAGTGAAACTGCTAAAAAAGAAAAATAAAGAGCCAATCTTGAAAGCAACCAGAGAAAAATAGAAACATCTCATACAACAGAACAAAGATAAGAATTATAGCACGCTTTCCATCAAAACTATCCAAGCCAGAAAACAATGGTGTGACATCTGTAACGTACTAAAGGAAAAAATGATTCTATCATTAGAACACTAAACCCAGCAAAATATCTTTCAAAATTGAGGATGAAACTAATGACTTTTCAGACAAACAAAAGCTAATAGAATTTATTTCCATAAAACCTCCATTACAAGAAATCTTAATGTTAGATTATTAGGATGAAGATGCATGACATGGATTTGGATTTATAGAAAGAAATAAAAGGCACCAGAAGTAGTAAAATAAAGAGTAAATATAAAAGATATATTTTTCTCTTGTATAATCTCTTTAAACACACTTGACTGTTTAAAGTATAAATAATAAAGCATTATAAGATTCATAACCATTGTAGAAGTAAAATGTATGACAAAAATAGTACAAAAGATAAAATGGAGGAAATAAAAGCATAGTGCACAATATTTTTTTTATTATGTTGTGATATGTGAAATATATTATAAACAAAAAAGTAATCAACCAAATAATTTTAAAGAGATAACAACTAATAAGCCAAAACTGGTGATAAAATGTAATAATAAAAAAATAATTATTTAAACTAAAAAAGGCAGCTAACTAGGAGAAACACGACCACAGAACTCACAGGACAAAGAAAAAGAAAAAGTACAATTAAAATCTAACTACAGCATAGTTACATTAAACATAAATGACAAAACAATGATTAAGTTAAACATACATGATTAAACATAAAGGCTGAAATTGTAAGACTTGATAAGAAAGCAAGACTTAACTATATGCCGACTATAAGAAATACAATTTAAATATATCAATATAGATAGGTTAAAATAAAAGGATGAAAAAGATACATCACACAAGCATTAACCAAAAGAAGCTGAAGTGTTTCAATCATGTCAGAAAATGTAGACTTCAGAACAAGGGCTATTAACTTTTGATAAATAACATTACATTGTGATAAAGGGTTAATTCTTTCAGAAAACACACCAAACCTAAATTTGTTTGATTCTGGCAACAGGACTTCAAAATACGTTAAGCAAAGCTAATAGAACTAAAAAGACAGAAATAGACAGTTATAGTTGTAGAATTCAACAGGGCTTTCTCTGTAATTCATAGAAGCAGTAGACAGAAATCAGAAAGGACATAGAAGACCTAACATCACTATCAACCAAAGGATTTACCTAACATTTATAGAATATTCCCCTCAATAACTGCAAAATATATTTTCAAGTGCCCAAGGAAGAGTCACCAAGATAGAACATTTTCTGGGCCATGAAACAAACTTCGACACATTTAAAAGTATGAAAATCATACCAAAACCAAATTATGGTAGACACCAATGAAACAATGATAGTAAGAAAATAAAATATATTTTAAAATTAAACAAAATAATTCTAAAACATTTTCCAACTCATTTTATGAGATCAGCATTACTCCAATACTGAAACAAGCAAAACCAATACAAGGAGAAAATAAATATAGATACATTTCCCTAATGAAAATGCACATAAAAAATCCTTAACAAAATTCAGCAATATATACTAAAGGATTATATACATCACAACCAAGCAGTTTATACAAGAAATGTAAAACTGGTCCATCACTCAAAATTGACCAATGTAATGCACCACATCTATGAAACAAAAAAAATAAGAAGAAATCACATGATTATTACAATATATAATTTGAGAGGAATCAACATCCATTTTGATAAAAACTCTCAGCAAGCACAAGTAGTTTAGAACTTCCTCACCCTTATCAAAGAGAAATTCTC
This sequence comes from Rhinolophus ferrumequinum, assembly GCF_004115265.2. Taxonomy (NCBI): domain Eukaryota; kingdom Metazoa; phylum Chordata; class Mammalia; order Chiroptera; family Rhinolophidae; genus Rhinolophus; species Rhinolophus ferrumequinum. The sequence continues at coordinate 45,363,824 of NC_046288.1, read as the reverse complement.
CATTAACATCATACTTAGTGATGGAGACTTAATGCTGTCTCCCAAACATTGTAAAGAAGCAAGGATATCTACTTTGCACACTTACATACAACAGTGTTACGGAGTCTGGAGTACCTAACTTGTACAATAAGTAAAATAAAATAAATACATAAAATAAAATAAAATAAAAATTGGAAAATATAAAATGCATTTATTCACAGACATTGTTATCCATAAAGAAAATCACCAAGTATTTACTAAAATTGCTACTAGTGCTAAAAAAGTGGAATCAGTAAGGTTGCTGGATATAAAGTCAATATACAAAAGTGAGTTGTAATTCTATAAACTAGCAAATGGAAAGTGAAATTAACTGTATACTTTATAGAATATTAAAACAATTACAACAGATTAAACAACATTTATAAATAAATAATTGCATATAAATCTAACAAAATATGTGCAAGACTTTCATTATGAAAACTATAAAACTTTGATGAGAGAATTTAAAGAAGATGTAAATAAATAGTGATACATATATTGTGTTCATGAATGAAAGGACTCAATATTTTTAAGATCTCAATTTCTTCCAAATTGATTTATAAAATAACCATTATTTTAAAAATAATAATAAGGCAGCCATTTTTATAGAAACTGACAAGCTGATGCTGAAATTTATGCAGGAAAAAAAAAAAAGAAGAAGAAATTTGAAGTCTCACTTTGTTTGATTGCAAGACTTCCTAAAAAGCTGCAGTGATTGAGAGAGTGTGATACTAGAATAAAAATAGATCCATAAATCAATGGAACAGATTACAGTTTAGAATTCAACATACATGTATATTTTCAATTGATTTGAAAATGTACTAAGATAACTGACTGGAAGAAGGATAGTTTTTTCAATAAATATTGCTGGAAAATTTGGACACCCACATTCAAAAAATAAACTCAACTCTTATCCTGTGTTATGTAAAAATAATCTACACAAAATAGTTTGTGCAACTAAATATAAACCTAAAAATATGAAACTTGTAGAAGAAAACTAGAAAAAAAATATTTGTGAGCTTGTGTTAGGAAAATACTTTTTTGATAGAACACAAAGTGCACAAACTTTAAAACAAACAAAAACTCACGCATTAAAATTAAAATTTTGTGTCTTTGAAAGACACTTAATTAAAAGGAAAATTAAAAGACAAGACATATCTCATAGAAAACATTTATCAAACAACAATTTGATAAACAACTTGTGTCCTGAATATAAAACCATCTCTTCTAACTGATGACAAGCAATCCGATTTTTAAAATGGACAAAGTATGATGAAATCTAGCATCCATTGATGATAAGAACTTTCAACAAAGTAGGAACAGAGGGAAACTTTCTCAACCTAACAAAGAAGACCTACAAAAACCTAGCAGTAACATCTTACTTAATGGTCAGAAACTAGAAGATCTGCTAAGATAAGGAACAAAACAACGACGACGTCCCCTCACCACTCCTTTTCAAAATGATATTACTATTTCTAGCTAATGCAATAAAACAAGAAAAGGAAATAAAAGGTATACGCATTGGAAAAGAAAAAAAAAAAACTTTTCTCTGATAACATGATTTTCCACGTAGAAAATCTAAAAGAATCATGAGAAAGCCTCCTGGAACTAATAAGCCATTATATAGTAAGTTTGCAGAATACAAGTGACACAAAAGTCAATCACTTTACTATATACATACTAGCAATGAACAAGTGGAATTTGAAGTTCAAAACACAATATTTTGTATAAGCACCCCCCAGAAACCTTCACATAGATATTTATCGCAGCTGTATTCATAACTGTCAAAACTTAGAAGAAACCAAGATGTTCTTAGTAGGTGAATGGATAATCTGTAGTACATCCAGACACTGAAATGTTATTCAGTGCTAAAAGAAAATGACCTATCAAACCATGAAAAGACATAGAAACTTAAATGTGTATTACTAAGTGGAAGAAGCTAATGATCCCTACTATATGACAGTATGGAAAAGGGGAAACTATGGAGACAGTTAAAATACCTATGGTTAGGTCGGAGGGAGGAATGAATAGGGGAGCCCAAAGGACTTTTACGGCAGTGAAACTATTCTGGATGATACTGTAATGGTCGTTACATGCCATTATACATTTTGCAAACCCATAGAATGTACAACAGTAAGAGTGAACCCTAATGTAAACTATGTACTTTGGGTGATTCTGATGTGTCTATGTAGGTTCATGCATTGTAACAAATGTACCATTGTGCTATGGGATGTTGATAGTGGGGGAGGCTCTATGTATGTCGTCTCCGGAATATATGGGAATTCTTTGTACTTTCCACTCAGTGTTGCTATTAACCTAAAACTGCTCTAAAAAAAATAAAGGTTAGTAAAAAAAAAAGATAGGTAAAATATTTAAAGAGACACTTTACCAGAGAGATGAATGACGAGTAAGGACTGAAAAGATGTTCCATATTATTAGTCATTATGGAAATGCAAATTAAAACAACAATTAGATATTTCTATATACCTATGAGAAAGCTTTAAATTAAAAAGGGGCGTGGGCATAGAAAGTACTAGCAATGATGTGGAGCAAGTAGGAATGCCATATATTGCTGGTACGAAGGCAGTGGTAAAGCCATTTTACAAGCAGTTTAGCAGTTTCTTATAAAGTCCATTAGACATAGCAATCTCACTATGTAGTTACCCAAGAGAAAGAAAAGCACATGTCCAAAAGTAGACCTGTATATTAATATTTACAATTACTTTACATGTAATTGATCAAAACTGGAAACAACCCAAATACCCAAAAGACAATGAATAGATGTATTGTTGGACATTTATACAATATGATATTCATCAATAAAAAGGAACAAATTCCTGATACATGCAACACTATAGATGAACCTCAAAAGCATATGAAAAGACAGAGAAGCCAGACACAGAAGGCTGTATAACACTATAAAGACAGAAATCAGACCAGCAGCTTTCAGAGACTGAGAACGATAGGAGGAGATTATCTACAAAGGGGCAAATCCTTTGCAAAGGTAAAAGCAGATTAAAAAGTTATTAATAACATGTTGGATAATTAAGTTGTTCAATATACAGTGTGATTACCGAAAATCAAGAAGCATAATAATGAACATCTAAAGACAAGTAAAAATACTGTTAACTCTTGGGCAAACAAAATATCTTTAAAATCTAGGTATCGTGGCATGCTTACAAATCTTTTTTCTTTAAAAAAAAACCAAACTTTTTTCAGGGCAATAGATTCATCTAAATTTTGGCAATTTTTTTCTGTTAAAGAGATGAGTAATATTGATAATTAACTATTTTCGTTATCTTTTTTAATAAATCTCAAGACTTAAATTGTTGTTGAAAAATAGAGACATGAACCAAGATTTCAACTTCATGATAAAAATAAATTGAAGTTTTATAAATAAATTGTTTTTCCAAGGAGAGAGAGAAAGCTTTCCAATCAATCATATTTGTGGAATTATCAGTGACATGGAGTCTGCGATATCTATTTCCTAGCTGCAAGCTATAAGGTAAAGAAAGGCTTTAGAAAAGGGTACCTTACATCTTTGGGAAGAAACCTCAGATACAACCTGAACAGTTTCCCCTTGTTTTTATCTTCTTTTCCATATAAAGGGGTCATAGGGATTCTACACAGTATTGAGAATAGCATTATTAATTATTTTTTAACCTATGAAATTCAGTGCCTAATTTTCTTATTTGGAGGTTTTGGGAATAAAATATAGTATGTCAGAAGCAGGAGGTTCTGTTATACCTCTTCTATGCTGCTTCATACATTCATACATTCTCTCTCTCTCTCTCTCTCAGACACACACATACACACACACACACACACACACATGCTTATTTCACCTTAAAAAATCTAGCTTTTCCTTATACTTCCCTTTTCTTTTTTATCTAAGGGTCTTCTTTGGTCTTAACTCAAATTTCAATAAGGCTTTAGAATTTTTACTTTTCTCTTTTGAAAAAAAATTCATAATGCTGTTTATTATAAAATTCATAATGCTTCAATATATTGAAGACATTTAAAAACTAAAAAAAATGTTCACTTTAAAGTAAATGTTGAATTTTCATAAGACATAGCAATCCTCTTACGGTTTTCAGATAGTGGGATCATAGCAATTACTTTCTTATAGCTTAGAAACATTATTTTCAGTGTGAAAGTTGTTCAAGACAAGGATCAGTGTTAATTTATTAACATGGTTAAAGCTCTATATTAATTAAGAATGAATAAGTACAGAAAAAGAAGAAAAAATACTAATCAAGTTCTTTCAGATTAAAAAAGTTGTGGTAAAATATTAACCATAGAAATTCTCTTTTTACTTGCAGTTTTAGGTATTAAAATGTTGAATTGAATCTATTCGGTGTTCCCAAGCACCAGCTTCAATTCTTCAAAAGTGTCAATTTGTTATTGGGCACTAACACTCTGAAGTTTAAGTGAAAGCAACATAAATATTTATTACTGAGAATGTTATTAGTAGCACAATAGTAATACCATAAAATACAAAAACTAGTTTCTAAATTTATGACTGTACTAGTGGTGAGATAGGACAGATTCATTTCTACATACCAATATAAGGTGAATCCTGATGCAATTCACAAAAGTAGAAAATATTGGTTTATCTTCCCAATATTTCTCATGTCACAGACACTTAGACAATGCTCAAACATTGTACCTCATTCATTATCTAAATCATTTATGGTTAGATGAGTGTAGCGAAAGAGGAATAATCAGTATCTTTGACAATGTCTTACAGACAAATTAAATAAAAGCAGAGCTTATTTGTTCCATTCTATTGGTAACGGAATAATACTTTTACTGTTTTTGGGTTTTATTCTATTTTAGTCTTCAATGTTAACCCTAAGCAGATTCAAAGTTGGCAGGCATTTGTCATCTCAAAGCCACACCCTGAAGCTCTCTTACCAGCTAGGTACGACTACTAACATTCACCAATATCAGGGTCATTTTGTTCAGTAAATTCATTATTAATTATCTTCTACGAAAATGGAGTCCAATCCCCTATGACGACTAATGTAAATCTGAATTAGGTTCTTGATTCTGTGATGGTCTGCTGAAATCAACTGTACAAATTTAAGAACCAGTAGATTTTTTGTTGTTAAGATAAAAAAAACAAAAAACCTAGAGCTATGATGCAAACACAAATTTACCAGAGAATAATTAATTACTTGTCTACCTGCAGGATATAGGTATTTAATAGGGTATGGAAAAGTATCAAATATAAAATTCCCCTTTTTCTCAATGTTTCTAAGGTTAAAACTGCTGTAAAGTTAGGGTGAAGTTTTATGCTGGGCTTTCAAATCAGATAACTATGAAAGTACCTATTAAATTCAGTCAGTTAATTTACTTAGTGTGGCACGTTTAGCAATGCAGATTCAAGCTCAGGTGTATATCAGTAATCGAGTGTTGTAGGAGAAAAGCATAATGGTATAGTTACATGGAGCTACCTGAAAGCTCTGAACTTCATGGGAAGCACAAAAATCATGTTCAGCTGAAGAGTGAGTGAAGAATAATGAGCTTAATAGCATTGAGACAGGAAAAGCAGATATCACATCTTTATAGCATCATAAAGCGTAATAGCACAATATTAACAAACATGAGCTAGCCTCCTGGATGATAAAAGTGACCTTGTTGCCACAACTGGCAACCAACCAATTGGCCTATTGTTCAATGTATGAAAAATGTGCTTCATATATTTGACTAGTTTTATAGTTGTTTTTTCAAGAAGGGCGAGTCTAATACCAGTTACTCTGTCATAGCCAAAACTAAGCAGAAGCCCTCATCTTAACTTTTTAACTATATTCCCCAAACCCATAGATGAGAGCAGATATTTAACAAATCCTTTATGAACATAGGTAAAAAAGTCTTAGAATGTTAGCAATTATAAGCCAAAAATATATAAAAATATTACTATTTTATGTTCAAGTGAAATTTATCCAGGAATGAAAGTTGTTTTATAATTTTAAAATTAATATAATACACCATATTAAGAAAATAATGGAGAAAACCAGTGTGTATAAAACAATTGCCAATGAAAAAAGGCCTTGGCAAAAATTTGTAACTCTTAATAGGAAAAAAAAAATCAGCAGACTAGGAAAAAAGGAATTGCCTCAGTCTGTTAGGGTGTATTATATTAGTTCCCTTGGGCTGCCATAACAAAGTATCTCAAACTGGGTGGCCTAAAAGAACAGAAATTGATTGTCTCACAGTCATGGAAGCTAGAGGTCTAAAACCAATGTGTGGCCAGGGCCATGCTACCTCTGAAATCTGTGAGGGCAATCTTCTTTGCCTCTTGTTAGTTTCTGGTAGTTTGCCAGCAATCTTTGACACCTCTTGGATTGCAATTGCAAAATTCCAATCTCTGGCTTTGTCACTACAAAGAGTTCTCCCTATGTGTGTCTATTTTCATATGGCTATTTCTAATAAGAACATCAGTCATATTGGATTAGGAGCTAACCCTATTACACTATGATCTCATCGTAACTAATTGTACCTGCCATAACCCTATCTCCAAATAACGTCACATTCTGATCAACAGATCTTATTGTGCAGATCTTATTTAAATTCCTAGAGCTATTATCACAATAAACAGTGAAATATTGGACACTGTCACTCTAAGATACAGGATAAGGCAAGGGTATATACTCTCTCTAGTTAAGATTCAAAATTCCAGTGGAGGTCCTAAGCCAGTATTATTTGTAACAACAAGAAATAAAAACCATAAAATTTAGAAAGAAGGAAAAATGTTCCTCTTTAAAGATGACATGATATTTATGTACAAAAACCTAAGGAATCAACACAAGTGACAAACGACCAAAACTGTAAAAGAAGTGTAGTGAGGTACCAGGAGTCAAGGTCAATTAAAATACTTAACTGTATTTCTACAAAATAGAAACAATGACAAATAAATTTAAAACAATTTCATCAGAACAGTATAAATTATAAAGTATTTAAGAATAAACTTAAAAACAATGTACAAATCTCTGCAATAAAAGGTATAAAAAAGGGCTCAGAAAAATTAAAGATCTAGATGAAAGCAGAGATATGAATATACCATATTCATAGTTTGGAAGATTAGATATTACATCTCACCTAACTGATCTAAAATTTACAATTGCAATCATAAACACAGAAGCCATTTTTATAGATACTGATACATTTCTTCTAAAATTTATACTGAAATATTAAATGCCTAGAATAGCAAAGACAATATACACAAAGATGAAAAAAATTGAAGGACTCACACTAGGTACTTCAAGAATTACTGTTCAACTACAACTACAACAATCCAGGCAGTGCTGTGTTGGTAATGATAAGCAAATATATCAATGGAAAACAAGAGAGTCCAGATATAAACTCTCCCTTGCACAGCTCATTGATTTTTGCACCAGAGTAAATGAGTGGAGAATGGATAGTCTTTCCAAAAAATGGCGCCTGCATTATTAATACTTGTTTTTAAAGAAAACTCAAACCTTATCTAATACTCTACATACATAAAAATTAATTTGTAGTGGATAATAATTCCAAACAAAAGAAGTAAATTCAGACATCTAGAATAAATCATTATAGTTTATTTTTGTGATTGAGAGGCAGGTAATTCCCTCTTAGGACATAGAATCAATAAATCGAACAAAAAAAAATCAGTTAAATGTTTTTTTTATCAGTGGAGAACATTAAGAAAAAGAATAGGTAAGCTACAAACTAGATCAACAACAACAACAACAAAAGCATATATGTAAAAAAAAATTGATCCAGAAAATATTTCTTCTTTTTTTAGAAAATATTTCTATAACAATAATAAGATAAACAAATAAAAAAAATTGGCAAGAAACTTGAAAATACCTTTGAAAGGAAGATTTGAAGATTGTATTGCAATGCACAATAAACTGATGAAAATAGTATGCATTATCTCCTCAAAGAAATGCAAATTAAAACCATAATGAGGTATCACAAAACACCCACTAGCATAGTTGAAATTAAAAGGTCTATCAACACCAAATGTTGGTGAGTGTGTGGAGCAATTAGAATCTTCATGCATTGTTGGAGGGAGTGCCAAATGGTACAATATCGGTGGAAACTTTGACAGTTTCTTGTAATGTCAAGCATACAGCCATCTTAAAATGTAGTGATTGTAAGTATTAATAAATTTCTAAGAAAATAAAACTGAGATCTACAAAAGAACTTGTAAGAGAAAGACTATAGCACTTTTATTAATAATAACCTCCAAACTGGAAACAACACAAGTGTGTATCAAAAATAGAATGGATTAAGAGTCATGATATATACATACAATGGAATACTATATAGCTATAAAAAGGCAATGACTACTATTATATGCAAAAACATGAGTGAAATTAGCAATCATTATGAGCAAAAGAAGCCAGACACAAAAGAATGTACATCTGTCCCCTCAAGTGCTGAAATAATTATATTCAAACTTGGACAGACCATGGTGCATGTCTAAATAGATTATGATGGAAGTGATGCAGTGTGATTTCTGAAGTTAGATCATAGAAGTACCATGCACTTCTGCTTTACTCTTTTGAGATGCTTATTCTTGGAACTTGCCCACTATATTGAGGAAATCCAAGCAGGCTATGGAGAGGCCCAGGTGCAAAGGAACCAAATTCTCAGCTCAGATTGCCAGCAGAACTCACAGGTGATGGCACCAAATTGAAAGACAGGTGGTATTGTGGTTCTGAAAATACACATATATCCCCAGTACTTCAGTCAAGCTGCCCCAACTGGAGTTGCTTGGAGCAAAGGTGAGTGATTCCCACTAACTTATTTCCAAATTGCAGATTTGTGAAGGAAGTTGTGGGGACAGAGCCCCAGAGAGCAGTTTCCAGGCTCTCAGCCTCACGTGGAAAGGTGCTGGCTCAGGTAGTAAATGGCCATCAACTGTGATTGGATGGCCATCGGCTGTGGCTAGTTTCCGTCGGCTGTAACCAGTGAGCCATTGGCCACTAATATAACTGCCGTGGCTACGCTAGCAGCAGATGGGGGCTAGCAAGAAAATGGTGGCTGAGCTAGCAAGCGCGGATTGCAGCTAGCAAGTGAGGTTGGTTGGCAGAGAGAAGTGGACACCAGGTTGCGGATAGTGTGGCTCCTGCTTCCTGTGTCTCCAACCCAGCTGCCAGCGAGACTATAGTGGTATGACTCCCCTATCTATGGCTCCATGGGTGTTCCTTTTTGGCCTCACCATGTCCTGCGTTTTTATGTGGGGAATGGGACCAGAGACCCCGAGTGACACCCTGCATGACAGAAGTAAATGTTGTTCTTTTAATCTGCTAAATTTTGGAATGGTCTGAAATGCATCAGTAATACTTTGAATACATTCTGGTACAGGAACTATGGTGGCAATGTAATTAAAACGTAAAATGTGCAAATTTGGCTTTGGGGCTGTAAGGTGAGTAGAAGATGGCAGGAATTTGAAAAGAGTAACTTGGAAAGGGTAAAGGAACTAGAGAAGGCTGCAGGTGAGGGAAAAAGAAAGAATGTATTATCGGTAACTGAAAGAAAGCGTCCCTTGTATGCAATAGTGGAAAGTTTGACAACAGTGTTTCTTTGATAGTGTTAATAATGGGATAATATGAGCTAAGGATATTACCAAGAATAATAACAGAAGAGCCACTTGGCTTCTTCTAATTTCCTATGATAAAACATGAGAGGAGAAAGATGTGCTAAGAGTAAACTGTTAAATATATAGGATCCAGGACTTTCTGGTACAAAAATACAACTGTTTCCTATTTCTACCCTCTCTAGATGGCAGACAATTCTCACATTAAATAAGTGTATCAGGCTAAAGATTCAAGCCACGGAGGGTACTCTAAGGATCTTAAGGTTGTGGTCCCACTGTAGCCTCAAATGGAACCTCAGGTAGTGTAGGGCTTATCTCTAAGAGAATAGTTGATGTTGCCTTGGTCTATTTGAGTGTATTATAAATTCATACATAAGAAACCCAAAAGGTTTTTAAAAGAATTATAGCAACTGCTACTGAAAGGGAGAAAGGCCACACAAAATGAAAGGTCTTGGGACTTTCAAAAATTTTTGAGCAGCAAGAAGCAAGCTCATATGCCTACTCAGCTGTAAACATGGTCCATAAAAAGGATGGATGGCTCAGAATCAAGAGCCTAAAGAATGCCAGAAGCCATGGAAAATAATCTGTAGGTATATGATTGAGCCTTACTCAAAAAGCAACATGTGACTGACAGGGTTGAAAAATTGCTATGGAAAAATAACTACTATGAGTCTCCTGTTTTCTCCTTTTAATGGGTGGGATTATAGCAGTTATGTTATGTTGCTCCATCATTGTATGTTGATATATAGGTAACAGATATAATCTCTTTAGTTGACAGTTTTTCATATTGAAAGGAATAGCTTTCAAGGAGCTGTGCTAAAGTAGGAGGGAGAGAATGGCAGAAAGAGAGAGAGAATGAGGCAAAATGTAAATAAATAGTACAAGGTGTAAGAATATTTTAGACCATTCTTGCAACATTTCTTTGAGTTTGAAATTATATGTGTAAAGAAACATGAAGATAATAAAGTAAGCAGAAGTAAGTTGAGTCATGCCTATTTTCATTCTCTCCAAAATCTCACATCTCCAATTTCTTATATACTCCTCTCAGCTATTGTAGCTCATACTTTTCTCTGTTCTTTGAGAGAAAGAATAATAATTTATGTAATTTAGCACTAAGGGATAAATTGCCTCTCCACTACATTACATATCTTTTCATTTGACTTGGTCTTAGCTGTCTAACCAGGTTAAATGGAATAATTTGATGGTTAAAAGCAGGACTCTGGGCCTAACTCCCATCTCCTCCTCTGACTTGCCCTATGATCCTGGTAAATTATTTAATCCTTATTTTTCAGTTCCATCATCTACAACATAGACATAATGCTGATAAATTTACCTTCTTCATTGGATAGCTATGAGGATTAAATGAGATAAAGAATGTTAAAAAGGTCCCTATGAGTGTTCAATAAATGTTGGGTATTATCATTATTTTCATTACATAGACTTTAAGCTCTGTGAGAAGAAAGACCCGTCTTAGACTTTTTATTCTGGAGAGACGTCTTTAGACTTTCTAACTACATAATTGTATTCCATAAATGCCTAATTAATCAATTAAAAATGTTTTTATTATCCAAATCTATAACATATACAAAGAGTAATGCATCAGATATGTCATTTCTTGAGATGATTTTTGTGTAATGAAGATTCAGATAAAGCAATTTTTGTAGAGATATAATTAAAACAATTCAATAAACCACGATTTCAACTAGTCTCCTACAAAGACATTATGACGTCTATTATATAGAGTACATGTAATCAGATTTTACCTATTTTTAGGAAAAACTAATTTATATAAGTAAATATATTTTAAAATGGTGAAAAAACTTTAGCCACAAAACAGTCCTTAAGTTAAAAATATATTTTCTAAGCAGTCAGTAACCACAAGATTGCTACGGGGTTACAAATGTTAATTTGGGGAATGTAGTCAATAATGTTGTAAAGATTTTGTAGGGTATCTGATGGACACTTGTCTCATTAGGGAGACCACCTCAGGGATGATGTAGATGCCTGATCACTGCACTGTACACCTGAAGCTGAAGCTGAACAATAATGAATGTCAACTACAAGTTTATATATATATATATATATATATATATATATATATATATGTTTATATATCTATGTTTATACTTATATATATGTGTATATACTTACAAGTATATACAACATATGTATATACTTACAAGAAGTGGAGTGTAGCATTAGGAATAGATACAGTGGAAATGTAATGGCTGTGTGCCATGTCAGAGTGATAGTGGATGGGGGGAGGGGGGTTCACACAGTGTGAGGGATATAAATGATAAATGTCTAAGTATTACTTTGTTTTGTGCACCTGAAATTAACTAACTATATATATATTTCTATAGCTAATATATCCAACCTTTCTATCAACTTGTCTTTTGCTGCTTTATATTATCCAATTTTGAAAAAAGTAGTCCTTTATTAACCCTGCTGAAACCTCTAGATACAATTACATGTCTTTCCTCTTCACTGCCAAGAATCCACATATATAATATCTATTGCTTCACAATCGCTCTCTACTTAATCCTATGTAGGCTAACTTTTGTCTCCCAGAAACTACCAAAAATGCATTTTGAGGGGACTCTAGGCTTTTCTTTGTCTTTTTTTTTTAATCATAAGCCACGAAAACCTTATATACAAAGTTTCAGTTAAGGCTTATTGCAATGTATCTTTGACTTTCTCATGCCTCAGAATAACTTGGGCAGTTAATTAAAAATTCTGATTTATTAAACCCTAACCTCAGAGATTCTGATTCAGTGGTCCTGGGGTGGGGTCAGAATTCTAAATTTTTCACAAAAATCCAAAGTGATTTCGAAGCACTGAGTTCTGCACATTGAAGAGACACTACCTAAAGGGAATTGAATAAAGCAGAGGGAAAATGAAAGCTTTTCTATCTCAAAAAATTCTCTCCTCTTACCTTCTTTGATGCTATTATTTTTGTTCTCTTTTATTCCAATGTCTTCCTCCTACTTTTTGCTTGTAGAGGTCTAGTCCTAAAATTCCTCATATCATTTTTATTCGGGTATTTTTTTACATCCACAGATTAAACTATAATGTTTATTCAAATTTCCAAAATCTGTATCTCCTGTCTATTTTTCCCTAACTCATCTATATCTTTAAGTGTCTATTGACTACTTACGCATTCCAAGTTAATTAAATCAGTTTATATTTGAAAATGGTACTAGTTTTCTTTTTTTTCCTTAGTGTCTAATCTTTGGTTATCAAATGCAGTTCCTGTTCTCACCAAAATATCCCTGATTAGCTTTAAATGGGTTTTATTTGATCCAGGATGGGAGCAGAGTTCTGAGATCACACAGAGTTAAAGGGACATGGTTAACAATTGAGAGATATCTGGAGACAAGGAGGAAAGAAATACTCATATGTTCATTTTTTGGAGGGATTGGAACAGTAGTGGAATTGGGTTGTTAGGGATCCAAATCTCTAAAAAGACCTGGAAGACACCAAAAACCTAATCTATTGGCAAGAAAATCAAAATATGAACTCAGGTACTAAAGGTGGACAAAGATTGAATTTTTACAACTAGAGTATAGATTTTATCAAAAGGAAAGAAGGATAAGTTTATTTATCCAAATGATTGATTGATTCATTCATTCATGCATGCATTCAGTTATTCAGAAAATATCTTTGAAGATGTACTACATGTCAGACATTGTCAGATGGACTGGGAATATAGCAGTGAATAAATTTAAATTCTAAGTAAGAAAGAAATTAAAGATAAATGATTAGGATCTTTTTGTGATAGCCTGTGAAGACAATAAAAGTGAGTCTATTAGGAATAACTGGATTTGGAGGTTGAAGAGAGAAAAGACGTGGCCACTTTAGACAACATGCTCAGAGAAGGCTCCTGTGACGAGTGAGTGTTTGAGTTAAGATACGATTGGCAAGAAGTTTCCAACTGGGAGCCCTTTGACCCTTTGATGCAAGGGGACAAAAGTATTACTGAGTGAAAAGACACAGGGGCCAAATTCAGATTTGAGAATATGAGAAATTTAAAGAAGTCTGTTGTGGTTGGAGCTTAATGAACAATGGCACAGAAATGGCTATAAGTAAAGTCTAGGAAGTACTTGGAAGACATATCATATAGGTCATGTAAGGCTTTTGGATTTCATTCCAAGTGCTATGGAAAGCCATAGAACATTTTAAACAAACAAACAAGCAAAAACTGAAAATTGCATTTCTAAAAGATAGCTGTGGATTTTACATGGGGGAATGAACTATAGAAATACAAGAGAGGATGCAGGTGGCAAAACAGAAAACTATTGTAGAAATCTAGGTGAGAAGTAATTATGGCTTGATCTTGGGTGGTAGCAGTCGAAATGAAGAACAGTGGAGACACAGAAGATATAATTTGGAAATTAAAGCTGATAAGATGTGGTAGATTGGATTTGGGAGGGGTTCAGATAGAGAGGAATTAAGGAAGATCCCCACGTTTTTGACTTGGGTGAATGGTGGTACCACATAATGAAGTAGAAATATTTGTAGAGAGAGAAATTTCAAAGGAAATAAATATTTCTGTTTTGTCTCTGTGGACTTAGAGAAACCTAATAAACAACCTAATCAGTATAGATGTCAGAGAGGAAGTGAGATCTGTAAGTCTGGAATTAGGTGGAGAGATACAGACTAGAGAATCCTTTAGAGGCCTATCAGAGGAGTCTAGCCCACACAGGAAGTAGAGAAGAATTAGGCTTCAGGCAGGAGTACAGTGTTGTACCAACCAAGAGAAAAAAGTGTTTTAGGGAAAAGGAAGTAGTTTATTGTGCCAAAAGCTGCTTTAAGTTCCAGGGAGGTGCAAAACTCATAGGAACAATTGGACTTAGCGAGATAAAGGTCATTGAAGAACTTTACGAAAACTATCGCAGAAATTTCATGTAAATAAAGGTGGAAATCTAATTAGTATGGATTGAGTGGATAATTAGGAAATGGAGATGTCAGTTATAGAAAGTTCTTTGAAAAAACTTTGATGAAAAACAAAAATATAATAACACACATAGTGTTGAGGTTCCAGATGACGAGATACTAGTTTTTACATTTTCTCCACACCAAGCCAAAGGTCCCTGAGCCTGGGATGGGACTGGGAATCTAAATAAAGATAGCAAGATTCCAGTTAGCAATAGATGCAGAAATACAGGGCAAGCACAGTACAGACCATCACTACACGTTAATAATTGCAACGGATCATTTCCTCTTGTAGTCAAGCTCTTATGCCTTGAGTATTGATCTCCCTGTTTTCAATCACTATTCTTCATGCAGCTCCTAGAAAAATATTCCTGAACCATGATTTTCCTACTTAAATGATTCTCCAGTCCTAAAAATTATAACCTACTTCATCCATATTTTAATCTACAAAATAGCCCCGATATGGCCCTTCAGCTGGATTTCTCAGTTCTTTAAATCTTTTGTTTCCAGCAGCATAATTTTCTATTTCTTGCCTCCTAAGCATTTGTTGCACCTATTTGGGGGCAAATATCTTTTTAAAAATAGTGAAGTAGTTAACAACATAGATTCTAGAGCCGGCCACCCAGATTCATTCTGCCATTTACTGTCTTTGCGATCTTGTATACATTTCTTAACTTTTAAATGCTTCAGTTTTCCTATTAATAAAATCAACAGCTTTTGATTCCGCACTGTGAGGAATAAATGACATTGTCTGACCCATAGTAACTACTTTATGCATGATGGCACTTACATTATTAATTCCTGAAATGACCTCTTTTCTTATTAGTATCTCTGCTTTAAAGAATAATTCCATTTGAGTATTCTATAGAGGTTTCCCTTTTTTTTATTCACTACGTCATCTACCTTTTCTGACAATAAAGTACTTGCTTTATTATGCCATTTATTTTGCAGTTTTTCATATAGTAACATATAAATTCTTAATATATATGAGATGGTCTTTTTTATCTTATAATTGTTATATATTATTTTCAAATATATAGTAAGTTCCTTAAGATGTAGATTATCAGTTTTATTTTTTTTTCTGTTGCATTCAGTATACTGTTTTTCACATTTAAGTTCAAGAGAGTTAAATGATCAATTTATGCTACTTCCTAATGTATATATTATTATGCATTTTTTCCATCAGTAAGGTAGTCATATGAAGTTATATAAAACTGGATTTATTTTAAGTAATCAACTAACATACTTGATTAATTTTGTCTTCCTCTACACTCTTATGACCTCTCTCCTTGAATTAGAAAGCATTACTGAAGTTTAACACGTCCAAAAATTCCATGACCAGATCAGAGAAAACAAAGTAAACATGGGTCACTGAATGAAGAAGGAGGGAAAAATAGAGGAAAGTCAGGTTCTAATTAAGGAAAAGTGAAAGTGAAGGAATGTTATAGAGGAGCAAGAAAGGAAAAATAGAGAGAAAGACCTTGAAAAATTAAAAGGATGAAAGAACAACAACAAAAATAGAAGCAAAAAATGTAAGTGAATGTGTGGAATCTGTTAGATAAAAGTGCTTTGGGAATATAGAAAAATAATACTCCCCTGGTCACATAATAAAACAAATTCCACATATGGCAGAGCTATGATATAAAAATCAAGGCTTAAATAGTACAGAAGAATGTTGATCAAACTTCTGGGTCAGGAAGACTACCTCAAATTTAAAAGTATTCAATCATCGCTTCTCGGCCTTTTGGCTAAGATCAAGTGTAAAAATATTCAATCAAATTATGAATACAAAGGGGAAAAAACAATAGCCATATAAACAAATTTCCACATATTTCCACATATTTAGTTTTACTTATAGTAGTTAACACATTAGCTTACCATAAGCAAGCAGTAACTTAAAATAAAACAAGATCACATGAGAACATTTTACTTTATTTTTACTTCTTAAAGTCACAGTTAGAAAGGGAGAAAAATGTAAACAGGAAATCAGCAAGTAAGTAAAGGCTAAATTATCTCATTTTTGATGCTTTACAGATATAACCAATGAATGGGAACCTACTGACAGTCATTGGAGCTTAAAATAGCCTATGAGTAAAAACATGCACATAAACTAATTATATAGGCATAATATATTCTCATGGCTACCTTTAAAGGCATCACCAGTATTCACTTAGTTCTGCTTTGGAATAATGTTGGTTACTCATAATCCCATTGATTTGAATTCACATGCTCTATTAAAAAAAAAAAAGACTATTTCACACATGAAAATTTGAGTCAAAGATGTTATTCAATATTCAAATGAACTACAAAAAATTTAGAAGGCCATTTATGTCAATCAGCATTCTGAGTAAAAATACAAAGTTACCAACTGTAAGAAAGCCGAGATATCAACTTCACCTTAAATATATTCAGGTCAAGGTTAGCCATTTAATAAGTCAGTAATATAAATTTAAATTGTGAACTCTTAAGCAGACATTTTAACCTCCATTCCCTATTCCTTTTGTTTGATGATGACAAAATTAATGCATTTCTAAGAAACAAATACACACACACACACACACACACACACACACACACACACACACACACACAGGCATACAGACAAATACATCATGGGCTTTCAGGTAGCCTGGGGATTTAAATCTGATCTTCCTTGACAGACATTGTGGCTTTCAGCAAGCCACTTAGTATTTCTGGGTTATAATTTGCCTATAGTCATCTATTACACACTTCAAAGAGATGATCTCTTGGACCTTTTCCTACTTCATTCTTAGAACCTCTGAAAACTCAAGCTTGTTTAACGTAGTACTATGCTATAGAATTTTATGATTAATGGAAGCATAATTGATTGCATTTGAAACATATGCAAAGAAACAAATAGCTGACTAAATAAATCACTGAGGGTTTCTGTTTTCTCCCCTAAATTTACCATGAAAGAACTAGTGAGAATAATTGCACAAATTAAATGGATAACAAACTAAGAGAAACTAAGAATAATTAACATTAAAGTAGTGTTGAGTGGTAATCGATGTTTAATGATTTTTTCTTTTGCTCTACTAATATTAAATACACTTTCAGTAAACAGTTTAAAACAGATATACATGCTCAGTAGAGCCAACCTAAAAATCTACTTGAATGGTTAGGTGAGCCAATAAATAAGAATTTTTCCAAAACAAGAAATATGTATATATACATACATACACATATTTTTAGGGGTGGAGTTATTTACCTTTCACAATTATGTCACCAAAGGCTCATGGCGACCTCCAAGAGAGGACTGAACCCAGAGCAGTTGTGACTGGGTTCTTGTATTCACGCAAGAAAGAAACTAAGAGCAAGACAGATAAAAAAAGTGAAAGTACATGCAAGAAAGAAATTAAGAGCAAGATAGATGCAAAAAAGTGAAAGTGATTTATTAAGAACGAAAGTACACACTTGAGAGGAAAGTGCAGGCAAACTCAGAGAACGAGTGGCGACAAGGAAGTCATGATCAGGGATATCTATCCTTCCCAGGGTAGGAATTGGTGACATCCCATGGATGTGGTTCATTCATCTCCTCCCGCTTTCCCAATTTTTTTTTCCTTATTTGGTTCCTCTGGAACTGTCATAGTAACTGCAATGCAAATAAGACTATAATGACATTAAAATTAGCTGAAGGTCAGGTTCAGGTCATGGGAAGCAGCCTAGCTGGATGTAACTGGTTCTTGTTTTTCTCCAGGTGCAGGTACTGGATACAGTCACTTGTTAATTGTGTCACCCATGAGGAAGCTCAGTTGGACCCTGGAGGAGTTTGTCAATGTCCTAGGCTATCTATCCTGCCTCAGTTCTACAATGTCTCAAAGACAGTTTTAAATTTTAAGATGTGAATAACTCCCAATGGAGTAAACCTAAAAAAAAAAAAAAATGGCAAATCACATTACATAGAGTTAGCATAGTATGAGTCTGTTCCTCACTGTCCCACATTTATGTATTTGATACTTGAGAAGAGAAATTATAGCTCAAGGACTGGTTGAATGCTCTGTACTACAGAGGCAGTTACTAAAATATTAACATCTACCACTTAGGGCCACAAATAATTATGGTGTTAATAGTCTGCCTAGCCTGAAAAATGCGTATCAGCTCTGTCTATATTTATTAATCCCTCTCCTCCTCTTTTGTCTTTTTTTACTGCATGACCTTCGTATTAACTAGGGAGGCCAAATAAATTTAAATCAAGCAATATATTTAAGTAATATATTTAAATTCTGTCATCAAAAAGCCAACTCAAAGTGAACAGAAAAGGCAGTTAGGTTATAGTATGTTTCATATGTCATGATGGCAGAAATGAATTTAAGAATCACTGAATTTATTATGCTAACACATACTTTTGTAGTACATTTATCCTGCTTTACTATTTTCATATGAGTTGGGGTACAGGTGGCAGAGGTATGTGGGGTAAAACAGTGCCTGTACAATTTAGCTCCATTTTCTGTAGGTGATTTCTTACTCAGAGATCACTTAGTTGAATGGTAATTTTACCACAGTGTTGTATTTGGAGGCAATGAGGACAAGTTTCAGAAGCAGTTTGATGAGGAAGACAAAAAAAATCACACACAAATAGAAGAACTCAGTAGTGACCACGAGCAGGGAGTTGGCTGTTTTCCTTTAGTTATATACACTTACGTTTCCTCTTTAAATATCTGGGATAAATTACACTTAGTCATGGTGTAAAACTCTGTGTATATTGTTAGATTCAACTTGCTAATATTTATTGAGGATTTTGGCATCTAAATTCATGAGCAGTATTGGTCTGTAGTTTTCCTTACCTGTAATCCCTTCGTCTGGTGTTGGTATCAGGATAATGCTGGCCTCATAGAATGAGTTAAGAAGCATCCCTCTGCTTCTATCCTCTGAAAAATGTTGTAGAGAATTGGTATAATCTTTTTTTTTCCTTAAACGTTTGGTAGACTATGTCAGTGAACCCATCTGGGCCTGATGTTCTCTGTTTGGCAAGGCTATTAATTATTGATTCAATTTCATTAATTGATATAGGCCTATTGTTGTTTCTTCTTGTGTGAACTTTGGCAAAGTGTGTCTTTCAGGTTTTGGTCCATTTCATCTATGTTGTCATAGAAGGTAGATTTTTTCTTTTTTAATCCTCTGGCTTCTTTCAGGATTTTTCATTGTCTTTGATAGTCTGTAGTTTGACAATGATACATGCATAGGTGTAGTTTTTTTTGTGCATTTATCCCACTTGGTGTTCTCTGAACTTCCTGGATCTGTGGTTTGGTGTCTGACGTAGCTTAGGGAATTCTCATTCATTATTGTTTCAAGTATTTCTTCTGTTCCTTTTTCTCTTTCTTTCTCTTCTGGGATTCCCACTACATTTTTTTTGTAGTTGTTTCAAAGTTCTTGTATTTTTTTTTTTTTTTTTTTTTTGGTCTCTGTTCTCTGTTTTCTGGTTTTTGAAGAGTTTGTTGCTATATCCTCTAACTCTGAGATTCTTTCCTCAACTATGTCCATTCTACTAGTAAGTCTATCAAAAGCATCCTACATTTCTGTTAAGTGTTTTGTTTTGTTTTATCTCAAGCATTTCCTTTTGATTCTTAAGATTTTCATGTCTGCCTACATTATCTATCTGTTCTTACATACTGTCTACTATAACTAGTAGAGCTCTTAGTATATTAATCATAGTTGTTTTAAATTCCCAGAATGATAATTCTAACATTCCTCCTACATCTGGTTTTGATGCTTGCTCTCTTTCTTCAAATTGTGTTTTGTTTTTTTTTGTCTTTCAGTATACTTTGTAATTTTTTCTTGATAGTTGGACAAATCGTACTGGGTAAGAGGAACTGCTGCAAATACGCCTTACTAATGTGGTGGTGAGGTGTGGGGAAGGTAAATGTTCTATGTACTTATGATTAGGTGTCAGACTTTTAGTGACTCCTATGCCTTTGGACTGTGAATTTCATAAGAATTTCTCAGGGTTTTGTGTTTTTTTTTTTGTTTGTTTGTTTGTTTGTTTTTTCCCTCTCAGGTAGGTGAGGATGGCTGGAGTGGACTGGATTGGGTATTATCCTTCCTCCATATACGTTAGGCTCTGATAATACCATACCAGGTTATGCATTAGATAACTAGTTTCCCCTGAGGGTACGCCTTGTTAAAAAGAACAGAATGCTGTGATATATTTTAAAGTCATTCATTTTTTTCCCCTCACCCCCATATCAGAAGCAGGAAATTATTTTTCTCTAATATTTACTGTGGGAACCTTGTTGAGCTCCTGGAGATAAATCTCGTAATACTGGGGTGAAGGCGGGGTGTGACTAAGTCTCCTTGGTGTTTTTTTATTCTGAGTTCTACATTGAGCCTCCAGTAATTCATCAGTTACAGTTCAGGTTTTCTTACCTGGCATTGATTCCCTTGATGGGTCTGCTTCAATCTTCTTTAGTAAGACATGCCTTCTGGTATTTGCTTGTATGTCTCCCCGATCTTGGGGCAGCAGTTTGCCCCGTGTCCTCCTCTCTCTTATGGATTCAAGAAGAGGTGGTTTTTTTTTGTTTTGGTTTGCTTTTTGTTGTTGTTGTTCAGCATTTTTCTTGGTTTTAGGACAGAGTAGCAACTTCCAATTTCATACATTTGGAATTGGAAACGGGAAATCCAGGATTTTCTTTTTCTTTTCTTTTCTTTTTTTTTTAGGATTTAATATGTAAATATATCAAGCATTTAGAATAGGGTATACATTAAGCATGATATATGTTAGTTATATTTGATATGTATATAATTTATCACATTACTATATAGCGCTACTGTATTATATCTGTACTTTTTTATATATGCCATTACTCTATTACCATATACATTATTAATGCATCATAAAACATTCCATATGTATATAGTATTACACTTTTACTATACAGATTGTTATTTATATAGTACCAACTAAATTCCTTTTAAAATACATTTATAAAAACATACATACAGAACAGCATACAAAAGATAACTAAGTAAGACAGATAAGTTTTAATATAGTCAGCACATTTGGGTGAACAACACTCAGATAAAGAAAGAATATAATCAGGACCCAGAAATCCTTTGTACTCCTTGTAAGGAACAGTGGGTTCTCCAATGGCACCGCTTCTTTCACTTCTAACAGCCAATGCTAGTTTTACCTGCTTTTGAACTTTATATAAATGAAAATGAACAATTTTCTTTTGTGACTGGCTTCATTTGCCTTACATTCTGTTTGTAAGATTCATTTATGTTGTAGCAGTGACTCATTAATTTTCACTGCTAAACTGTGTACATAAATTACAATTTAATTATTCTTTTTTTATTCTTTTTGTTACATTGGAAAAGATGTTAAAATAATATTCATTAGACATACCGGTAGTGGGCATGCGTTATTTCCAATCTTTCAGTAATTCACCAGTTGATCATAAGCATGATGTTTGTTTTGGGATTTTATAGATATTCTTTATTTGATTGACATTCTCTCTATTCTTACTTTTCTAAAAATTCTTTTTAATGAATGAATATCGGCTGTATCAAATACTTCACTGTATCTATCATCATATTAATCATTGATGATTTTCCTGTTTTTGTCAATGTGATGAATTTGCTGACCATATAATTAAGGGATTCAGAACAAAAATGAGTATTTTTGTTCCTTTATGAGAATAATTGACATGGAAAATGTTATAGTAAAATTTAAACTTTGATAATGATTTAAGAAAAATGTTTGTTTACATGGATATTCAGAACTAGTTTCATTGGAAAATTAATATACTGATTATCTGTAGAGGAAAGAATGGTTCTCAATAAGCTGGTACAATTGTTCTAGGAAACTTGGTATTTGTGACTTTGAGAAAAGTTAGAAATTCATGGCTTCCATCCATAAACAAAATGAATTGGTCTGTTAGGTACATAAAATATTAATTTTCCCTGATCTGAGACCAAGTACACCACAAAAGGAAAGTATATGTGATCTATAAAATACCTAGTTCCAAGTTATAATTTTCAGACAGCTTTACTATGCCCACGTAAATTCAGAATTCAATATGATATTAAATTTCTGCTTTGGGATTGTAAAAGCTGGGAAGAAAACCTGATTAGAAAAAACTGTGAGTAAACTATATTATAAATTTATTTGCAGAATATGAATGATACATTTGACAAGCAAATAAAATTTAAATTTTCACTTTCTATTAAGGATTGCTCTCTTCATTTTTTTTTTCTTGGAAATACAGCTGCACTATCTCAGTAAGCTTCACCCTATCATCAAGACCATAGTTTTTAAAGAAGCAGATGATGAATATTTTTTTTTTAATTTTTTATTCTATATGTTACTTATGTACCAAGCAATGTACTGGGCATAATAGATATAGATGAGGAGATCCCTGCTCTCATGAAGCTTCCATTCTAGTGAATATGTCTCCTAATACTCAAAATTAGGGTTTCACTGAAGAAAAATGATTGGTAAGAGAATTGTAATGCGTTGAAATCAGAGTCAAAGAAAAATCATAGTGTGAAAACTTAAATAACTTTTTAAAAATTAAAATTAATTTTTGATATGCCTTTCTTTTGAAAATAGAAAGAAATGATTTCTGAAGTGGTGGTCGAGGGTTGAATTTGAAGTTATGCTATGTAGTATTTAGTAGGAATGCATTTGGTGACAGCTTACAATGACTGAAGGCATAGCTCTTCCAAAAGTAACAATCTAATGCTTCTAGCTTTGTAAAGTCAAATTTAAATGCTGGTGATGAAAGTCTTAACATATATATGTTAGATTGCAGATATAAAACTTTCCTAGAAAACTCTCCCAAAATGACTCTTTTAGCTTTCTATGCTATCCACTAGTCAGGAAATAAAACCCTATTATGCAAAACGTATATTGTTATTTTATGACATATATTTTTCCTTTCTTTGGCAAAGTAGACATATGGCCAGGTCTATATTTGGTTTAGTATTTTAATAAAATATTTTGGGAAAATAAATCCACTGCTTGATTCCCATACTGTACATTTTTCTGGCACTCTTCCATTGTAAGAGTAGTAGATATCTTACCTATGGATATAAAAAAAAAACATACCTTTAAAATATAGAAATATTTTTGGTAAACTGAAGATAAATTTGACATTTCATTTTATAGAAGTAGGTGAAGACTCATCTATGAAAATATATTATCAAATACTTTTTATTTATTTAACTGTATTATGTGAGTTCTTTTTTTAAATGGTTTTCATATTTCTATCTAGAAGTCTTAGTTATGAATTCCCCAAGCTTTTCTTTATTTTTCAAAAGGCTTAGCCAAGAAATATATTGCTATGGTGTGACTGGAAGTGTTATTTTAATACAGAGCTCTCAAATTTCTGATTTATGAGATCTATGGGATTCAGACCAGTCTTTCATTTTTCTATCTAGTATTTGTCTTTATAACTTATAATATGGAATCAAAAATATCTTCCTGTGTCTCAATAGAATACTGTCTTAAGCTATGATTTCTCTAACTCAAAGTGTCTTGAGTATTTCAATCTAAAATAACTCCTTGATCATGAGAGAGATGTTGTTCAAATGTAAGTACATATTTTTGATGTTTTACTGCCTTGAATCTCATTTTGCCTAGATTTCCATGAAGAGAATGGGCCTCATCTGTGGAAGATTTCTTAGGTGGTTTGAATTTATACTCTAACATCAGAAATTCTTTCTACTTTAACAGGACACTTAACTAGCTTTGCAGAAATAGTATACAGAGATTGGTACCTTCATTGAATATTCATTTCACATAACTGCTCATTCTTAAGAATATGTTATGAATAGAATTTCTTGAAAACTGTGCCCTCAAAAGAATCTACCTCAGGACTGCATTTTTATTAAAGGAATGTAAAGGCACTGTTGTCTTCAGAAAGGAAAAAAATGAAGCATGAAAATTAACATTTTGCTTAAATCCATCATATGATTGTGTAAATTAAATTGATAAGAAACAATAGAAGAATTGTTTCCCTATGATATATGTCTATTTAAAATTATACAACATAAATCCTGATCTTGTTACATTAAAAAAAGTCACTACTGTGTTTCCCCGAAAGTAAGAAATAGCTGGACCATCAGCTCTA
This sequence comes from Rhinolophus ferrumequinum, assembly GCF_004115265.2. Taxonomy (NCBI): domain Eukaryota; kingdom Metazoa; phylum Chordata; class Mammalia; order Chiroptera; family Rhinolophidae; genus Rhinolophus; species Rhinolophus ferrumequinum. The sequence continues at coordinate 45,339,188 of NC_046288.1, read as the reverse complement.
ATGTGTCTTTTGGAGCAAAAATTAATATAAGACCCGGTCTTATTTTAATATAATATAAAACTGGGTATAATATAATATAATAATATAATATCAGACTGGGTCTTATATTAATTTTTGCTCCAAAGACACATTAGAGCTGATGGTCCAGCTACGTCTTATTTTCGGGGAAACACGGTAGTATATTTGAACATTGAAATTTTGTACTGTGGAAACTTTTGATATTTGCTTTTTCTGAAATAAAAATGGAATTTTAAGGCATGCTGCTAATCTAGTTAATTTCTCCTAGGGGATTATATCTAGTTTGTCTTCTAGTAAAGGTGTCCTTCTGGGTACAATAAATTGTAAGTAGGTTCTTCCTTCATATCTGGCTAAGTGGGTCTCAGAGCAGTTACTTCCATACTATTTTGCTATAAAAATAAACTTACTATGAAAATGATGAGATTCTTTAATCAATGATATTTCTTAAGTGATTATGAGTCACAGAAATATAACTTGAAATAAAAAGTTATCAAAATTTCATGATGCTATAAACTTTAACCATTATTGATTCTACTTAATGAAATACAGAGTTTTGAATTTAGAATGTTGATGTTGTTGGGTCTGAAATTTGGGAGTCATGCAGACTTAATTCTCCTCTCCCTTCAAAACAAAACAAATAAAACAAACTACTTGTCTGCTTTGTGAGAGATAAACACCAGTATGAACAACACTGTCGCTTTATAAAGAGACACTAAAGAACTGGCCTTCTCTTTGTTAGTTTCACTGCTCTTTACTAAAGCTTTCTGTATAATGAGTATATTCTGATATCCTACTTTTCAATCTTTATTCTTTTTACGACAAGGAAAAAAGGAAGAAACATGTTGGTCTTTTCTTCTGAAGACTTCATGGCACTTACCTTTTATTAGCATATGAATAACCTACTGAAATAATTTACTAGACTGTGCATTTTATAATTATTTCATTTCATAAACACATTTTAACATACTTAATATAGAAACTTTTTTTGTTTTTTTGTTTTTTTTTTGTTTTAAAAAAGGAACCAAATCCATATGCTGTTTGAGTCTTTTTAACCTGTTTTCACCAGAAGAGAATAGATTTGAATGCTTTGGGGTTTATTTGTGCCAAGTCTCTTCACAACTACCAAATAATTACTACATGAGAATGAAAAATCACATACTTTCTTTTTCTAACTATAATAAAATCATGAGGTTAAAATGTTTAAAATCTCATCTCATAATTTTGTTATTTGTATTCTGAGACCATCAGAGTATTGAACAATTGCAGTTTTCCAACTATATTTCTGAAAGGTTATAAACAAATTGTAGAACTAGGACCAAAATAGCAAATTACTATTTAAAGAGCTTCCAGTCTTCTAGGAACAAATGTCTGATTTCCTTATTGTCTCAGTTTTGGTTTCCCGCAAAAGCAGACATGAGATAAAAACTTGGTTACAGGTACTTTATTTATAGTTCATTCAAAGAAATAAAAATGAGGGAGCAGGGAAAATTACACTAGAAGGAAAAGCCATATAGTGTGTGTTACTGTGTGGGTTATCGGGCCTCAGTTCTGTTGGGAACCATCTGAGAAACAGTTGGATGTGCCTCAGGATAGTATCAGCAAGGGATAGGAAAGCATAATATTTGTTCTTCACAGAACCTACTAATATTTGCCTCTTGCATTACTCAGATATGCTTGTGACCATTAATGATTCCACTTTGTCACTGGCATTTCAAAACTCAATGTTTGAAATAAAAGCATGAAATGAGAGGGTTAGTGAAATCTATCTGTTTCTGCAAGTAGAGGGCATAAGTGATATTCACCAACTTTATCTCCCATTTTATGGACCCATGTTTTTAGTGAACATTTCTGTTGTTTTAGTTCCATAGCCTAGTAGGGTGACACAGATATTCATTCCTAAGGTTTTAAGCCTCCAGTTCCACTGTCATTATCAGCCCAGAATTGTTGCAAAAGCTCATTTACTCTCATTAGATGTTAGAAACACTAAGAGGTATCCTCGTGAATCGCCCACACTCCCTACACATTCCTCCATGCCCTCATTTTGTAGCAGCAACTCTAGCACCTCGTTATGCCAGTTCTGATAATGTGCCTCTCAGATCTCTGAGTGCAGTCAGATTTATTTGAGCTCTGAAATTAAGCCCATGCTTCCTTTAGACTATCCCCAATGATTGGGCATACAAGGGATCCTAAGGCAGACCCATTTTTGAGAAGTGCAGGACTCCTCTGACCAGCAACTCCAGGCTCAAGGACTTCCTGATGTCCTTGCCAAACTCTGTTAGAATTGCACTGTGTCTGAGATGCTTCTGCCCCATCTTTCTTCTACTCCTTTCTTTACCTGGGTGGCATTAATCATCATAGCCTGCTAGTGGGGTTTCCGGGCAAGATTTCCCACCTGTGTTCAGGAATTTTTTTCGCTTTCCCATTCCCGAATCCTGAGATACAAACTGTTTTCTGCTTACACTAGGAACCACATGGGTTCAAGGAGCCGATTTTTCCCGATTTCCCGATCAACTTTTCTTCGGATTCGGGAGTGGAAAAGTGAAAAAAATTCCCATGAACAGGAAGGAATTTCCACCAGGGAACCCTACCTGCTAGCTCTCCCTGCCTTCTCTTCATTTTCCATTTTCCCTCACAGATATTACCTTATCAAATTTTTTGCATGGCTAATCCTTTCTTGGATCTGTTTCTCAGAGGACCTCATATCACACAAGTGATACCAGGACAATAAACATTATAGAATATTCCATAGCTGAGATAAAGAAGGATGACTGTTTAAGGCAGGAGTATTGATGTCTTTCTTTAATTACAGCTATTTCCAAAGAGCAGTAACTCCCTTTGCCGCAGTTGATTGAGGTCTTTTTACAATCTAATTAATAATCGTCACAATTTAGCTTCTTCCTCTTTCCAGTCCTGCTTTGTCATCACCTTTCTGGTGTGGTTCCTGATAACACTCTCCAATCAATACTTTGCATAGAAATCTCCATAGAGATCCCAGTCTGTGATTGTGCAACGCAAACATCTTCCAAACTCTCTCCACTATGAAGCCTTTTATAAAAGTTACATTGTTCACTAATGCTTCTGTGTCCTTCCCTCTCTTATGGATCCAAAATGAGTTGTTAATTTTCAGTCTGTTCAGGTTTTTACTTGTTGGGTGGAATAGCAAATTCCAAGTTCCTTACATGAGGATCTGGAAACTAAAGTCGCTCCCATTCCTTTTCATTCATGATTGCTTCATGGATAAAACAATCATTATCCATAAAGATGTGGGATAGGGGTTGTTTGAAAAGTTTTTCCTCAATCAAAAGAAATGCTAGAGGAATATGCTGGTTTTGTCTTTTGACATGACCTCGTATACTGTCGTGCCTTGGATAGCAGTTCTTTCATCATGGGCAGAAAAGTCCCAGGATGAAAGCACAATTGCTTAGGATGGCAGATTAGAAAACCATAAGGATCTGAGGTCTTGATGAAGTCATTATTATAATCCCCTGGCTTTGTATGAGAATATTTCTTGTTTATGTCAAATTATTGTCTGTTACTTGCAAGTACAAGTATTCAAATTCATGCCATGAATTAAAAATACATATGTAATAGAAAGTATGCTTACAGATAAAAATATGAAGGGTTGTGATTTAATAAAATAGACATATTATTAAATAATAATACACATAGTAAAAATAAACCTAGCATAAAAATTGGATTCCACTTGATCTTTTCCCCCCAGAAGATAGACAGTTATTTGGCTAGGTATTGAGTAAAAAAGAAAAAAAAAAAACAGATGGAAGAATCACTATTTGGAGTTACCATTAATTAATCTGGATAAATTGTGTCAATAAATCTCATTCATTATTTAAATAAATGTTGGCAGATTATGCTTCTTGTACTGAACAGATAATTATTCAATGTTTAGCTTACTTGTGTTGCATTTCCCCCTCTAAGCAGTTGGGAAACTTCAGACCTTGGCCTGTGTTCCAGTTCTTTTTTTCTCTTTGTTAAGTGGAGACTTGACCTTAAACTCTGTTTCTAAATACAGCATTCTTTTTTCTTTCCATGGCTACTGACCGTGATTTTATTTACTGGTGGAAAATACAAACCTAGGAGAAAAGGGAGGGACAAAAATGAGACCGAACAAGCTTTAGAGCATTGAAGCTAACTGCCCGGGATGGCTTGCAATAAGTATGGTTGCTGTGGTTTCTGAGTGCTTATTCAGCATTCTCTTATCAAAATATAATTTCCTCGTGCTTAGTTTCTGAAATGTGACAGGGTTGCAGCATTTTATTCTAGACCAAGAGAAATCTTTCGCCTTTCCACACAGAATAGGTCTTCACCTCCTCCTTCTCCCTGTTTCAAACTATTTAAAATACGTGCAACTTCAGTGAAATTTGTACCAAGTGATTAATCTACAATTTCCTTAAGCATCTATTTTATTATTTTGATTACCAAAGTGATTTTTTCTAAACCTTTCATTTCTATTTCCTCTACAAAGAGACTAAGTTTAGTTTTTTGTTTTTTCCATTATGTATATTCCAATTTATATTTTGTAGAAGGTAGCTGCAGGAACATTATTTTGATTGTTGTACATTATAAAATATTATCTAATGTAGATTTACTATTTAAGTTCAGTTTTACAGAGATTAGGTGGTTTGTTATTTTAGAGATGTTACATTTCTAATAGAGGAAAAGACTTGAAGAGAGGTGAGGTTGTAAGACATTTATCTGCATGTATCTTCTTGTTAGCTGTGATGAAATATTAGAACAACAGGACCAATGTGATTATTTAAATGTATGATCATAAATCATTTAGAACAGCACAGTATCCTGCCGGCTAAGCATCAAGTGAGGAATTATTCTTACTTGAGAGTGATTCACTATAACAGGAAAGTAAATTGGAAGCTAATCCAGGGAACAGTATTCTCTCAAGAGGAAGCCTGCAGACATACTGCTCTAATATGAGAATTTCACCAGACCAATAAAAACATGTTTCATGACTCTGTATTACTTTTGTGAATATGGCATTTAATAATTAAATCATTTTAGTCCCTTTTAGATTTCTACTAAAAAAATGTTAGCTCATAGGGCTGTTCTTAATTAACAATGCTACTTGTGTTAACGAAGTATAGAATATGCACAAATACCTAAATTCCAGAAAAATAATATTTTAGTTAACAAATGATTTGTAACCTTTCATTAAATAAATCTCTAAGCACAAATGCTCATAGGGCCAAAAATTATAGGGCTGAGCTATGTTTTTTAAAATATAGCTCAGCCCTATAATAAAAGTTAATAAAAACGGTCAAACGGAAGACAGCAAATTCAATGAGTGAGTTAAAGTTCCTAAATAGGGATAAGCACTAATATTTATACATATTTATACTGATAAAATAAAAAGTTATTGTTCATATAAAGAGTGTGAGGCATGGAATAATTAATAAACTGTCTTAAATCAAATAATGGACCATCAACTCTGAAATTTTCTATTCTACCAGATTGATTTACATTGGAGTTCCACAGGAAAACGTCAGGTCATAGAAAGAAGGGTCTTCCTTCCTTGAGTATCAATGCATTTGCTATTGCTCTTGTACTATTGTTGCCGGAACGCTAAGCAAATAACATTTTTTTTTCTATTTTACATTTGGAAAAATCAATGACTTGAATATTTAAAAATTGATCATAGTATAAGATACTTAACTATGTAAATGATTACGATGCATATGTAGTATTTAAGTTATTGTTCAACTTGATGGGTTTAAGAAACATCTGTAAAATCATCACCAAATAATAAAACACGAGTAAAGGAGAGGCCATGGGACCAATGCCATACTTTTCATTGTACCACAATATGTTGTCCTTAATCTTTGTATATATAATTTTTGGATATGAAATTCCTATTTTATTTCTTCCACCAGAGTGGGATTTAATTGTGTCTTCTTTGAAACAATAGTATGGTCAATATCCAGAAGAACAACAACAGAAAAATTCATGGAAATCCACCCGCTGTAACAGAGACACATTTGGAGAGAGTGTTGAAATGGAGGAAGATGTCTAGTCACTGATTAGAAATTAAGAAACTGCTGTTGTTTTGTCTGCAGACATCTCATACTGTGTGTATATGTGCATGTATGTGTGCAAGTGTGTGTGATGCTTTAAGACAATGGTGGAGTTAGGAGTTAGGAGACTCATACACTCATACTTTCAGACTGGGACTGGACAGTGGGCACACAGAGAAGTGAATAACGTTAATTTAAGCAATATTTAAGTGTAGCTTAAATTACTTCAGCAATAATATTGGGGCGGTCAGAACAAATTTACCTAATTTTGAACTGTGTGTTGTTTTTTATTTATTTATTTTTTTGCTTATTAATTCTTTGGCCACCCAACTGTGTCTTTTAATTAATTAGTTAATTAATTAGTAATATAGGAATAAAATTACCTTCTACACAATGCTATTGATAGTTTTTAGATATAAATAATTCCTCTGGTGTGGATTTGTTCTGCAATTGAAGTGGTATGTAGTGTTTGACAAACATAGAAGGATATTTTAAATGGCAAAATGATTACTATAAAGACACACAAAGAGAAAATACAAATTTGATTGAAGTATAGAGCTTATATAGGGAACATAAGTATGGAAATGAGATTTGGGGCAGATGTGGAGTGCTTCGTAGAGATTTGGTTCTCCAGAGGAATCTGATTGCTAAACTTGTTGAAACAGGGAGTGACAGATTTAACTGGATAAAATATGCTTCGTAGAAAGGAGGAGAAAACTCTAGACTTAGAAGTCCAAATACAAGGTGGTTACAGTGGTTCATATAGCAGTGGACTGCAGAATTTGCTGTTAGTGTCTTTTGGACAGAAATTAGTCTCCCAAGACCTCAATTTCTTCATCTTTAAAGTAAGGCATTTAAATTAGATGAATTTTAATATTGCTGAGGATTTGTAAAATACTGAGAATGTGACTGCTACAAGATAGGGACTTGAATCTAAGTATTGGCCATCCAAAGAGATCAGAAGATAAGGACGTAAATCGAAAAACAAAAGCAATTAAGCAAACAACAGAAAAGAAAAAAAAAATCCATCGAGGGACACCCAGGCTGCCTCCACATCTTTGTCATTTTAAATAATGCTGCAATGAATATATGGATGCACACGTTCCCTAAAAGTAGTATTTTGGGTTTCTTCAGATAATACCTAGAGGTGGTTTACTGGGTCCTTCTTTGTCTCTTGTCATAGCTTTTGTTTTAAAGTCTATTTTTCCTGGTATAAGTATTGTTATACACTGATTCTACACTTTTTCTACACTGATTCTAAATGCTAGCTTTTTGTTTTGTTTTCATTTTTCACAAAAGGTCTTTTTCCCATTCCTTTACTTTCAGTCTGTATGACCTGAAGTGAGTCTCTTCTTGGCAGCATATGTAATGGGTCTTGTTTTCTTATCTATTCAGCCACCTTTTCTTTTGATTGCAACATTTAATCCATTTACATTTAAAGTAATTGTTCATAGATATGTAGTTATAGCCATTTCATCATGCACATTTTTTATCTTTCTTTTTTTTTTTTTTTGTCCTTGAGAAGTCCTTATAAGGTTCTTTATAATTCTGGTTTGGGATTGGTGAACTTCTTTAGCTTTTTCTTGTCTGGGAAGCTCTTTTTCTACACTGATTCTAAATGCTAGCTTTGTTGGGTACATAGTAGGTACTAAGATTGTAGATCCTTGCTTTTCATCAGTTTGAATTTTTTGTGTAAATTTCTTCTGGCCTGCAAAGTTTCTGTTGAGAAATCAGCTGCCAGTCTTATGGGGGCTCAATTGTACATAACTAACTGCTTTTATCTTGCTGTTTTTAAGATTCTTTCTTTGTCTTTAACCTTTTTTAAAAAAATTAAAGATTATTGGGGTGACAATTGTTAGTAAAGTTACATAGGTTTCAGGTGTACAATGTCACATTGTGTGCTCACCATCCAGAGTCAGTTCTCCTTCCATCACCATATATTGGATCCCCTTTACCCTCATCTACTACCACCCCTTACCTTCTGATAACCACTAAATTATTGTCTGTGTCTATGAGTTTTGGTTTCTTCATTTGTTTGTCTTGTTCCTTTGTTGTTTTCAATTTTATATATCACACATCAGTGAAATCATGCAGTTCTCTACTTTTTCTGTCTGACTTATTTCACTTAGCATTATAATCTCAGATCCATCCATGTTGTCACAAATGGCATTATTTCATCTTGTCTTATGGCAGAATAGTATTCCATTGTGTATATATACCATGACTTCTTATTTATCCAATCATATATCAAAGGACACTTTGTTTGTTTCTACGTCTTGGCCACCGTAAATAAAGCTGCAATGAACATTGGAGCACATATATCTTTACGGCTAAATGTTTTCAGATTTTTTGGATAGATACCCAAGAGAAGGATTGCTGGGTCATATGGTAATTCTATTTTTAATTTTTTGAGGAATCTCCACACTGCCTTCCATAGCAGCTGCACCAATCTGCATTTCCACCAAGAGGGTATGAGGGTTCCTTTTTCTCCACAGCCTCTCCAAAACTTGTCATCATTTGTCTTGTTGATGATAGCCATTCTAACTGGTGTGAGGTGATAGCTCATTGTGGTTTTTATTTGCATTTCTCTGATGACTAGTGATGCTGAGCATCTTTTCATGTATCTATTGGCCATCTGTATGTCCTCTTTGGAGAAATGTCTATTTAGGTACTCTGCCCATTTTTTAATTGAATTGTTTGCTTTTTTTGTTGTTGAGTTGTATGAGTTCCTTTTATATTTTGGATGTTAACCCCTTATTGGAGGCATTATTTGTAAAAATCTTCTCCCATTCGGTTGGTTGCCTCTTTATTTGGTTGATGATTTTTTTTGCTGTGCGGAAGCTTTTTAGTTTGATACAGTCTCATTCATTTATTTTAGCTTTTCCGTCCATTGCCTTTGAAGTCAAATTCATAAAATACTCTTTGAACGCAAGATCCATAAGTTTACTACCTATGTTTTCTTCTATGCAGTTTATTTTTTCAGGTCTTATATTTAGGTCTTTGATCCATTTTGAGTTAATTTTGGTACATGGTAACAGATAGCAGTCTAGTTTCATTGTTTTGCACGTGGCTTTCCAATTCTCCCAGTAGCATTTATTGAAGAGGCTATCTTTTCTCCATTGTGTGTTTTTTGCTTCTTTGTCAAAAATTATCTAACCGTATTTATGTGGGTTTATTTCTGGGTTCTGAATTCTATTCCATTGGTCTGTGTGTCTGTTTTTCTGCCAATATCATACTGTTTTGATTATTGTCGCCCTGTAGTACAAACTGAAGTCAGGGAATGTGATACCTCCAACATTGTAATTTTTTCTTAGGATTGCTTTGGCTATTCGGGGTCTTTTGTGGTTCCATACAAATCTGATGATTTTTTGTTCTATTTTTTTTTTAAACAATGCCATTGGGATTTTGATGTGGATTTCATTAAATCTGTATATTGCTGTGGGTAATACAGCCATTTTAACTATGTTGATTCTTCCAATCCATGAACACGGAATGTCTTTCCATTTCGTTGTGTCTTTTCAATTTCTTTTAAAAATATCTTATAGTTTTCAGTGTATAGGTCTTTCACATCCTTGGTTAAATGTATCCATAGGTATTTTATTCTTTTCGTTTCAGTTGCAAAGTGAATTTTTTTTTAACTTTCTTTTTCTGAGGTTTCATTGTTAGTATATAATAGTAATGCAATGGGCTTTTGTACATTGATTTTGCGGCTGGCAATTTTATTTTGCGTATTGTTTCTAGTAGCTTTTTGGTGGAGTCTTTAGGGTTTTCTACATATAGCATCATGTCATCTGCAAAAAGTGACAATTTAACTTTTCCATTCCCTATTTGGATGCCTTTTATTCCTTTCTCTTGCCTGACTGCTCTGGCTAGGACTTTCAATACTGTGTTGAAAAGCAGAGGTGATCGGGGACAGCCCTGTCGTGTTCCTGAATGTAGAGCAAAGGGCTTCAGTTTTTCACCATTAATTGTGATATTAGCCGAGGGTTTGTCATATATGGCCTTTATTATGTTAAGGTATTTTTCTTCTATACAAATTTTATTAAGTGTTTTAATCATAAATGGATATCGTATCTTGTCAAATGTTTTTTCTGCATCTATTGATATAATCAAATGATTTTTGTCCTTTATTTTCTTTATGTGATGTATCACATTGATGGATTTGCATATGTTGAACCATCCTTGTGCCCCTGGGATGAACCCCAGTTGGTCATTATATATATATTTTTTAATGCATTATTGCATTCGATTTGCTAAAATTTATTTAGGATTTTTCCATCTATATTCATTAGAGATATTGATGTGTAATTTTCTGTTTTTGTGTTATCCTTACCAGGTTTTGGTATCATTGTCATGTTGGCCTCATAAAATGAGTTAGGGAGTATTGTCTCATTTTCAAATTTTTGGAAGAGTTTGAGTAGAACAGATGTTAGATCCTCTTTAAATGTTTGGTAGAATTCACTTGTGAACCCATCTGTTCCTGGACTTTTGCTTTTGGGAAGGTTTCGGATAACTGAATTTCCTTACTGGTGATCGGTCTATTTAGATATTCCAATTCTTCATGATTCAGCCTAGGAAAGCTATATGTTTTTGAGGACATGTCCATTTCTTCTAGGTTATTAAATTTGGTGGCATATAGTCCTTCATAGTAGTCTTGCATAATCCTTTGTATTTCTGTGGCATCTGTGGTAACTTCCCCTCTTTCATTTCTGATTTAGTTTATTTGTGTCTTTTCTTTTTTTATCTTAGCCTTTGGCAGTTTAATTACGATGTTTCTTTGTGTTGGCCTCTTTGGGTTCATCTTCTTTGGGACTCTGTGCTTCCTTGGCTTGTACATTTATTTTCCTTCTCCATGATAAGGAAGTTTTCATCATTTTTTCTTCAAGTAGGTTCTCAAAAAAACAAACAAAAAACAAAACAAAACAAAACAAAACAAAACAAAAAAAACCCAAAACAAAGATATGGTAGTTGGTTAGTTACTGAGTATATATTTTTGCATTTCTCAGAAAGGAATTAGGTATTAAATTATGGCAATTACTAAATATTTCTAATAGTTTCATATTTTCTCTCTTTTTTCTTCTTTTTAAATACCACATTTCTTCTCTAACATTTGTTCTGAACTAAAAACCAATTTTGAAAAAATCTAAAAGTTTGCCTTTGGCTTGTTACTAGTAATACAAAATGATTTTTCAGAAGTTCATGAGAGAGTCAAAAAGGGTAAAAACAAACAAACAAACTTACACCTTACATAGTACTCCTGGGGATTTCAAACAATATAAAATAATGCTATGAAGGAAAAGCACAAGAAGTATTTATAAAAGTTATAGAATATAATTCTTGATGCAGAATAATCCATAATCTTACTATAGTTTCTTTGTTTAAATGAATTCTTTCTTTTTCTGAATCTGCATAACCTAAAATTGATTGAATGGTATGTATAACAGCTTTAAGTGTCAACTCAGCTCAGGAGTATACACACCCCTTTAGATAAGTGCAGTACTTCTTATATCTGAAATATTTCTTGTGGAGGAATATCACATCAAAAGAAAAGAGAATTTTTTAAAAAATTAAAAAAAAAAAGAAAAAAAAAAGGAAAGAGAATTTTCTTTTCTGGACTAAGAAATACAAAGACTGAATGAAGGAAGTATGGAATACATGAGTGACTGAGGTTGAAGACCAATTTTGAAAAAGGTACGACAGTCATATATTCCACCTATACTCAGGGAGGAAAATATAAAGTGAGGTGATGTGTGGTAGAGAGGTCACTTCTTTTGCTATCACCAGCACTTTTGAGGGCAAGTTCCATCTATGGAATTGTTCTTTTAATACTATCCTTAGAAACATAGAGTATTGTAGTTTCTTTAATATGCAGTGTTCACCTTTTTCTCTGCTTCCTAACTTAAAATAGACTAGCACTTAAGAAGATAACTATGGCTGAGTTGCAGCTCTTCTCTGGTGCAGAGCTTCATACTTCTGAATTTTTGTCTAATTTTGAAAAAAGTGTTTTGTCTTTCTTATTATTTTTTCTCCTGCTCACATTCTTTCTCTTCCTTCCCCACAGTGGTTCACTCTGGTAATGCCGATCTTAGACATGTCTTTTCTCTTACAATTGGAGTGTTTTGTAAAATTGTGCAATTTGGTGTTATTCCATTTGTTTCATTGGTACATATTTACTGAGTCCCTGCTATGTCCTAAGGCCTGTCTATGTATTAGAAATAGGGAGGTGAAAAAAGAAGGGTTAAATTTCTAAAGAGTGACACTAAATCCAAAGAAAAATTTTGTTGATAAAAGTACAAAATCAGATATTAAATAGAATCAAAATAAACTGGTAAAGTGTTACTATTTTTTTTTTTTATCCAACTGTCATGGCAATAGGAGTTAAAGGAAAAATAATTTACTTCAGACCAAAGGGTTTCTGGTTAATTGAGAAACAAAGTTTAATTGCTACATGTCTACTCAAAGAAATGTGTGTACACGGTACAAAATTAAAACAGGAAAAAAAGATCAAATAATGTAATTTAAAAAATGTAGGCAGAAAAAAATGCACACATAGAAACTTCTTTCTCCTCTCCATCCTTACTTGCCCTTGGCTTCCTAACTTCCCTCCTTTCTTTTTGCTTTTACTGCCCTGCCCTTCTTTCCTTCCTCCTTTATTTTTAGCTACTTACTTCATCTTAGAAAATATTTGCGATGATTCCACAAATGTATAGGTTTCTAAGCATTAAATTAATAAAAATATTTTAATTCTTATTATAGTTTAATCATTAATATATTCATGTTAAATTCAATAGAGCAGCCATGTGCAATCCTATCTCCTAGTGAGATGCGAATAGTTTTATTAATTTATACACTGTTGTTACAAGATCCCTATAATAAATATGGTGTCATATTTCATACAGCTAAATCTTGTATTATACCTCGATTTAGACCAACACTATTTTGCCAAACCATTTTCCTCATAGCTCCCACCTGCTTTTAAATTTGAACATTTGAAATGACTGGAATTATGGGCCTATTGCTGAGAATAAGGATAAAAGAGGTGTAAAACATACCATAAAAAAAAAAAAAATGTTTGAAGACCTCGAAGGGCTGACGTGATGCCTTGCTTTACATTGCTTTTCGTTCAAGAGCAATTTTCTTGCTTACAACCCCCTTTAAGTTTATTGCGGAATAACTGACAAATATAATTGTATATACTTAAAATATACAATGTGATGATTTGATACACATATACATTGTAGCATGATTACCAAGACCAAGATAATTAACACATCCATCACCTCATGTAGTTAGTCCACTTTGTATATGTGGTGAGAATGATTAACATTTTCAGCAACATTCAAGTATACAATACCTACAATACCTTATTTTTAACTATAGGCATCATGTTGAACTTAGATCCTCAGAACTTACTGTTTTCAGAACTGAAAATTTGTACCCTTTGACCTACAATTGCCCATTCCCCACCCCCACCCTCACCAGGCCCTTCCAAACACCATTCCATTCTCTGTTTTAATGAAATCACTTTTTTTAAAAAAATATTTCCACATATAAGTGCTACCATTCAATATTTGTCTTTCTTTCTCTGGGCTTATTTCATTTAGCATAATGTCCTCCAGCTTCATCTGTGTTGCTGCAAGTGCCAGGAGTTCCTTCTTTTTAATGGCTGCATAATATTGCTTTATATATATATATATATACAAATATTATATATATATTATATGTATATATATGTATACATATATGAATTTTATCCATTAATTTCTAAATCAATATAAATGAAAAATAATAACTCATTTGACTAAATTGGAAAGTTTTTTTTCTTAGCATGTGGATTTTTATTTTATTTTATTTCTTTATTAGTTTCATGTGCACAAAACAAAGTAATACTTAACGTTTATCATTTATATCCCTTACACTGTGTCCACCCCCCACCCCCATCCACTACCCCTCTGACATTGCACACAGCCATTACATGTCCACTGTCTCTATTCCTAATGCTGTACTCCGCTTCTTGTAAGTGTGTATATATATATATATATATATATATATATATATATATATATATATATATTATATAAACTTGTAGTTGACATTCATTATTGTTCAGCTTCAGCTTCAGGTGTACAGTGCAGTGATCAGACATTTACATCATCCCTGAGGTGGTCTCCCTAATGAGACAAGTTTCCATCGGATACCCTACAAAATCTTCACAACATTATTGATTACATTCCCCAAATTAACTTTCATAACCCCGTGGCCATCTTGTGGTTACTGATTGTTTTCTAATCTCCTTACCTTCTCCCCTATCCCCACCCCTCCCTCGTCTAGCAACCCTAAGTTTTTCCTCTATGTCTTCGAAACTTTTTCTGATTAGGTCATTCACTTATTCTTTTCTTTAGATTCCATATATAAGTGAGATCATATGGTATTTGTCTTTCTCTGTCTGACTTATTTCACTTAACATAATGTTCTCTAGGTCCATCCATGTTGTTGCAAATGGTAAGATTTCTTTCTTCTTTATGGCTGCGTAATACTCCATTGTATAAATGTACCACAGTTTCTTAATCCAGTCATCTACCGATGGGCATTTCAGTTGTTTCCATGTCTTGGCTATTGTGTATAGTGCTGCAATAAACATAGGGGTGCATAAATTTTTTTGAATTAGAGGTTTGGATTTCTCCGGATAGATACCTAGGAGTGGAATTGCTGGATCATTTTTGAGTTACCTCCATACTGTTTTCCATAGCGGCTGCACCAATCTGCAATCCCACCAACAGTGCACAAGCGTTCCCTTTTCTCCACATCCGCGTCAGCACTTGTTGTTTGTTGATTTATTGATGATAGCCATTTTGACTGGGGTGAGGTGGTATCTCATTGTGGTTTTTACTTGCATTTCTCTGATGGTTAGTGAGGTTGAGCATTTTTTCATATGTCTGTTTGCCATCTGTATGTCCTTTTTAGAAAAATGTCTCTTCATGTCCTCTGCCCATTTTTTAATTGGGTTGTTTGTTTTTTTGGAGTAGAGTTGAGTGAGCTGTTTATAAATTTGTGATATTAACCCCTTATCGGATAAGTCATTGACAAATACCTTTTCCCATTCAGTAGGATCCCTTTTTGTTTTATTGATGGTTTCCTTTGCTGTGAAAAAAACAATTTAGTTTGATGTAATCCCACATGTTTATTTTTTCTCTTACTTCCCTTGCACGAGGGGATATATCAGTAAAAATCTTACTCTGGGTAATGTCTATAAAGTTTCTTCCTATATTTTCTTCTAGGAATTTTATGATTTCAGGTCTTACATTTAAGTCTTTAAGCCATTTTGAATTTATTTTTGTATATGGTGTAAGGAGGTGGACCAGCTTGATTTTTTTGCATGTGTCTGTCCAGGTTTCCCAGCACCATTTATTGAATAAACTGTCTTTACCCCACCGTAAATTCTTGCTTCCATTGTTGTAGATTAAATGGCCATATAGGCATGGATTTATTTCTGGGCTCTCTATTCTGCTCCATTGATCTATGTGTCTGTTTTTATGCCAGTACCATGCTGTTTTGATTACTATAGACTTGTAGTAATTTTAAATGATAGCCTTGCTGAATAAAGCAATCAAGGTTGTAGGCCTTTGTTTTCCATCACTTTGAGTACCTCCTGCCACTCCCTCGTGGCCTGCAATGTTTCTGTAGAAAAGTCATTTGATAGTCTCATAGGAGTTCCCTTGTATGTAACCCTCTGTCTTTCTCTTGCTGCTTTTAGAATTCTCTCTTTATCTTTAACCTTTGCCATTTTAACTCTAATGTGTCTTGGTGTGGACCTGTTTGGGTTTTTCCTGGTTGGAACTCTCTGCACTTCCTGGACATGTATGTCGGTATCCTTCACCAGGTTAGGGAAGTTTTCGGACATTTTTACTTCAAATATGTTCTCAATCCCTTGCTTCCTCTCTTTACCTTCTGGTACTCCTATGATGCGCGTGTTGTTGAGCTTGATGTTATCCCAGAGGTCTCTTAAACCATCTTCATTGTTTTTTATTCTTTTTTCTTTTTTCTTTTTGTTGTTCTGTTTGGGTGATCTCTGCTACCTTGTCTTCTAAATCGCTGATTCGATCCTCTGCTTCATCTAACCTGCTGTTAAATCCTTCAAGTGAGTTCTTTATTTCAGTAATTGTGTTCTTTATTTCTAACTGGTTGTTCATTATGATTTCTCTATCCTTTATTTCAGTAATTGTGTTCTTTATTTCTAACTGGTTGTTCATTATGATTTCTCTATCCTTCTTTATGTCATCTCTAAGCTCCTTAAACATTCTTATCATCAGTGTTCTGAACTCTCTCATAGGTTGGTTACCTCTATTTCATTTGGATCCTATTCTGGAGGTTTCTTCTGTTCTTTTATTTGGGACATGTTTCTTCGTTTCCCCATTCTGGCTGACTCTCTCTTTTTGCTTCGATGTATTAGGTAAATCCCTTAGGGTTCTTAGTTCTTGCTGGGTTATCTTATGTAGTATGTGTCCTTTATATTTGACTTGTACCACTTCCTTCTTCTCCTCTGCCTGTGATCCAAAGGTGACTCTTGTGTTGTATATATTATCCTGTTAAAGTTGATCTTTAATTGCTTTTCGCTTGTGAGTAGGTGGGGTTGACTCCTAGGCTGACTAGTTGTGAGACTTGGCTCTGCTCACAGCAGGGTGTTCTGCTGCATGAGAGTTGACCATTTAAATGAGGTTTGGCCTCTATGGGCTCTTGTGCCTGTAGAGAATTCCCTCTGGGTGTGTCACTTGTAGGTCAAACCCGGTAGTACTCTGGTTTGGTCTGGAGTTGGCCTCTGGGTGTGTTGAATCTTGTGCCTGTTAAGCTGGGGCTTGGTGTAGGGCAATTTCAGAACAAAGCAAATCACCAAGCACAACAACAACAACAACAAAGAAAAAACCAAATACATTCACATGTAAAACCAACCGATAACCCTCACTCAACACAGGCAAAGGTATCAAAGATATAAAAACAAAACAAAACAAAAAAAACAGCACCAGTCTTGGCTTAAGCCCACCGAGTAATCTCCAGGTTGTCCTCTGCTGTACCAAAGAGTCCTCTGTGTATTGTGTAGGCAGAGCCGGTCCCCTGGTGCCCAGAGTGACCTTGGGACTGCAGATTTAGATGAGTGGGGCTGAGGGGTCTGGATGGTAGTTTCTACAAAGTCAGTGCAGTTTCTGCTCTTGCCTTCACATATGAGCACTGAGTGTAGCACCACAAGCCCTGCGCCCAGTTCTCCTGAGTGTTAGGGCACTTCTTCCGCGTACACACGGGTGTGTGTGTGTGTGTGTGTGTGTGTGTGTGTGTGTATGTGTGTGTGTATGTGGCAGGTGGGAGATTTTCTGAGCTGCCGAAAGCCCAGAGCTGCGTCTGCCACCTATTGCTGATCCCTGGGAGTGTCTCCGCAGTTGTAATTGTCCTGCCCTAGGCAGGCCAGAAATGGTGGGGGCTGGGGATGGAGGGGTCTTCTCTCTCCCAGCCCAGCCGTGTCACACTCTTCCCACAGGCCAGAAAAGGTGGTGGCTGGGGGTGGAGGAGTCTCTTCTCTCCTAGCCTAGCAAAAATCACACTCTTCCCAGCTTCTTCCCTGGGTCAGAGCTGCATGCCCGTCTTCCCAGAGCCTGAGCACTATATCTCCTCTGTAATCTGACACAACTCCTCAGTTCAGGGGCCAGTTTAAGTCTCTGGAAAGATGGGGAGTAGGATTGGGAGAGTGGGGGGAGGGGCCCAGGTATGGAGTTTGTGTCCTTTGTCCAATCTAGGGCCCAGCTGGAGGTCTCAGCTGAGGTTACTGCCTCAAATGCTGGATATGCTGCCCCTTTGGCGGGAGAGATCAGCTGTGGGACACAAGGAAAGATTCCACCTCCTGGCTTTTGTGTTCTCTGTTCCGTCCTGGGTTCCCCTGCGTCTTTGCAGCCGCGAATGCCAGCCGCATCTCCACAGCCGCAGATGAGAGCCATGTCTCCAAAGCCACGGATGCAGCTGTGTCTCCACTCCACTCACTTCTCTATTCCCCTGTTTACCCAATTTGCCCACCTTCAAGTAATCCTTGCACAAGTCTCTTTGCTGTTCTGAGTGATGAGCAGAGAGTCCTTTGATGGGTTATAGATGTCCCGTTTGTGATAAGATCCAGAGGAGAGCTCAAAAAGTCCGTCCCGCTGCCATCAGTCCTATGACGTCCCTGGAAAGTTTTTTTAAATTTTCTTTATATACCTTTTGAAATTTTAATTTATTAGTGGTGTTTAGCATGTGTGGGGTTTCCATTGTGATAATGGTCACTGCCTTTTTTATATGATGTGGGTGAAATAACTTGTTAGTGTAAAATATGTTAAAACTTGAAATAAAGTTTTGAGTTTGAGCAATAAATATATATTAATATTGTGTACACACACACACACACACACACACATAAATCAGTTTTTATCAGTACATCCATCAATATACGTTTCCATCAACTGTGTATTGATGTTGTTCCTTATTCTCCACATCCTTGCCAATATTTTTTATCTCTTATCTTTTGATAATGTACATCCAACCATTTATGAAGTGCTATTTTATTGTGGTTTTGGTTTGCATTTCCCTAGTGATTAGTAATGTTGAGTACTTTTTCATATACCTATTGGGCATTTAAATGTCTACTTTGGAAAATGTCTATTTTGGTACTTTGCCCAATTTTTAACTGGATAATTTGTTTTTTTGCTATTGAGTTGTATAAGTTATTTATATATTCTGATTTCAAGATATATTGCAAAGCTCTAGTAATCAAAATAGTACGGCACTGACAGAAAAAGAAACACAAAAAACAATGTCTCAGAAAAGAAAGCCTAGACATAAAGCCACACATATATAGTCAACTAATTTTTGACCAAAACACACAATGAAGAAAGTATAGTATCTTCAATAATTGGTGTTGGGACATCCACATACAGGACATCCACATGCAGGATATCCACATGCCAAATAATGCAACTGCACCCCTATCTTACACTACTCACAAAAATTAACTTGAAATGGATCAAAATCGTAAATGGAAGACCAGAAGCTGTAAACATCCTAGGAGGAAAAATAAGGAAAAAAGATCCTTGACATTGGTTTTGACAATGATTTCTTGGATAAGATATAAAAGCATAGACAACAAAAGCTAAAATAAACAAGTGGTACTACAGTGCAGTAAAGAGCTTCTGCACAGCAAAGAAACAATTAATTGGAAAGACAACCTGTAGAATGGGAGAAAATATTTGAAACCATATGTTTTATAAGGGCTTACTATCCAATGGCAATTTTCAATTCAAAAGTGACATGTGTAGAGAGGTAAGAAGTCAAGCAAAGAGTGGCTACTGCAGAGAAGCTGAATTGCTTTTAGCAGTCTCATTAGACCGGAAAGACAAAAACTGAAGAGTTCAGATCTATAGTGCAAGCACTTTAGGACCAATATTCTGAAGAATGGCATAAAGTAAGCACAGCATACAGAATGCATTGTTTACCTTTAAGGTATTTGTACTTTTCCAGGTGGAACTGGCTGGAGAAGGCAGTGGGAGGTGGAGAAGGCAAACAGAAAGTTGTTCATAAAATTCTGAGTAGCTAAGTAGAGTTATTGGTGGGGAGATAAAAATGGGTGTTTAGAACTTGGTAGTGGATGATCTGACTAAACAACCCATGAACTAATTCAGGACCCTGAAAGTTCAAATATTAAAAGTAAAGGATAAGTGGAGATTTACTAGCCCCCACAAAGATGAAAACTTATCTGAATATCAGTTCTATTCCTGATTAGATTAAGGTTATGTGTTCCTACTCCAACTACCTACCAGAACCTACCAAAAAACCTGTTCTTGAGGAAGATCACATGAACAAACTCCACACCTTGTCATATACAATTTCTGTCACTCAACCAGACAAGCTTTCCATTTTATGCCATATAACTGGGGACATTCTTACCCTCCCACTGTTAAACAACTAAAAACAGGATTCAATATGGAGAAGAGCTGTCTTCAGATATCCATCAAACGTAGCACAGGAGTTAGATGCCTAAGAGAAGGAAAAAAATGGAGTTGTACAGAGAAAAGAACAATGAGAATTATCACAGACTTCTCATCAGAAAAACTGTGAAGGAAGATACAGTGGAAAGATACTTGAAATGGGTTGAAGGAATATAACAAAACAAAACTACCACTAATAATTTTATATCCTTCTTAGGACATACAAAATTAGGTAGAATTTGTTGCCAGCAAACCTGCAGTACAAGGAATACTAAAAGAAGTTCCTCGGTATAAAGAAAAATGAGGCCAAATGAAAAATTGAAATTATACAAGGAATAAGAGTGCCTGGAGTGGTTAATATGTACATAAACTACCTTTAATTATTTGTTTTTAATATCTTTAAGATATAATTAAGTAAAAATAATTTGGCAGATTTATAATATTAATGTAAATTATATAATAAGCAAAAAGATCAGGAGAAGAAAATACAATTAAATGTTGTAAGATCCTTATACATAAAGCAGAATGGTATTATTTAAAGGTACACTGAAAAAACACAGAAGCATAACCACTAGCAATGGAAAACATTTAGATTTCACCACAGAATTTAAATCTATAAAAAAATCAAATATTTACAACTGAAAAATAAAATGTGAGTTTTCAGTACAGGTTAAACAGAGTTGTAGAAAGGATATATGATCTGGATTATAAATCAGTAGAAAACAGACAAATTTCTGCAGAGCAGAAGAAAAAATTATTAAAAGTCCATGTATGTATGTATGTAAACTGTTTTATGTTTGGAAAGGAGAAAGGCTAAGAAATCAGTGATCATGTGGGAGAAAAAACAGTAATATAAACACAAACAAAATAGAAGAAAGGAAATAATAAAGATTAGAATAAAAATCACTTAATAGAAAACAAACTTAAGATGGAGAAAATCAGCAAAGCCATAAATTGGTTCTTTAAGAAGACATTCAATTAGTCCTTAGCAAGACTAGTGTGTGTGTGTGCGTGTGTGTATGTACGAGAGAGAGAGAGAGAGAGAGAGAGAGAGAGAGAGAGAGAGAGAGAGAGAGAGAGAGAGAGAGGGAGGGAGGGAGGGAGGGAGGGAGGGAGGGAGGGAGGGAGGGAGGGAGGGAGGGAGGGAGGGAGAGAGAGAGGAGAGAAAGATTGATTGATGATTGTGAGAGAGAGTTAGACAGAGAGAAACATATTACCAGTATCAGGAATGAAAAACCGGATTTCTCTGCTGATTCTACATATAAAATGGTAATTCTAGGATCTTATGAAGAATTTGATGCAAATAAATTTGAAAATTTAGGTGAACTAGAAAGATTCATATGTGCAAATCTTTATCTGTTAAAGAAATCAAATCTTGAATTAAAAAAATCTTCCCACAATGAAAACTCTAGGACACAATAATTTCAGCGTAGAATTGTTTCTTGTCTTTAAGGAAGAATTAATCTTATTCCTAAATAAACTTCCAGAGAATAAAAAAAGAGAACATGATCCAAATTTTTCAATGAGACCAGTATAAATTTGCTAATAAAATTATTAAAACTATTAAAGGAAGAGAAACAACAGGGCAGTTAGCTCCCTCATACATATTAGATATAAGAATTCCTAAAAAAAAAAACAAAAACAAAAAAACAGTAACAGATTTCATCTAGAAACCTATACAAAGTAGAATACATCATGATTGATTTGGGTTTATACAAGAAATACAAAGATATAATAACATTCAAAAACCAATTTATTTCATCACATTAACAGGATAAAAACAACAATAATACATGCATTTCGCCTGATGCAGATAACATTTTGATCAAATTCAATTCCCTTTTTGATAAAAATTTTAAGCAAACTGTGAATAATAGGAACCTTCTTTAATTTGAGAAAGGGTAGCTAAAACACAAAAACAGAAACACCATCAAAAACTATAGCATGCATCTTAGGCACTTAAGAAATATTGAAACTGTTTTATTAAAATGTAAAAAATATTTTAGCACTGAGGTTAAAAATGAGATAAGGATAACTGCTACGACTCCTCTTCAACATTGTATTGCGTTTTCTACTGTGAGCAATATGTTCAAAAATTGTAATAAAGACATATGTTTAGAAAACAAGGATATGCAGTTGCCATTATTTACAGAAAATATGTTTATATATTTGGAAAATCCCAAAGAATAAATTTACAGATGAGAACTTAATTAATAATTAATTATCAAGGTCATCTGATAAAAGGTCAATATACAGTGATTAATAATATATCAGCAAAAATTAGAAAATTCATTTTAAAAATATAATTTAATTAGTGTCATAAATCATCAATATTCTAGGACTCAGACTAACACTAGTTTTTTAAGACCTTTATACAGAACACATTACTGAGAAAAAAATTAATGAACCAGTGAATGAGGAGGAGGGATATTTCTGTTATAAAAGTTTTAGTATGGTTAATTGTCAATTTATCTCATACAATTTATAAACTAATTTTATTCCCAATGAGAATTTTAGCAGACTTTTTTTTTTCTGAAATTTGATTTTAACATATATATGGAAGTGCAAACAGCTAAAAAGAAGAGAGTTGAGAGGATTTTACCACTACATATCAAGGGAGAGAAATTAAGACAGTGTTTTATTGGTACAAAAATAACAAATAGGTTTTGGGAACAAAAAAAAGCATTTGAATACTAATGAAGAAGGCATAGAAGTCCTGTAAGAAAGGATGTTTCTTTTACTATATGGAGCTGGATCAATTGGATATCCAGATGGTATAAAATGTATTCTGACTCCTGCTTCACACCATACAAAAATAAGTTATGAATGGAGTATTGATTGAAATGTAAAATGTAAAACAATATACCTTCTGGAAAGTGCTGTCCAATAGAAATATCATGTGAGACACATATGCAGCTGATTTTATCATGTATTTTAATGCCATATATCTACAACATTGTCACTCCAACCTATAGTCAATATAAAAAAAATGAGATATGTCACATTCTTGTTTTCAAGCAAATTCTTCATAATTTGATGTGTATTTCAGTTACGACACATCTCAGTTTCAACTAGCCATATTTCAAGTGCTCAATAACCACATGTGGTTAGTTGCTTCTGTACTGGACAGTGCAGCTCTAATGAATCTAATGAAGAGCAGTATCTTAATGATTTTTAGTTAGGCAAAGATGTTAGTAATCACAAAGAATATTAACTATAAACAAAAACAGTATTTTAAATTTAAGAGCTTCTACTCACCACACATCATTAAAAGTAAAAAGCAAGCCCCAAAGTGGAAGATAGTATATATTTTATTAAATATCATGTGATATATATTATATTTTAATTATACACATACATATCTCAGGGTTCCTCAACTTTGGCACTACTAGCACTTTGGACCACGTATTCTTTGTAATTGGGGGGCTATCCTGTTTGTTGTAAGATGGGTAACAGCATCCCTGGCCTCTGCCAACTGGATAATCTTAGCACCCCTCTAGTTGTGCAACAAACATGTCTCGGACATTGTGAAATGTCCCCAGGGGGATAAAATCACCCACAACTGAGAACCACTGGTACATAATGTGCAACCAAATCAATAAAAAAAATGACAGCTACAACTCAATAGAAAACACAGGGATAATATGTATTAAATAAGCACTTCTCAAAAGAAGATTTTCAAATACACAAAACGATATAAAAATATTCTTAGCTTCATCATTCATTCTGGAAATGTAAATTAAATCCATGATGCGATATGACTATACTGCTAATTTATACACAATAACTTATGCACAATAACAAGTGGAGCAAGCGGAAGTCTGTAGAACAGCTGGAAGTCTTATAAACTGCTGGTGGGAGCTTATATTTTACAATTACTTTGGAAAACTGACAGTATCTACTAAAGCTGAGCATATCGTATCTTATCACCCAGCAATTCTATCCTTGAGTACATTCTCCACCAGATATTTGTACGTATGTGCACTAAAACATGACTACAAACATGTTTATAGCAGCACTGCTCATAATAGCCAAGCCCTGAAAACAACTCAAATGGATAAAAATAACTGTTGAATGGAATACTATATAGAGCAATGGAAATAAACGAACTAATGCTACTTGAAATAACATGGATCAATTTCACAAATACACCAGACGTAATAAAATATGTACTGTATGATTCCATTAATAAAAATTTAGATCCACGTAAATCCAATCTATGGTGACAGAAGACATTGTCTTCTGATAAAAGAGAGGAAATGGTGTTAGGGATGGATTGGGCACTTGGGGCCTTAAAGGGGACTGGTACTCATCTGGGGAATGGTTACCCTGGTGTGATCACTTTGTGAAAATTTATAAAGCTATACACTTACGGTTTGTTCATTAGTTTTGGTTAAAAAAATTAAATTCAGTCTTTTGAATATCATCATATAAGAAGGAATCCTTTGTAATAAATTATAAACTACTGTGTCTCATCTTGATCACTCTCAATATCTATAAAAATAATTTTTTGAAAGAGTCAGATAAGTATCTAAAAAATGAGCAAATATCATTTTTTTTCAATGAGTAGACAGAGACCTATACAAATATTGCAGACACAATATTTCAGAAATGATAATTGATGTATGCCTGGCTCTTCTGTCCCTACAATCCCTGGAGACACTGAGATTGCCCAGAGCAGCAGAGGGCTTTGTCAGTGGGAGTGTCACAAGGCCTGGGACACCCCTAACTGGTTTCTATGTTGGGATGCAGAGGCCCTTTTCCTCAGAGCATGGTTTAAATCTCTGTGTAACCATGGGACGTGTGTAACAAAAATGTGTTCCTAACCATGAGCATACAAATCTGTAAAATTGAAGAAAACTGAATAATCTCAGTAGTTTTTTTGGTTTTTTGTTTTAAAGATTTTACTGGGGAAGAGGAACAGGACTTTATTGGGGAACAGTGTGTACTTCCAGGACTTTTCCCCAAGTCAAGTTGTTGTCCTTTCAATCTTAGTTGTTCAGTCTTAGCTGTGGAAGATGCAGCTCAGCTCCAGGTCCAGTTGCCGTTGTTAGTTGCAGGGGGCACAGCCCACCATCCCTTGTGGGAGTTGAACCAGCAACCTTGTGGGACGCGCTCCAACCAACTGAGCCATCCGGGAGCTCAGAGGCAGCTCAGCTCAATGTGTCGGTTTCAATCTTAGTTGCAGGGGGCAGACCAGTAACCTTGTTGTTGAGAGCCCACTGGCTCATGTGGGAATCGAACCGGCAGCCTTTGGCCTTAGGAGTATGGAGCTCCAACTGCCTGAGCCATCGGGCCGGCCCCAATCTCAGTAGTTTTAATAAGCTCATATGAACTGTTTGAACAAAGTAGTTATCCCTATGAAGCAAACATTGTTTTGTTAAGAAATGACAAAACATTTTATGAAAATTTTTTAATTTTTAAAGATTACTTTTGTCTTCAGAAATCCAGAGTTTGTGGGAAAAGAGCTTAACACAAGCTCAACTGGGAAATTAAACAAACTATTGACTTTGTGAGAGGTAATATAAAAAATGTCGATAAAATCTTTTTATGGTATATATAAAGGACTAGTAGTATACTTAGTACATTCAAAATAATTATATGTTGAATGAGTAAGTCTATGAATTACGCATGGCTGCCAAAATTTAACTCTGGCCTTAGGAAGGCTCCAGGGTCATAGTTCACCATCCTTGTAGGAAACACTCCAATGTTCTATCAGTCACCTTCTCCTGATTACAGATGTTTGGATGTTATCAATCACTTCTTTTCATTTTTGGCTTATTACATAATTGACCAAAACCAAAGCATAATGAAGCTCTTTGTCTTGCTCAGATGGGAGAAGGAAGCCAGGGCAAGTATTTAAACACAACTGGATTATATTTTAAAATTTATAATCACCAAAATACCCCTACAAAGGAAAGTCTGTAACTTTGAAATGGAAATGATTGCTGAAATGCACTTGTAAAACCGAAGTTGAAAGACAGTCCCTCTTCAGCTTAACTAATTAGTGTCTTCTCCCTTGAGTAATATATTTGGTGGTTTCTTTAAACTTCAATGTCACCACTTTAAGGTGACATAACTGATAATATACAAACACTTTATCACATATCAACCCTTGTTTTAGCAATTGGCACCCAAAAGAACAAACCATGAACATTGGCATGAGTGTAAGAGGTTATGTTTTTCAAAAAGAAATGCTTTTAATAAAAATACCTCATGTCATTTAGCTGTATTTTGAGCATGTTGATGTTTGTTTTCTCAAAACCACTGTGTTTAGTGACCGGGATCTTTTGTTTGTTTGTTCTTTGGGATTTGTGTTTGTTTGTATGTTTTTTGTTTGTTTGTTTCAGGTATACAAAACAATGTAATAGTTAGACATTTACAGCCCTCACAAAGTGTTAGCTATCCCTACCTCAATCTATTACCCCTCTGACATCGTATATAGCAGTGACAATTCCATTGATCTTATTCCCTATGCTGTACTCCATATCCCGTGACTATATATGTGTATGTGTGTATATATATATATATATATTTATATATATATATATATATAATTGATATTCAATATTATTCAGCTTCAGGTATACAGAGCAGTGGTCAGGCAGTGACCAGGATTATTATTTCTAATTTATAGATAAAGACAAGAAATGTCAGCTAAACTTGGTAACCTTCTCAAGATTCCTCTGATATAGTTTCTGAAAAGATCAGACTGGGAATGGTCTTTGGATTTCTATTCAAAGAGTTATTTTACCCAATGTATCATCAGTTCTGTTTGTTTTAATGACATGGCAGCAAGTTAATAATTTTTTATGTTTTATTTTAAAAGAATGCCAATTTATATAAGCACTGGACTTCAAATGACTAATTGTATATATGTGATTCAAATAATTTGACTAGTACAGATATTATCTAGTAGATTTGAGTAGATAACACTGATAAATACATTTGAAATCTATAGAAATTAAAATTATTTATAGTCATTAAGTTGGTAAAACCCTAATATCTATGCATTATAATATCACTCCAGCTGGGATAGATCCAGAGTAAAACTCTCTTAATGGGCTAGTGACAAACAGGGAATCCTGAACTTTTTGCAGTCCTCAAAGACAAAAAGGTAGCTATGGGTAAAGAACAAGGTGTGATGGGACAAGAATCCTTTTAAACATATCTTAGTAGCTGGGGCTTTGATGACCATTTCTGCCTGTTCTCTGACAGTTATTCTGAGTTGATGGGGACTTCATTTATTGGCCTAATTTTTTTGAGTGCCTGCTATGAGCTAGGCACCCTACCTGTGCTGGGGACATAAAGAATAAGGTACAGTGTGGGCCTTAATTAGCCCATAATCTCCAGGTGGAACCAAATATGAAAGTCCAATATTTACAGTTCAATATAACAAGTACTCTAACAGAGATTTATAAAAATGCCATGGGAACCCAGGGGATTGAATTTGCAGCTAAGTAGTGGAGATGTGCAAATCTTAACAAGTAGGCAGCATTAGAACAAATCCTGTAGGATGAATATATCTCCAGGCACAGAAACAAAAGAGCCTCTTCTACACAGGGAAAATTATATATTGGTACAGCTTGGGGTATTACTGGAAATAGTGGGGCGCTATCTATGGCTGGTACTTAACTTATGCTCTTGAGACAACAGTAGTAGAATATGAAACTGGATATAGGTTATTGTGAAGATCCACATATGTAATGGTAAAGAATGCAGACTTTGTAGGTGAGAAAAAACATTAGGAGATTTGGGGAGAGTTTCTAGATAAGAAATATGTTTTAGGAAAGCAACTAGAAGCAAAATGCAGATACACTGCAAAGTAAGATGGAATCTTACTGTCGGACATGTCAAATTCAATGGTATGAAGATATAATATCTTAATTGCTTTTTAAATTGTATACCAGAATTCAAGTGATGATCCTTCATCTCAATATCACCAAGGATTTTAAGGCTTAATGAGAACGGTGAGTGCTGATACAACATTATAGAGCTAAGAGGGACAGAGTATGGTGAATAAGAGCATTTACTTTAGATTAGATATATACCTAGATCTTCTTCTTTCTATTCATGTGACTTGTGTAAGTCAGTTAAACACTCCATGCATGGATTTTTATCTGTAAAATGTGGAAAATGGTAATATTGTCTCCATATAACTGTTTGAAGATTAAATGTGAAGTGCTTTAGCTGTAATTATTCCAGAGTGGTTTTCAAATGGGGGAAATTTTGCCTACCAGGGGACGCTTGGAAATGTCTGTGGACATTTTATTTTGGGTTGTCACAGCTGGGAAGGGATGCTCTTATCATCTGGTACATAGGGGCCAAGGATGCTTCTTAACAACCTGCAATATACAGGACAGCCAGCCATTGCACAGGGTTATTTATTTTAAAATATCATTAGTGCCAATACTGAGAAATCTTACACTAGAAAATGCTAATTTTTATTTCTGAGTTACTCAAGGGATATTTTGATCAGTCAATTAGGAAAGAAATTCAGTTTGATTTGCTAGATCCAGATATGACACTAGCTAAAAAGATGGAAAAGTTCCCTATACACTGTATCAGACACAGTAATAGAGGCTACAATTTTTTGTTCTTTTTTGAATCAGACTGTAGAAAACTCACAGAATATCCAGGAGAGGTAAAAACCTGGGCTTGATTTCTTCAGAGCCAAGAACAAAGCAGCAAGTTATGATGCATCCAGGAAACAAACAAACAAACAAACAAAAACCTTTCAGGAACACATAGAACTGCTCCCTCTGTCTGCTGCTTAACTTTTTTGATAATAGATAAGAACACCCATGCAGACATCTTGAAAGAACCAGTTACTTTTGCCCAGTGCTTGGCAAAAGTTCTGATTTCTCCCAGATGGCCACCACTTAAGGATTTTTACTTCCTTCTTCACGTGTCGTGTGGGTGCATCTGATTAAAAAAACAGAAGTAACATGAGAACTCTAGCTGCAAGGGAATCTTGGAAATTAGATTTTAAAATAATCCAGTTGATTTCTAATCTAATTGACTTACTCTTTGTTATAGAAGGAAGCAATGTCAGGTTCCTTTAGTGCTCATTTCATATTCTAAGTGACGGATGTTCTGTAACTTCTCTTGTGACCCAAATTTTCAATCCTTATGTATATGAACCCGTACTCTTCTTTCCTGTACCCTTCCATTAACTTTTATTAATATACCTGGCAATTTTAGGTCATACCTCACATAACACACGCCATTGACTTAATAACCAGTATTAATATTTCAGTCATCTGACTAAAAACGTCTGAATTTTCTGTTCATCCAGAGGCAGGAGGAGCTTATTTTTCAGCAAACCATCTCTTATGAGTTGAATTGTGTCCCCAAAAATGATATGTTAGAATATTAAACCCCAGTACCTCAGAAGGTGACCTTATTTGGAAATAGAGTCCTTTCATAGGTAATCAAGTTAAAATGAGGTCACAAGGGTGGGCCTTAATTCAATATGATTGGTGTTCTAATAAAAAGTGAAGTTTGGACACAAAGACAGACGCGCATAGATGGAATATAATGTAAAGACACAAAGGGAGAAGATGGCCATGAGACTATAGTGCTACATTTACAACCCAAGGACTGCCAAAGATTTTTTGCAAACACCAGAAGCTAGCAGAGACAAGGAAGAACTTTCTCCTAAATTGTTAGAGAAAGAATAGCCCAATAGCCCTGCTTATATCTTACTTACAGATTTCTAGCGTCCAGCACTATACGACTAAATTTCTGTATTTTTAAGCCACCCAGTGTTTGGTACTTTTGTTGCGGTAGTCTAGGAAGCTAATACAACATCCTTCCCTCAGGTTCCAAGACCACTGAACCAATAGAGCCTATAATCATGAAAATACAAAGCATTTGTCTCAGACCCATTAAAAAAAACAGTGTCTTCCCAAAGAATAATAGGGTAGGTCACCAATTATAATGTTTAGGAAGTGAAAAGGAAGTAAACAGAGACTGCTCTTGAGAAATATATAAGCTACAGAAGGGCTGGAACCTGATCTTATTTACTAGTAAATCTGCAGAGATTATAACAGGATCTGCACATGTGAGATGCTCAATACTTTTGCTGAATTAAATATTGGAAAATGAAAGATGATAAGTTGTGGTTTTTATTTTAATTTTAGGAATAGTTGAAAGTTTGGCATTCTTATTTATGTAAGAAAGGAGCTCATTTAGAGAAAGAAATTATAGATGCCAAAAGTAAAAGATAATTAATAAACCAAAGTACTGGTATAGACAAATTTAGTTAGAAGAGTTAGCTTCACAAATGTGTCAGGACATTCTTCCTTTGACTCCTGAGTGACAGAAGCATGAGCAGTTGAGATACAGATATAATTCTGGAGGTGAAAATGTGGAAGTTGGGAGAGTTCATACAAGTTGGCATCTAATTTCCCGGTAAAGTAAGGAGTTGGCCCCCTGCCAAGAATAAGTGGGAAAGGTATGGACATAGGGTTGAGAAATATGAGCAAGATTTGGAATAGTCACTAAGGGAAATGAGAAAAAATTGTTGATTAGCATTAAGTAAAAGGATTGTCAAATAGAATTGAGGGGTCAGCTGAGGTTGAAAATTAATTTTGTAATGGAGACAGTCATCTCAGTTATGGGATCTTCTCTAACAGCATCTGGCAACCTGAGAGCAAAAGCAAAGAAAATGGATGTTAGGGTTGGAGATTGGTAAGACAGGTGAGGCAGATGGTCATAGGGGTGATGGATGAGAAAGTGCAACAAAGAGTATTTGAAATGATGGATTCATGGGGTCCAGTGTGAGTAAGGTGGGAAAGGCTGCCAGGAGGGCCTGAGAGAATTAGAGAACAAAGCAGGGTTGAATAAGCATCGGTTCCAATGAGGTGAAACAGTAGGTTTATTGGGAGTAAGGGTTTGAGAGAGAGGAAGGAGTCAGAGGTTGTGGTCAGATGGAGAAATCAGTGTTCTAATTCTAAGCTGTAGCATTCATCATTATCAACAAAACCTTTGCTAAATGAGCACACAGTCCTATTTCTAGGTCAGAGATTCTATTCCTATAGCTCATCTTCTTGAAGGAAAACAGAAGTTGTGACTATGATTTGGGTTAGGAAGCAGAATAGTTTAGTAAATAAAATTTAAAAACTATTGGAAAAGTAAGGGGACAAGTAATTTTAAACTCCCTTTTCATGTGATTATAAGCTGAGAATTTTCTATATTTGCTGTCAAAAGTTTCCTCTCTTGCCCTAATTTCATTCTTGCAGAATACCAGTTTCTCTTTGGACCTGCTATTTCATAATGCATTTGATTTCTATGGACTTTCCATGTATTGTCAGAAAGAGGTGTTTTTCTTCCCCCTAAAACAGTACAGCAACCTACTTCCTGCCCTTGAATCTTTCTAAACTAGACTCAAAAGGTTTTTTTGTTTGTTTGTTTTTGTGGGTTTTTTGTTTGTTTTGTTTTTACTGACTTTAGTTCCTAATTTATATTTCTTCATTTCTATAGTCTGGAATATGTTGTCTCTTACTCATTGTTATCAAGTAAATTGTATCTTTCTGTAAATTAGTGTATTTCTAAAATCTAAAAGCAGTTCATATAGTTGAACAAGTTAAATATATAGTTGTTAGGAAATTCTACTCAGCAAAAATTAACCACAAACTGGAATTACTTATCCTAATAAGTAGTACTATGCCTAAAAAATAATGAGGGTGATCAAAATATTAATTGTATTTCTAACCAAACTTAAAGCATCAGAACTTAGTGCCACAAAGATAAAGAGTTAGTAGAAGCACATTCCAGAGGAAACTTATTCCTCAGAGTATTGAAATGGTCCTATAGTGACCAACTGCATATGCAGAATAAACTTATTTACCAGAGGTGGCTAATGCCAGAGACAGTTAAGGCACTCTGCATATCACAGCTAAAGCTGTAACGCTGGAAAAGCAAGGTCGTTGTTTGCTGAGTCAAATCAGTCTGAAACTCTTTTAATCTTCCATATATTTCTTCTCTGTACAGTTTAGGAAGTATTTATGATAATTTGAGAAAGTCCAGAAAATAACAGAAATTATTCAAAAAAAGAAGGAAAAGATATATGAAACAGAACTGAAAAAGCTTAACTGGAGTAGTCTAGAAAAGAGACAACTGAAGTGAGCCATGTTAACATTCTATAAATAATACCTCCTGGGTAACAATATAATGAAAGAAGGGAATTATTCATAGTCTCAGAAGACATGAGGACAAAGAGCAATGACTGGAAGCTAAAGAAAGCAAAATATAGGTTAGATATTAGGAACACGATATGAAAGGTGGCCTATTCCTATTAGGCCGATATGAATAAAACTCTTTTTTGTCCTACAACTTAATAATTACCTGAGAGATTACACAATTTCCCCAAAACTTTATTTTTTAATTGGTAAATTTCTTTACATCAATGTTAGAGTTTCTCAAAACATTTTAAGCTGAAAATTTACCAGCAGACCAACTCCCATTTGCAACTAAAAAATAAACAACTAAACAAATCATCCAAATAAATGGAAAAAATGCAAAAGTAATTTCAAGAACTATAAGCAAATTTTTAACTTATGTCAAAATATGTCATTGATGTCACAGATTTACTACCATGTGAAAGCTAAAAGTACACCATTTGGTAGATGCTTGAAGAAAAATCATTGAACTCGGCCATGTAACATATGAACTAGTTAAGGTAAAAAAAATGTTTTTATAGTAGAGGGATATTTTTTGGTAAAAAATCTGGGAAAAGTCTAGCAAATGGGTAGGGTAGCATTGAAGGTAAGGGCAAAGATTAGGAATCTAGGAAATCTGTACTTAAATCCCTACTTCAGCACTTACTGTGTCCTTGGACTCCCTCTATCCCAATACCTCCATTGTAAAGTGGGGACACCTAAAGCAGAGGGTTGTTGTGACTATTAAATTTCATAAGATAATGTGTATATGATGCACCATCTGGTAGCTTATATTCTTCACTGAATTGTCATTCTTGGAATGAGTGCTCTGGGAAATAGCTAGAGAGATAAGCAGAGGATAGTCATAAGCAGTGAACACACATGGTAATATGATCAGCTACCAGAACAAACTCCCTTTTGTCCATCTACCATTTCCTTTTCCCTAGCATTTCATTTGTATTCCGTAGGCAAATCTAATTGTTAAGTGGGAACAATTTGTTTGACAGAAAATCTCTATCAATAGCAAATTCATTAGAATTGCCATCAAAACCTTTCTACTAAGTAAAACAAAATAAAAAGTAAGAATTCATACAGGAGAATGTACTTTTGGTAATCATATTTAATTTTGATAATATATAGCTTGATATTCTCTATTAAGACCAATATTAGAATCACATTCAGATTTGGCCTGAGGGGGTGGTCTCAACATAGGAAAGATGGCGTCCATCTGCCGGCTGCTTGGGAAGAGGACTCCTCACCAGGAATAGGCCAACAGTCCTCCAGTCCTCCTCCTGAAGCCACTCTCCTCAGGCCACCCTCTGTATGTCTCCAAGGTCCCCTGAATCATTGTCCCTCCGCTGGAGCCCAAGCTCTTAAAGGCATTGAAGGAAGATAGCTGTTTAGTGATGAAGATGAAGAAGAGCCCGCAAGTGCTAAGGAGTGAGCTGATGTTGGATAACACCAACTTGTTATTGGCTGGACAGAGGCCAAAACCAAGAAAGGACATCTGGATTCAGAGGTTAGGCAACTGTCACGTCTAACCAGGATGCTTCAAGCCCGTATCTGCAGACATGATATTATGAATCCCCATTAAATTATGAATGTTCACTGTCCCTTCCACCATCACCAGTTTCCAACTTTGAAACAGCTCCTTGAGGAGCAGGACAGTGGTCCCATCTTCCAACATCAGAACTGGCATTGATGGGTGATCAAGAAAAGTTTGTTTAATAGATGTGTGGAGGACATTGGATGTATTACCTCTGGTCTACGTGCTTCGGTGGAGAATTCTAGACCACAGAACTCTAGTAATAATACACACCCTTTTGTTTTGCCTTCTGTGTCAGAACATGCCAAGGAAAAAAGCCTTACCTGGTCTTGGTCAGATCCAGGCTGCTTGGGGATAAATCTCTTTCAAGGCTTCCTTGGAATTGAAAGAAGAAAACCCCCCTGTAACCCATCACGTTCATGCTGCACACAGACTCAGATTTTGCTCTGTTGTACTTCAGTTAGATAATATATGTGAAAGGGCTTATAAACCTTAAAGCACCACAAAACTGCAAGGCATCGTTTTATGTGTGCTATTCCCAAATTCAATGGTGAGCTTTAGAAGGCCTGAAATCATGACCTTAACTTGCCTTGTTTTCCCTTCAATGCAGAAGACATAGTTGATGACCAATATTTATGTATTAAATAAATAGGCTCTTACTTTTATTTCAGGGGGGATGCTATGTAAGGAAATGACTGGTTAGATCCCCCGCAAAATGACTAAATTTCATAATTTTCCTTTATTTCTAGCCATCATAACATATGAGGGCAACACCAAGTACATATTACTCCCCCTCACCTCTCTTTGCACTTTTCTCCATGTAAGTCAACAGATTATTAGAATTTCACTTACAGAATATGGCTGTGGGTACAAGTTTCAGTGAATATTTGTAGTTGAAGTCATTTAACCCCCTCCATATTTTATGTCCCCACTCCATCTCAGTCTAAAAGTCATCATCATTTAAATAAAATGAGATTCTGCTATTGATTCCAAGTGACAAACATCTTGGGAAGTTAACTTTATTTTTTATTTTTGGGTGTGTTACATTTTCTTGGATGAAAATAAAATGGTGAATAATGCCAAAAAAAAAAAAAAAGACCAATATTAAAGTTACTGATCAGTGAATTAGCTATAGCTGGGAAGTAATAAAGCTTTGAAATAAGCAGTAAAATAACACAGATCTATTTACAGTATATGGTATATTTCACTCAGATAAAGAGAGAGAGCTATAAACTTGTTCCATAAAAATAGGAAGGTATTAAAGCAAGCATCACTAAAGGAACTTTCGGTTGAAATGGGTGTCTTAGATGAAGATTAAGCATTCTCTTGATCTTTAATGATCCTGTAATTTGGCCTTTGTTTGAATTACCTGTCTGTAGTGATTATATCATCCTTCTTGCTTTTCAGAAACAAGCCTCCTAGCCAGGTTGACAGAAACCAAACTGCTTCAAAATTTTCTTAAAATTCCTTTCTCCTACCAAAGAAAATAGAGTTTCAGGTCTAAAAACTTTTGTTTCATAGATTCATATCAAAGAATGTGTTTAAATTACCTTTTATTAAAAATTCATTACAAAATTTGGCATTGCTTTGGGTTTAATCCTGAAAAGTATTTCTGGAAATATATGTCAGAAAGTAGAAAATAGCCAAGAAAAAGTTAAATAATGAAATTAATAGGAAAATTGATAATTGTATCTCTATGACTATGTAGTTGGAAAGATCTGTTTAAAAAACATGCAAGAAGCATAAATCACAAGAAGAAAAATAAAGTAGATTTGATTACAACAAAATTAGTAATATCTATTTAACAAAAGAGATAAATATAGTGACCAAATAGAAGGATAAATAAGCAAATCAATTAAAATAAAACAAAAAAACTGAAAAAATGAGTTTATTATATAACAGATAATTCATAGACTAGAAAACCAAATAGGTAAAAAGTACTTAGATATGCTCTGAATTAAAGCAGCAAAGAAATTCCAATTATTGGTCAATAATCGAATAGTGGGTAAAAGCAAGTGTTCGCAGAGATGGGAAAACTCTAGTGGATGAGATTCCACAGTAGGCATTAGAGAGCTATCTGGCAGATCTCTGTTTTATTAAGGGCATGAAGTCCACACTAAATGTATGTAGTCCTTATGACTGCAAAATTTCACTTATTGGAAAATATCTCAGAGATCTCAGATATCATGTGGGAACACTCGTGAGGACTTCATTACAGCTTTGCTTGTGATGTAGGCAATTGTATACAATCTAGTTCTCCATTTCAGGGGGAATGCTATGTAAGGAAATGACTGGTTAGATCCCCAGCAAAATGAATAAATCATAAAATCATAGTAATACTAGAAAAAAGAAAGAAATAGACAAAAAGTCTATAGCACAGCAAAATTTATTCAAATTAAAATGCATGCAGACAAAACAATTATACGTGTCTTACACCTGTGTACCTACAGGAATACAGACTAAGAATTTATAATAAATACTTTAGAATTATCTTTGTGAGGACTGGGAGGAGGAGAAGAAGGGAAAGAGACAAGAGGAAAAGGAATAAACAAACAAACACACATAAATAAATAAGGACTTTGCATGGATAAATGAGTTATATTTTAGGAAATGAGAGAAATTATTAATAATTATTAATTCAACTTTCAGCACCCGAGTCTCAAAAAATAAAAATAGAACAAGAAAAGTGAGTTAAGTTATATACATATTTATTAAAATTTGTATTTCTACCTGATAAATACTCTACGTAGAGTTTCCTTATAATATCCTTTACATGTAGCACATTATGTCAAAATTGACAACATAATAAAACAACAGAAATGTTATGAAATGAAAAATGCTGAAGCTAGTTTGAGATTTTAAAAAGTATACTGAGTACTTTCTGGACATCTGCCCAACTCTCAATGACACTGTTTCTCTGTCAACTGCCACTTCCCTTTGTTCCTCCCCTCCACCCCATTTCTCTCATTAACTGGAATGAGATTCTGGCGCCAAATCATACCCAGAGGGCTCACTAGGAATCTACCTCCTATGAATCAGGAATTGGGATCCAGAGACAAGGACAGTATCTATTTATTCAGGATCTCAGGGGATGTGACCTGAGGAACTTTTCAATGATTGTATTCTGACTGCCTGTGCACAGAGACAATAAAAAGCCAGTCTCTGCCCAGCAAGGGAAAACATGAAGAGATGCAGAGAGGGAAAGTAGGAAAAAGTACTGTTTGTTTTTTTTGTCCCAGGTGGTGTTGTGACTAATTTCTCCCAAATATTCCAGCCTTCTTCCAATGCATTTCCCATTAAAAAAAAAATTAAGGTAGATTGATTTGGTTTCTGTAATTTTTGGCCTGATGGGATGAGAGTGAGTATGGCATGGGAATCCAGAACTCATCCACTTCCTATCTTATTTTCTCTTATCTTCAACTTGCTCATCTCTAACCCTCGAGTCTGAAATATCTAGAGCTGGAATCTTGCTTCGGTTCTGGGTCCTACATGTTCATCTGTTTCCAGACAGCTTTATGGAGCACATGACCATTTATTTAAGTGACAGAAAACAAAGTGCCTTCTCCAGAGGGAAACAATAAAAAGTCAAGAGAACTTATCGATGCATATAACTGAAAGTCCAAGAGTAGCTTGAGTTTAAAAATAGCCAAGTCCAAGTGCTGAAATGCCCTCCTCAGCAAAGTGACTATTTTCTGTGGGGTCCATTTTTTGTGTATTGGTTTCTCTCTTACACAGACTGTGATGGCAAAGACAATCAGAACAACTGTGTTATTATATTGTGACAGTGAAAACATTAGTAAAATGGGATTCCTCTTTCATAATTATTCCAGTGAGTCTGAGTGGCCATATTTGTGTCCTGTAATAGTGACTTCTCTTGTCCTCAAAGCCACTTCTGGATCCAGATAATGACTTGGGATAGCTCCACGCAAACACAGTAATTCACAAGAGTAAAGTGGTGGTTTCTCTAAGGAAAATCCAAATGTCTGACCTAAAAAGGGAGTAATGGATACTGGACAGACAAAAAGTATGCTTACTAAATTTATCATTTTAATCTCTCACCTAATACGGTTTTATAATTTCATATTGATGAAAATCTCTTCTCACCTACCAGAGATAGAAACAAAACACAATTCAAACCTTAAATTTGTATTGGACTGTATAAATACACAACATAAAATGTTCACAGATTTATCAAATGCTTATCTATCAAGGGAAGAAAAATAAAATTATGAGGAGTGATAGTGGCAGATGTTCTTGCTATTTCTAGAAAGTTTGGGGGGGAAATCATAAAATCTTTTGAAATGTCCTTGGGTTTTGGACTTTTCAACATGATACTGTTTTTAAAATTAAATTTTATTTTTTATATTAGTTTCAGGTATTCAAAACAACATAATAATTAGACATTTACACCCCTCACAAAGTGATAACACAGCCCCCAAGTCTACTACCCCTCTGACATCGAATATAGCTGTTACAATTCCATTGACTATATTTATAGTTGACATTCAATATTATTCTACTTCAGCTTCAGGTGTACAGCACAGTGATTAGGCATCTACACAATCTATGAAGTGATCCCCCAGTAAGTACAGTACCCATCTGTCACCCTACATAATATTTACAACATTATTAATTATCTTCCCCATACTGTATATCACAACCCTGTGGGTATTTTTTGACTACCAATTTGTACTTTCTAATCCCTTCACTTTCTCCCCCATTCTCCAAACCCCTCCCATCCAGCAACCATCAGTTTTTTTCTCTATATCTCTGAGCCTATTTCTGTTTTGTTTGCTCATTGTGTTCTTTAGATTCCACCTATCAATGAAATCATATTATATTTGTGTTTATCAGTCTGACTTATTTCACCTTGCATAATATCCTCTAGGGCAGGGGTGTCCAAACTTTTTTCAACGTTTTTTACCAGGGACCATATGCGGTAAAATACACAGACTGCCGGGCCACTCACTCGAGGTGAAGTACGTATTGCCTCACCTGGTTTATTTAAGTAAACTAAATATATTTTTGGAATTTGCTGCCTCAGGCCAATTAACAATGGATTGCGGACCGCAGTTGGCCCACGGCCCGCAGTTTTGACACCCTTGCTCTAGGGCCATCCATGTTGTTGCTAATGGTAAGATTTCATTCTTTTTTTTTATGGCAGAATAATACTCCATTGTATAATCTACTGAATGGGAGAAGATATTTGCCAATGATACATCTGAAAAGGGGTTAATATCCAAAATTTATAAAAAAAACTCATACAACTCAACACCAAAAAAAACCCCAAAAACAAACAACCCAATTAAAAAATGTGCAGAGGACATGAAGAGACATTTCTCTAAAGAGGGCATACAGCAGGTGGTCTATAGACATATGAAAAGATGTTCAATGTCACTAATCATCAGAGACACGCAAGTAGACACCACAGTGAGATACCACCTCACTCCTGTCAGAATGGCTAGCATCAATAAATGAACAAACAAGTGTTGGTGAGGAAGTGGAGAAAAGGGAACCCTTGTGCACTGTTGGTGGAATTGCAAACTGGTGCAGCCACTGTGGAAAACAGTAAGGAAGTTCCTCAAAAAATTAAAAATCAACTGATTCCCCCCCTCTCTCTGTCTCTCTCTCTATATATATATACATATATAGTATTTAAATATATATAACATTTAAATACTCCTGTAGGGAGAAAATAAAGAAATAAACAACACTAACTCATTAACTTTTTTTTTCATTGAACACTCTTCACTTTAATGCAGTTCTCAACTCTGAATATGTATCAGAATCTCCTGACCAAATTTGACGGAATGTGTATGTTTGGGCTCTATCCCCACCAACCAACCTTAAAAGAGTTTCCCATTATGTTTATACTTCATAGTGTCAAAAAAAATTACCCAACACTTGAAAACACACAACCAATATTACTGGTTATTTATTTATTTATTTGCTTCAGTGCATAGCTAGATTTTCTATTTTCTGCCCTCTTTTATACCTGTAGGGACAGAAGTTAATTTGAAGCCTTAAAAATATATATAAATGCAAATAATTTTGGTCTAATAGGAAAGATGACCACAGAGATTGAAACGATTTATGTCATTAGAGGACTTGAACATGTTTACTTTCCTAGCATTGAGTATAAATAGCCTTTCAAAAGCTCTCTGGTTTTACAACTTACTGGTCTTCTCATTAAGTAGTAGGTTAAATAAAACATGACACATGTTCATTAGGACTCTTTTTTGCCTTTCTCTTTTTATCAGGTTTGATTTAGACAGTCCAACCTGAAAAAAATGTAGATGAGTTAATGAAACATGAACTATATAGATTAACCCTAGAAAGATTTAAAACATACTCTTTATTATTAGAGATGGCTGCAGCTTCTAATTTAATAGTACTTTGATATGTCATAACTTGAAATACATTTAATCTAAAATTTCCTTACACAAATACACAAGAAGGGACTCTTGTTGAGCAGAATTTGGTATAGTTTATATTAATGTGTGGACTAGGCAATCACCTAAATAGCAAAAATTGAATTCCTGCTTGTAATAACAATTTCATCATCTCCCATCTGACAATTTGCACTTTTTTTCTTAATGTGAGAAACCATTTGCTATCTTCAAAAATTCCAAATTAAAACTTTTCTATATGATATTTATACTAGAAAGTAAACTTCATGAGGGACCACATCTGTACATGTACTATTCTAATGATTATCAACACCTAGCACACTTCCTGTCACATAAAGGCATGAGTGTTTTCTTTGAAAATAATTGAGTAAATGAACAATGAATAAAGGAATAAAGACATTTTAGTCCAATCATTACAACTATAATCTGGGCTTTGTAAAAAAAAAAAATACATATATATATATAGTTAAAAGACACCCCAAACACACTTGTTCTATTTCCCAAATTTGCCAACAGTAGGTTCTGAACATATTCGTATGTATAAAGAAAATATTGGTACAAGAGAAATAAGCAGGAGCTGTGGGATTCAGTAGGCCCACATATGTTTCTGTCTCACAGACTTATGAGATATTAAGTCCAAAATGAATTATGGTTTTCCCTAAAAACTCATGCTGTTAGCATATGTTTTAAAAACTTCAAAACAGTGATATCAGGTTTGCATTGTCACTCACCTGGTCCTTACTTCAAGAAAATAGCAGAAATTTGTGAAATTATTGGCTAAGGTAAATATTTGGTTTGGACCATAACTGATTTATTCACTACAAGAATAATGTTATAAATTCAAGGATGTATAGGGATGTCTAGAGGTTTTAACATTTGAAAATGCGTTTTTTTTTTTGTGGAAATTTTGGGTATTCCTATCTAAGATGTGCAATTTATTCAATGAAATGTCCTTTGTAAATGTGAAAGTCTTATTTCTATAATTTATATTTTGCTATACTTCTGAGAATCATTTGTATCAGATTTCTATTAAAAATCATCAATATATATTTATATTTTTAATTTCAAGGATCAGTCTTACTTTGTATTTGTTTTATTATACCAAATCCTCTTTGTTATATACCCTAAGGCAGGTATATCATTTATTTGTGTATCATCTGCCTGACAAAGAACATTGGCTATATAATATTTAGCTTTTACCAATTTTCAAATATAAAAAAATAATTTTAGTAATAATGTCATGTATGTATGTATATGTATACAAATATAACACACCTAAATGTAATTCTATACTATTTATATAATATATAATGAAGTATATATTGGAATGTATTATGTTCCAAATCAAAGTATATGTACTTCTTAGTCTATATTATTTATGCAAAATGAAAGACTCCATATAAACAAAAAGGGATTAATTACTACATTTGAGTTGAATTCTAAACCTCATTTTTTACTTTATAACATGCATTTCGCTTAATTAGTTTGGGTGGCCACATTTATTATAGACAGATTTAATGTCAAATAATATGACATTGAACATTAGATTTATGGGTCAATCTACATGTCAACTTTAAGAGGAGCTCAAATAAGCCATAAAATATAATATTATGTATTTTATTACTTGTAATTACTTAAGAAATTGCATAAGAAGAATGCAAATTGTTCAGAGGTGTCAATTGCTGAGCTGACAAAAATAATAAAATATAAGTTACAGGACAATTTTCAAATTATCTAAATATAAAAGTTTAGGCAGGAAATAGAGTGCAGGTTTTAAATATATGATATTGTATCTACACACATTTTGGCAAGTAATGTATTGATGCATAGAGCCACAGGCAGCAGTTACTTAACAACTGGCTTCCCACATTTATCTTATAGAAAAACTGCTGTTCATATTTCAGTTTTTCACCTGTACACACAAACACAAGTATTGATTGTCATCCTAAAACAGTATCTTGGAAAAGATAGATCACTGATCTCCCCCAAGGAAAGAGTTCATTAAAATATTTCTTTGAAACTCTTACATTTGGACTCCATTTTGACATAACTGTCCTATATAGTTTGAATCAACAGTTTTATTTTGATATTATTAGATTGTCATCTTTAGTCTGCACACTGATATAATGTGTACCTTTCAATCATTGAATAGAAGAAAACATTCTGGAATTCAACAGTATTAATAAAAGGACTATAGAAATGTAAGTAGTTTACATATCATATACTGCTTATGAAATTTCATCTCAGCATTAGTACTTCTACATATATCAGTAAGACAAATTTAAAATTAAATATATTAGTGAATACAGGAACAAATTGATGAACCAGTCATAATTATCTTTTGAACTCTTGCTGTCTGGGAATTCAAAGATGAAACTTTCTCAAGGAATTTACAATATACATGTGAATTCAAGATAAATAGCAATATAATCAACACATAGAAATTGAATATGAAGGGATGTGAAATACAATGTGGATGCATACGATTAATCAGCAGAAGAAAGGGTCTGATCTTTAGCAATAAGAGTTCAGATTGGTTTAGGAGCTGTGACCTGAAGATTTACAATTGAGGAAGAAATTGAGCTGAGTCTGGATAAAAGCATAGTTTGATTGGATAGAGAATAGAGGGATGTCATTATAGGAGAGTAGAAAAATATTGCAATGAATGACCAATGAGCACTTGTGCATGCATGCTTGTATATACACTTAGAGAATCATGACAGATAGGAATAAGGCAAGACCTCCTTTTTTTTCACTTTGCTGCAAATAATGAGCAAAACCCAGGTATCAATAAGAAGTTGATGAACATATTGCCTCTAAATCTAAGTAAATAGAAGATGCTTTATATTGCAATTCAAAGTTGTGAAAGAGACAGATGTTCTAATCATTTTTGTCCTCAAGGGAATAGATTCTGTCTTCTAGGCAATTTTTAGTAAAAGAGTATGACTCTTAAACATGTCTTTAGTAACAAGGAAAGGAAAACGAAAGATACAATAGCAAGCTACTCTCCAGAGTATTCTTCCTCCTTTCCTTCCTGGATAATAGCTGGGGAAAGACAATGAAAAGGAAAACTACAAGAAGTGACCTGACCAAAGAAATAGTCTTATTCCTCAGATAGCTTTACGCATTCATTCTATTCACCAAAGATAAGGATTTTAGTACCTGAATTATACAGAAAGATTTAAAAATACATAAAAAATTCTGCTATAAATTCAACTTCCATCTCAGTAATCTAGGATCTCACTTGAGGGAAATTCTTGGCTTATCGATATGGCCATTAGTAATGGATTTGGGAACTAAAGATCATTATATAGGAAATTTTACTCTGCCAGACAAAACAGTCTGACCCACAAGGCCTGGAACAACCACATTCAAAGCTAAAGGGCATGAAGCTACTCAGAGAAGGATGAAAGAAGTAAGAAAGCAGATGGGTAATAGTGGCAAGCCTGTTAGAACATGGTAGAGACAAGGAAATCCATTGTCAGCACATGTAGAAATCCATCCATAAAAAATGAATAAATTCAGTCTGATAAATGAGCAATTAGGACTGGTAAAACTAGTTTATTTTCAATTGAGCGTTTTGACTATTTGGGTCAAAATAGTCAATTTGATATGACAAGAAGATAAAACGGAGATATATATTAAAGTAGTAAATTCTTGTTAGAATTGATTAAAGTTCAGAGCAAAATAATTGTTTGAATCTGGCCCATAAGTGAAAGCAAAAACTGATGATCTAAACATATATTATTTTTTTATGTCAAAAAGTTTGCATAATTACTCAAATATCCATTTATTTATAGCCACAGCACATAATCCTGTATGTTTTGTTTTATTGAAATTGATTTTAAATGAAAAATAATTTGTTGAAAATGTAAAATCTTCACTAAAAAAGATAATTTTAAAAATATCTGCTATTGTGGTATA
Organism: Rhinolophus ferrumequinum; assembly: GCF_004115265.2. Classification (NCBI taxonomy): domain Eukaryota; kingdom Metazoa; phylum Chordata; class Mammalia; order Chiroptera; family Rhinolophidae; genus Rhinolophus; species Rhinolophus ferrumequinum. The sequence continues at coordinate 45,295,085 of NC_046288.1, read as the reverse complement.
GTAAGACTATCAAATGTAAATCTTTACCATGGGCCCTCCTTAATTAAGGTTAAAAAAAACGTTTTTCTTTTAATAATGATTAATTCATAATTTCAAATATGGCTCATTACAATTAAAAAAGGGGGCAGGTATAAAACCAATGAATCAAAACTAGAAAGGAAATGAGATCTGTGAAGATATTTTTAAAGAAAAGGAAGCTATAGGTTAACATTAGAAACATTGTACATTGCTAAATAGAAAACTAGTCCTCTGTTTAAAAAACAGGAAAAATACAATTGTAATTTTTATATATATGTAAAATGTATGTACATATTATATATAGTTATTTTTAAAAGAAGTATGTATAAGAAACAATCTTATAAAAAACAAAAAGAAAATGGTATTCAAACACAGAGCAATATTATGAAACTTTCTCTTGTTTTTATGTTACTCATTACAATATTGTAAATGTTATAATTTTCTTGAGAATTAGATTACATAAGTTAATGATTAAATTGATTGGATGTTTGCATTTGTTGTGTCAGGGAAGTCATCTAATTAGAAAAAAATATAAAGCTACCCCACATAATTTGTGGAGCTCTCCATGTCTTTTCTTGCAGAATAATTTCTGCACGTCGCAGCCAGAGCGGTGCTTTCTCCTAGTTACTAAACTAAATGAAGCACATCGGGCCTCCTGGACTGTAATGGAGAATGGGGTGAATGTGGATTGGAATTCAGTTGAGTCTTTTTAGGGCCCAAGGAGTAGACATGTGCCCATTTAATCAAGATTTGGATTTTAATTGATCTGGGGATAAGGACACAAACTTCTTTGTTTGCTGTTCCATGTCCTTAAGTAGTCTCCTGGGAGGAAATCATCAAAGTGTATTCTTTAAATGTGGAATTAACAAGGCAAAACTAAAGACACTTAGGTTTGCATCATAAATTGTGGCTGTTGACTAAACTACCTAGAAAAAGGTCTAATCTGCCTTTCTGATTATCTTAAAATTTAACCTTTTCCATTTCCCAATTGGAAAACCTTGGTTCAGAGTTGTCAACATATCTAGAGTCAGTCAAATAAAGGTGCAACTTCAGTTAAAAAAATGAATATTGTGACAGAAACAGTTCTCATGTACACAAAAATTTAGAATCCCATATGAACGAAATTTCAATTTAAAAGAAATCTGTTTAAGTATTTATGTCAACTTTGACTACACAGAGGTCTGATTTTCTATGTAGAAATAAAGTGATTATAGAAAATTATACCACTTCAGAAACTTAAGAATTTGAATTTTTGAAAAAAAAAAAACTACTTATAAAGCAGATTTTCTTCATAAGATGTCATTTTTTTAAAAAGCATAAATGCTTTAATCTTTCCTTATTTTTATTGGAATAAGAGTGGTTAATAGCACCTCGCTGAGATTTATACAATTTCTGCATTTATGTAATTTGACTAGTTTTCCTTACATGCAATTAACTTTTATGTTCTGGAATGATTTAACTATGATGGTTTTAAATATGAGAAGTTAACTGTCAATTGGTACTTGGAATCATATTCTAATTGATACTTCAGTGGGATTGCCAATTATTTGACCAAAAAAAAGTATTTTGCATTTTTTCATTTGCATTAATATATGATAAACAGCAAAAAGCATCCACATTCTTACCTGCGTCTAACAGGAAAAACTAATTCGTTTACATATACATGGGAAATAATTTCTATATCCTGAATAGAATAGTTTCATAATATTAAAGTTATAGTATTAAATTAATGTCATAGGAATTTTAGGCAAATGATTGAAAGTAATTTTAATATGTTTATTCTCTTATATCTACTTGAACACTAAGAGCAAAAGGAACTCTACTCATTCTGTAAATGGGATAACATGATTTATAATATGGAGTAATAAGGCAACTTCTTTTGCAAAGTTGGATAAACACACTTTTGAAACAGAGTGTGATTTAGTGTGTTAAGAGGTTTCCATTTGTCTGAAGTGCGCATTTTGGTCATCATCTTAAATAAAATATTGTTATACAAAAAAAAATGTTTCCATCTGTATTCCTGAGGTGTCTGTGTCTGGAGGTTTGACTCTGATCCTAGATCTTGAATAAATGGAAATTTTCTTTAATCAGTTTTCTCGGGGATTATCAGGGCGAGGCAATAAGGTTAACCAAATTCCACGGGACAATTATTAATCTTAATTCAGACATCACTTTCTTATTATGTATAATACCTTCTGTTTTTTTTAATGTATTGTGAAAAGGGCATCAAGTTGGTTGGAAGCAGAGAAAAATATGTGAATATTTTTATTCATCCTTAAGCGCAATACAGGATTTCATTCCTGCTCTGCTGTGTGTCCATTAGACACTAGTGGCTCTGAGTAGAACAATGATGGACAAGCACATTCGTTCTTGTTCTATAACTATTCTGCTTTACAGCCTATGAGCTCAGCACCCCTCTACTGTAGTACCAGCTTTATGAAGTTTACATTTCTAATATTATATCTTATTTTAAAAGGAATATAATTTAGGGTGACCACTTTCTACTACATCAACTGAGGCATTTAATTATCAGTAATAAGTGATATCCAAATATAATATCACTTGGAGATACTTTTTATTCCATAAAAGTAGAGAACTTTTTATTCTCTGCTGGAGAACTTTTATTCCATATATCTCTTCTGTGTTGATATTTTGTAATTTTCACTTGTGTACAGTAACAGTTTCTAACTTACCCTTGCTTTTACTTGTACATCTCCGCTTCAGACTTGCAGCTATTTCTTTTCTCATTATATCCATAAAATAATTATTTTCCAAGCTCTGATCCAAGAACACTGGTTTATAATAAAGATTTCAATAACCTTTAGTAAAATGAGAAAAAGACATTTTCTTCTAAGGCTATATATATTTAAACTATTTTTGGTATTATGTCCCTTCTACTTTATAAAAATAATAGATATCATAAATGCAAATTATATAGGTTTCTTTCTTTCTTTTTTTTAATCAGTGAAAATATTAAATGCTGGCAATTTTATGTAGGAGTAGCAAAACCACCTTACGTCTTCCTCTCGCTCTTCCTCCAGAAATCACTATTGGACTGATGAAACTCTTTGGGTTTCTTGAGGACTGTGAATTGAAAATATGGCTGGAAGTTTTCAGGATGGGTGGAAAGGGCTCACAAAGACAGATCAACATGATGTAATATGTTAGAATCATTCTCTTGAAGCAGGTCTAGGGAATTTACCAGAGTGCCAAAAAAGCTTAGCCATCTGTTTTTCCGTAAGATGGGAATTGTGAAAATAAGGACAGAACTTGGCAAGAAGTTTTTTAAAATTGGGGGGAAGAAAATAGCAAAGGCCTCAGTTAGGTCTAAGAGAGATCTACACAGGAGTAAATTTGTCTAGTGGCCCGGTACTCCAAGGTCTCCAAAAGTATAATTGCTTGGGGGCTGAGAAGCCTCTTGAGAAAATAATTCATACTCTGCTGCTCATAGCAAGATTGGCTGGAACACCTGACACTATTTAAATGAATTTTTAAAGAACATTTTTCAAATGGTTGATTATTTACTATAAATTTTTATTACTACTTTTTGTATTGTGTCTTTAGCTTTGTGGAAAAACAAAACAAATCTACACAAATTTCTGCTCTTCTAATCTGGTGAAAGTTTTCTGTGGCTTAACATAGACTTTAATTTTCTTCAATGTTATACTGGAAAATACAATGTATTTTTTCTGGCATACAAGGCTTAGCATATATTTCTTTAATCTACCTCTTAAATATATATATATATGATATATATATATATGATAAATATATATATATGATAACAGCTCTCAGTTTTGTATAACACACACACACACACGTATATGTAATATAGATTTTATATATCTATATATCTATCTATATCTGTATCTATCTATATAGATACAGATATAGATAGATAGATATAGATATATAGATACATATAGATATATATAGATATATATAGATATATATATAGATATATATAGATATATATAGATATATATCTATAGATAGATACAGATATAGATAGATATATAGATATATAGATCTATGTCTAGATCTAGGTAGATATAGATATGTATAGCTAGATATAGATACATATAGATGTAGATATATAGATATATAAAATCTATATTATGTATACTTGCATATATACTTGTATATATATACATATATATATGTATGTGTGTGTGTGTATATATATATATATGTGTATATATATATATATATATATATATATATATATATATATATTCTTCATTCAATACTTAACTCTCATATGAGCTTCAATCCTAGTTCTGCCATGTACACAACTGTGTGATTGAGGGGGCAGGTCATGGAGCTTCCTGAGCCTTTACTTTCTGATGTGTGAAATCCGGTTTTAATAGTAAATACTTAATAGGTTCTAATTGGGATTATGTGAGATCATCCACATAGGTTCTTATTTCAGTGTGTGGCACATGAAAGAGAGCCAGTCCAAGGTAGTTATTTTTATTAATATTTCCGGCATTTTGTTTTGTACTTGGATAGGTAACCTCTCAGTGTTCTGCTAGTTTGCTTATTATACCTTCATTTAATTCAACATTATTCTCAAATTGTGTTTCTCTTTTTACTAATGCTTTATATAATAATATACTTCCTTTCTGAAGTTGCTTTCAATTTAGGCAAGTTTACTTAATCATGTCTTTGTATTTACTTCCCTTCTAAGGGTAGTAGCTTCTTTATCAAAGTCTTTATCAGACTTCATCTACATCTCTACCTCTCCAAATGTATTTTCCTGAATCAGTATTTTTATTTCTCTTCTCTTATTTAATTATTCAGCAGAGTTTCTGTGCCTCAGATATGTGATGAGTACACTTTTTTTCTACCGCATTCCAAGTTTCCTACCCCACATTTTTAGTAATCTGGTTTCTTTCCAAACAGCCTTTTAGCCATTATTACCTCATGGTAACAATAGCACTTAGGAGTAAACACTTTTAGGGAAGGAGAAGCGTATGACATAGGGAGAATTCCTATCAGGCAGGAATATAAAGGCCTTCCTGTAAAAAGAAAACTATCTGGATTTGAGAGGGAGTGTCTTGTCGTTGTGGTCTTTGTACTTTGCTATATTCTTTAGGAAAATATGAGATTTATCTTTCCTATATAATGATAAAATATATTTGATCCCTTACACAAACGCATGTGTTTTCCTTTCTTGGTAATTTGTGCCTATTCCATTCAGCCCTTTCCCCATTATTGCATTAGACATTGGAAGAGAAAATGTCATCTAAAAAATGAAAAGTATATGAGATAAGCGAAGTTCCTATCAGAAGGGAAAAGGAAGCTCTTCAGACAATGGAAAGAGGAATCAAGGAATGATAGAAGGATACTTCTTTTGCATTCCAAACCCCAAAAGACAGCAAGACCAGTGACAGGAAATGGTTTGAAAGGGAAATAAAAAGGCTTTGGCCGGAGACAGCAGCAACGATGGGATGGTACATTTAGGTAGGGAGTAAGTCCCTAGTTTCCCACAGTCTGGGTGTGGCAGGTAGAGGATACAGTTATACAGGATGCCTCACGTACCCATCAGTTCTGAGGTAGTGACGGATAACTGCTGAGCTCACCTGAAGGCTTCCTGTGGTGAGGCTAAGCCCGCATACACAGAGTGCTGCAGGGCTGACTGCTCACATTAGAGATTCGGGTTTGAACAGACATTGCAACCCAATCTCAGGGACTCTGTGGTGCAAATGATTGCAGAAGCAGGGCTTATAATGTAGGAAGTGGTCACTACACACTCGTCTAAGACTGCTTGCAAGAGAACCAAAGTTGCACCAGCTTTGGAAGTGGGACCTCACAGCTCAACACAAATAATAGCAGGCAAACCAAAAGCTCCTGAACATTTATCCAAACAGGTTTTTGTATTTTGAATAAAAAGTCTTTGAATCATTTCTATTTTCAGGAATGGCAAGAGTTATACAAAATAAAACGAACTATTTTTGGTGAGGAAATTGAATGATAGTGTCTAAATTTTGGGCTGTGGGGCCTCTAATTCTTTTATTGTATTTATGTGTTTCCATTTATTGTTTTATAGTCACTCTATTTGCATTTCTATTTCCATTTTATTAATGGTTTTCTGGATTTTTTTTGTCTTTTCAAAGAGCGTTTTTGTTTTTTCCCCCCTGTATTCTGGAGACGATATCAAAAGTGAAAACCTTGGCCAATTAAGTCACATTTAGAGGCATTACTTCTTTAAATTTAGTCTTGAGGTTGTTGTTTTCTTTCTCTTTTACTGAAAGAAACAATGCCCAGTTCTCAGTGAATGTTTTTTTAGTAAATATTTGAGGGACTATACAAGGTTTGCTTATTGTTTTTCTAGAATCCAGCTATAGCTAAAAATATGAGTCAGAGGAAAAGAATGAACAAGAAGGATAGCAACAAATCATCAAGGCTTAAGGTGTAGTTCTATTTGGGCTATCACCCTAAATCCCATCAAATCAGCAAGGGGAAGCCAGAAGACACTGATTGGGCGGTCAAGCAGTGGACTGACAGTCCCTGTCAGGAAATCTAGACTGATAGACAAGGGCACATCTTCAGAATGATCACAAACTCTTGCTGGTTCTGTTGTAGAGACACTTCCAGGGGTGAAGAGGAGGTAGGAGTATACCCGTCCCCAAGCCTTTTAAGCTAAGCGTATCAAATTACCAGCACTAAGATGAGGCATTGTTCACTTTTTTCTCTAATGCAGAAGTGGGGTTTCAGAGACCCTGAGAGATCATCTGGGTTTAGCACAGGATTAAGGGTCTAAGAAGGTTGCTAAATATAGCTATAAAAGAAAGTTAGTTGATGCTGTTGACATTAAGAGAATCTTAGTTGTCCATACTAGCTAAAAATAAAGAAAAAATAAGGACGGATCAGTGAGAGATGAAGGTGGGATACATAAACAACTTGTTTTTCATTTTAATATGAGATAGTTTAATGGAACCAGGAGAAATTACAATGCCTATAACTCCATGTAAATGTAAAAATTTGAGTATACATATAAGTTTTAGGTCAAATTGAACAAAATAATGTTGGTGTCCTTATGAAAACCAGAGTTAAGTATAATTTAATCATAATACTTCCTCCCAGTTATTTGAATACAATGAATTTTACTTTTAAGTACATGACTGTAGTCCCCAAACTCAGAAGTATAAATAGGCTTGTTTTTAAAAATCATGCAATTATTGCCAGCAAAAGAATGACAAATGGATATTTTCCTAGTATAATTTCTAATCCTTTCCCCTACTCACAATTACAATACGCTGTAACATCATGGAATGATAACAGCTCTCAGTTAAATGAACAAATCACAAAATCATCTTAGTACCACTGTTTTTTATTGTTGTCATTCCACTGACATGAACCGTCTTTTTTCTGAACTATCATAAATTTTATTCTACATTTAAGTTCCTAACGATTATAGGAATTTTGAGTAGAGGTAGGAGACTCCAGATAATTTGAGATACAGATAAGAATTTTATGTAATTTTAAAATTAATTTTCATTTAAAACTTTCGATGTTTCCCCAAACGTGTTGTGTTTAAAAGAAGTGAAATAACTTACTTCTTCAGGGGTTCTTGTGAGATTAGTTGCAATTTTTACTTTAATTTGGTCTGGAATATCACAATAATTTTATTTTGTTGGAGTATGTATGACCTCTGAAGTTTCAACAAGAAACTGGGACACAGGGTAGCATAATCAAAAGAAATGAAAGTTAACCTAAAACTGTCACTTTAAAATAATATTTAGCCAAGATCAAGTTTGGGTGAGGACTTTTTTGAAATCAGTTTATTCATTTTTTTTTTTTTTTCTTCTGAAATGTACAATCATCTAGCCACAGCAGGGAAACGCCAAGGAGCCATCTATCTTCCCTTTTCTCTTGCTTGCTCTCATTTCTGGAAGCACAGCAGATAATACTGCAATTACAGAATGAAGGAAAGTGAGTCCTCTGACACCAGTATCCTCCCCACTGCTTCCCTGGATATCAGTTCAGCTATTTCCAAGTCAGTGTAGGCTCTCTTAAAAAAGATTAAATGCCAGATAGTATAGCAACTTTCAACTTCCACATAATCAGGCGCAGTAAATCACACATAAAACAGCTCTTTCTTTCCGCTTTTCATTCTTACCAAAATCCCTTCTATTTTTTTCTGTTGCATCTGACCACTTGAGAATCATTTCTTAGTCATTTTTTCATCAGCACCATCATCAATAATCAATAATGATTAAAGTGCAATAGAATTGACACTGTGTTGAATGGTAGATTAAATAATGAAAGGGACAAGAGGCACCTGATTCAAAGATCATACATTTTTAAGCTTATTTAAGTAGAATATCAAGGGCAAATAACTACAAAATAATTTGTTTCCATTATATCTGCTATATTTTTTCCCAAAATAATGATGGGATTTATTCCACTATGCTCTATAAAAAGTCATTAATAGCTATCACTTTCAAAGTAATTGGAATTCAGACTCTTTTATCAGTAAAATCTATTAATGTGTACTCATTCCTTTAGATTATTCTGTTCATGTATTTTATAATAAATATCAATACAAAAATTATTAATTACACCACTTATCTCCATTTGTTTTTATATAACTCATATTATTTACATGCTTTATATATTTAATACAACAACCCTTTGAAGTTGGTGCTATTTTATCTTCATTTTACAGATGGATAAAATTGAAGTTCACAAAACTTAAAATAACTTGCCAAGGGGTCCAAACTTCTAAGTGCTAAAACTAGGATTCTAACCACAGCAACCAGAATCCACAGATGCCAGTATTTGTTAACCATATAATACAGACCCTAACAATTAAATTCTACTTTTCCTTGGTTAAAGCAAAGCAATTTTTTTCCTTCAAGAAATTGTGAGTATACGTTTCTTTAAAAATCTGCAAATATGGCAAATATTTGTGACTCTGTTCTTTTTAAAATGTTTATATATAGATATAGATACAGATGATATAGATATAGATTTCAGACATGTATATATAACTTATATTTTGAAAACTAGATATATTAAATGACTTTCTCAAGATTGGAATATTTACCATTACCTGAACTAAGATTGAAACAGGCCTCAGAACTCTTCTAGTTCTATAAACACTGTCTTGGACTGCATTGTAAATACTTTCTATAAAGAAGACTAAGGAAGTTTTACAAATGAAATGCTACAATTATCAAGTTTATATTGTCGGGTTTTTTTTTCCTCTTCTCCTTTTCCACATCCCTTACCATTCCCTTTCCCTTTCTCTCATCCTCCTCCTTTTCCTTTTCTTCCTCCTATTCTTCTTCCTTGTCTTTCTCTTTTTTAGCTTCTTTCTCCTAATCTATATGTAGTTTGTGGCCGTAGAAAAGTATTAATGAGTAGGGAAACCAACAGCCCCTAATAAACTGCCCAATTCAACCATGTGAATATAGTATGTGATATGACATCCAAATATTACAAAGTTTTGTTTTTTACAAACAGAAATAAGAAATACTGATGAAATTACAACAGGGTTAGAATAATCATTTGTGCATCACACACTTTAAACGTTATCAAGAAAAATATTTCTAAAAATTATTGTCAGGATGTCTAGAGTTCTTCACTAAAGCTTTAAGAAAATATGTTGACTTCTGAGCAACATAAAATTTTAAAGAAGAAAGCTTCTTTTGAGGAATGTCTCCTAATTCTAACCATATTTAATATGGACTTATCTTTTAGAAATGTCAGGGAGTCATCTAGGGACTCAGTCTACTTCACTGTGACTCTTTATAGTGTCCATTATTGAACAAGGGACCAGTAATGATTGGTATTAATGTGTGAACTTTGTCTTATACTGAGTCTCTTTTCACACATGAGCACTGTTTGCCTACATCTGTGTTAGGAAAATATGTGCTTATCACATTGCTGTTAAACCATAGTTGTAGATATAATATAGGGCAAGAGCATGTTGAATATTTACTGTTAAAATTGCTTTTCAAATTATATTGTTTTATGTTATAAAATTATGCTTCTAAATTAAAATTAATACATGTGTATGACTTTTCATTCATTAAAGGGAAGCTATGCTATTTCACTTAGTCCTTTAAAATGATAGTTTTTCTCAGATTAATTCATAATTGTAAAATTTGGGCAATTCCTCTTGGAGACCTCAGTCTCCATCAATACTGGTTGGAGTAGAGTGTACAGCATAAGGCTCATGAGTTTTAGAAAACAATTCTCACATCCTAACTCATATGTTTCAAGCACAAACACATGTAAGATTTCTATCAATTGCTCACTTCCAATTTGATAGCCTCCAGTTGCCAAGTACTTGCTGTATAGCTACTGTGTAGTAGGAAAAGATTAACTGATCTTAATCCTAGAGAGAGAGTACCACAAGTAGCTATAACTCTAGTTGAGTCACCAATGATTCTTTCCAAGGAATTATCCCTTTCAGGATTGTTTCTGTCTTATCCCTAAATAGTAAGCTAAACTTATATGGTTGCTTTGGATGTCTTGGATTTGTATTTTATGGAAAGGACAATACTTGAGATGCAAAATTTCATTTAGTTTTTTTTTTTTTTTTTAGCATATAATCTTTTATTCCAAGATTAACTTCATTTACTTTCAACAAAGAATGTGTCATAATTTAGATGAATCTCTGAGGTGTGGAATTTTTAAATATCAAGTTTGACTTTAAAAGGATTTAATTTACTTCAGTTACAGTAATATAAGATTACCTTATCATTGTGAACATTTTCTGTGTTTCTATACAAGTGTTTCATATAAGTGTGGTAATTTATTAAACTAGTTGTTTCATTTATCTAACCCAAAAACCTGCTAAGGCAAGAAAATAATAGAATAAAATCTCCATTAGATTTGAAAAGCAAAGTCTATTATTTAATTAATTGCATTTAAAAATATTTAATACAACCTATTTTTATCCTCACCAATATAAGAATATACTTTCAATACTTTAATTATGCAATTAAAACCTTTTGAAGCTTTTTATTTAAAATTGAAAATACTGGCTCAAGTTATGATAAATCTGAAATTAGTATAATCCTTATTAAAGTAGGATGTGATTTATGTGTTCAAATTTATTTTTATATCTGTAATTTTTTAGGCAAGTTATCTTTTGTCTATCTCTTATACAATAGTTAAAATTTAAACAATGGTGACATATTTTCTTTAAGTAAAATCATTCATGTTCATCGACTGAGGGGAGAGATTATTGGGGGATTGGTTGTATGTTTATAGACAATACAGAAATATATTTATAACATAATAAACTGAAAGTCTCTCCATTTTCAACTGCCTATTCTCATTGAGTAATTACTGTTAGCAGTTTGCTTGTGTATCTTTCTATACATATATCTTTCAAAATTAGACATACATATGTACATTTAAGCAATGATAATATGCTATAACTTCTGTTCTGAAAAGTGCATATTTTCTTCACTTGTTATGATAGTAGGCTCTTTCAATATATGTCACATGTTTGAATTCCAACTAATACACTTAACCTATATGTGATTTATGTTAATTTCCTTTGTCTCTCTAAACTTTGATCTCCTTATTTGTAAATGAGGGCGATAATTGCAGAGAAAAAAGAAATGCTGGGATGAGTTAGTCAGGAAATTTTTTACCATATAGTTGGTGAGATTACTATTCATCTGGTTCTGGCCTCTTTTACCAAGGTAATTATTTATAGTGCTCCTTTTCACTCTCAGAAGTGTCCTGGGTTGAATATTAAATTATATAACCATACTTATAAGATTGCTAAGAGGATTAAATGAGATAGTGTCTGGTGTGTTATACAAGTCCTATGTATTTAACCTATGAGTAAATTATATGGAGAGAGCTAAGTCAATATATACATTAATTACTTTATTGTTTTCACCTTCATTTACAAGTTTTTGCTATTAAGTCAAGTTAGATATATGTAGACATACACAAAGTCAGGATTATGGCAGATCCAATTAGATTTTAAATGTACAACAAACATATCAGGATCAAAACCAGCCCCAGGGTATAATGTAAATAGTCTTCATAATATTAATTGTACAAGTTTTATCATCTACTTAAAATATGACAAAATTTGAACAGAAGCCACTATTGAAGCTGACACGCAATGATTGAACTTCTCACGTTGTGTACATATCTACTGTAAAGAAAGAGATTTTCATCAGTTTATATCTCTTCATGGAAAAAAATGTGGTCTTCCAGAAACTTAAGGTGTCCTCATTTAAATGAAAATAAAGGTGGGAGGGGATGGATAATGCTAGTATTCAGGGGTTAAAGTACCCATTTCTGTAAGAGAAAAAGGCATTAAAAAAGCTTAAATGAAAGCCACAAAGGGGGAAGGAACATAGTCAAAGGATGCCACAGTTTCAACACTTGATTAATATGTCATAAAGAAAATACTTGTTTTATGGACTGAATGTTTGTAAACCCTGAAAGTTCATAAATTGAAATCTATCCTTCAATATGATGGTATTAGGAAGTGGGGTGTTTGGGAGGTGATTAGATTAGATGAGGTCATGAGGAAGAGCCCAGATGAATGGGATTAGCACCCTTATAAGAGGCTTGCTCCCCCTCTCTCTGCTCTCTGCCATGTGAAAATATGAAAAACTGGCAGTCTGCAAACTGGAGGAGGGCTCTTACCAGAACCCAAACATGCTCGTGCCCTGATTTGGGAATTCCAACCTCTAGAACTGTGAGAAATTAATTGTTTATAAGACACCCAGTCTATGATTCTTTGCTATACTAGCCCTAACTGACTAAGACAACTTTTTAATTAAATTAAATCACATGTTTTCTCTATCAAATGCAAAAGCTATTTCAACTTTTGAATATATCTAAATGTTTATTTCATTTTCCATTTATTTTTGTTTAAATGTTTTAACAGTATCTTGAACTATATGTGTGTGTGTGTGTGTGTGTGTGTGTGTGTGTGTATCTTTTTTGTAGGTTATTCTGATGTTTGGTTAACAATGTATTACATTTTAAATAATAATCATAAAAGCATTTGGAGACACTTTTTATATCATTAGAAGTGTTAATTATATAAAACCAGATACACTAAAAGATAAACCTTCAAATTAATAAGTTAATAAGCTATATACAGAACTAGAGAAATTGTCATAGCACGTATATGACTATTGTTTCAAATTTGTCTAATAAAAATAACAATTAAAAATAATGAATAATTAATACTACCTCTTTTAAGTATTAAATGAGAGATATAGTCAAGAATAGAATATGCATTGTGGCTTCCAGAGAATGGAGAGATAATTGTGAGTTGCCTATTCACCAAAAACTTTTTAATAAAGTGGAAAAGGATTGCAGCAAGAAGAAGAGCAAAGTCAAAATAATAAAGATATAGATGATATTTCACTTAGCATGATGATCTCAAGATCCACCCATGAAATAAGTCAAACAGAAAAAGTAGAGAATCATATGACTTCACTCCTGTGGGGTATAAAACTGAAAGCAACAAATGAACAAACCAAACAAACAAACAAACAAAAACTCATAGACACAGACAATGGATTAGTTGTTACCAGAGAGTGAGAGGGGAGGGGAGGAAAAAGTGGGTCAGATATATGGTGATGGTAGGAGAACTGATTCTGTGAAGACACAATGCAAAATATAGATGATGCATTATAGACTTGTACACTTGAAACCCATATAAGTTTATTAACCAATGTCACCCCCAATACATTTAATAAATAAAAAAAGGAAAAAAGCTTGCTGCAAATGGAGTAAAGCCAAAACAAAACAAAACAAAACAAAACAAAACAAAAGGGATAATAAGTGATTCAGTTTAGGCTTTTAGGTTGAACACATAAACATATATAAATGAAAAAAACAAAAGTAATAATTTTGCTCTATGGCATGGTAGAAATAAGTAATATTTATTTTGGTAATGAAACACTTAAACATTAATCAATAATTTAACCAAAACAATTGATATAATTCTGTTAGGAAGGTGAGGAGTAGGAGAAGATTGAAGGTAAGAAAGTTAAATCACCTGTAACCATTGTCACCCCAATAAATTTTAATTAAAAAACAAACAAACATGAAATCAGTGGGTACTATTTAAGGTAAAGAAATCAAAACACAGTAGTGTAATAATATGTTGGTAAATATCAGAAGAAAGTATTTCAAAAACTGTAAGTTTAGTTGATTTGAAAGGTAGGAAAATAGGCCAAAAACTGCTTTATTTTAAGCATATCACTGCTCTTGGATTATTAATTTATTCATATATTAATTTATAAAAGTAAAGTATAATATAAAAAAGAAAGCCAAATAGAATTCCGAGGGATGACTAGTACTTAGTTATTTCTGCTGTTGACTTTCATTGAAGAAATTCAGTTGAACTTGAACCTGGAAAAACAGTGGACCCAGATGCTTCACACATCTTGAATATTGGGATTGAGACTTCATTTCACAAATAAAAAAGGAGTATTTGTTATTTCAAATATATCTTTTTTAAAAACAAATTCTTCCAAGTCACAAAATAATTTAAGGTCATTAGTTTCGATTCATAATACAACCCATTGCTTCAATTGGAGGGAACAAATCAGTTTTCCTGTTTTTATTAAAATAATGCATTAAATCTGTAGATTACAGGTTTGAGTACCTAGAGCTTTGGAATTTATCCTATATAATAGTTCCTTGTTTTATGTAAGTTCAAGTCTTCAAAGTTAAAGTTTCGTAAGATCAAAGTATTGCTAGGTCACAGTAATAAGCAGATTGAAACACATCTGGTTAAGGACAGTTTTTCTCGATGTATCAGTCAGTCAGGCAAGCTGCAACCCTTTCTGCCCAAAGAGAGATTTATCCACTTAGAAGAGCTGACGGGGTGACTTGATTCAAATCAATCTTTATGTCAGATCCTTTCCATCACAGTAACAAAACATTAAAATAATATACTGCAAGTTACTCTAACCTTTGCATTATTATCCAGGATTAAACTGTAATTAGCATTATCCTCCTACTTATCCTTAAGTCTCTCTTCTAATGACACCTTAAGTCCTTTCTCAATTTTTGCTGTCAAATAATTTTCAAATTTGTTGTGTAGTCAGCTTCTTTATAACTTTGGATGTGCTACTTTATCTTATAAATGTCATTAAAGTGTGATACCTGTCCTGAGAGGGATGGGGTCTATCAAGTAAATATGCAGGGTGTTAAGGAGAGGAAATTTGGGTGGCTTCCTACTGATATTCTACACAGAGAATTTGAGAACATAGGTAATCTCACATTTTTGTTATTTAATTTTGTTTATAATTTATATTCCATATTTAGAATTCCCATCCCACATTTTTTTGATCACTATCTTATTTTTCAAATGTAAATGTACTTTAAGGGTCAGAAATAATTTTTTTATTAAGTCGTATAGGATTTAACTTTTTAAATGCTATTATTTAATGTAGTTTGTTGGAAAGACTGTTTCTTGTCCTGAATTTTGCTGTTCTAGTTGAGATAACCATGACATCATTTATGAGATAAAGCTGCCATGGCAATTCAGTTAACAACAAGAAAGAAGAACAATTATTTTTTTATATGAACTTTTTAATTACTTTTTGAATATATCAAAACTTTTAGTTTTTAAATCTTCCCTGTATTTCTGGACTAGGTGGAAAACTTGTTATTATTTATAAATTTAGTCACAGCTTCACAGAAAAATTAACCAAATTGCTCAAGACTGATGTTCCAAGTAGTATTTAGGCCTCCCTCATACCTTTATGTGTTTGAGTGACTTGGTAGAGCCCTAGCTAATCATTGATTTATTAAGGAAAATTATTGTAGTTTAGAATTCTAAGTTAGTGTTGGGAGTCTCTGAAAGTTAAAAGAGTTACAGATTTCTACTCAGTTGCTTTTTTTTTTATTAATTTATTATTAATTTATTGGGGTGACAATTGTTAGTAAAATTACATAGATTTCAGGTGTGCAATTCTGTATCACATCATCCATAAGTCACACTGTGTGTTCACCACCCAGAGTCAGCTCCCCTTCCATCACCATACATTTGATCCCCCTCACCCTCATCCTCCACCCCCCAACCCCCTTACGCTCTGGTAACCACCAAATTACGTTCCCCAGATTAATTTTCAAACCCCGTGGCCATCCTGTGGTCACCGACTGCCCTCCAATCCCCTCACCCTTCCCCCCACCCCCCACCCCTCCCGCCCAGCTAGCAACCCTCAGTTTTTCCTCATTGTCTCCCAAACTGTTTCTGATTAGTTCATTCACTTATTCTTTTCTTTAGAATCCGCAAATAAGTGAGATCATATGGTACTTATCTTTCTCTGTCTGACTTATTTCACTTAACATAATGTTCTCTAGATCCATCCATGTTGTTGCAAATGGTAAGATTTCTTTCTTCTTTATGGCTGCATAATACTCCATTGTATAAATGTACCACAGTTGCTTTTTGAGGCACTAGTGAAAACTCTTTACAGCTGGTGAGGGAAAAGGAACACTCTACCACAGGGGAATTAAGTGCTGGGCTCAAATCTTTACTGGGAAAGGAGGAGCATTAAGGAGGTCATATCTGGGAGAAGCAGGGATACCATGCCTACTTAATATTTACATTTAATCAGAACAAAATAGACTGTCCAAACCTCTACCACCAGGTGAGCAAGTGTTGAATGGATGAAGTTACTTGCAGGAAACAAACCATCATTGAGGTGCAACACAAAGAAAAGGAAAGCCTAAAATGTCAGAATGGAGCAGATATTGGGGCGGGGGGGATCGTGGAGGGGGCACCTGGCAAAATAACCCCTAAGGAATTTAAAGCCTGTGGTATCCTGAAACCATGGCAACAACAAACCTAAAATCCAGTTCAGTTCCTAATTAGATCAACTCAATCCCATTTACTAAAAGCCTAGCCAAGAAATGGCATGCCTATTATTACAAGGCATAAAAACTCTTTGTGGTCAGAAATGAAAATGATTTGAGTTTTTAACCTACTTGCAGGCTAACAAGTTAGCCTGTTAAGGATTGTGATTGCTGTCAGAGGACATAATATTTCTGGGTCAGAGACAAGGATAATCTTTCCTTTAAAAAAATGTATTTTTTTATTAAAATAAAGCTAACATATAGTCTATTAATTTCAGGTGTACACAATAGCTATTCAACATTTATATAGATAGCTAAAGAAGTGATTGCCATAAGTCCAGCAACCATATGACACCATGCTATGCTATCACAATATTATTGACTATATTCCCTATGCTGTGCATTACATCCTCATGACTCACTTCTTTTATACCTGGAAATTTGAAGCACTTGTTTACTTTTTCCCCCCTTTTAAATTTTTCAATTATAGTTGATAGTCAATGTTATTTTATACTAATTTCAGGTGTATAGTGTAGTGGTTAGACATTTATATAATTTAAGAAGTGTTCTCCCTAACTAGTCTAGTACCCCCACCTGGCACTATACATAGTTATTACCGTATGATTGACTATATTCCTTATGCTTTATTTTACATCCCCATGACTACTTTGTAACAACCAATTTGTATGTCTTAATCCCTTTGCCGTTTTCCACCCACATCTCCAATCCCCCTCCCATCTACAACCATCAAAATGTTCTCTGTATTTGAGTCTGTTTCTGTTTTGTTTGTTTATTTTGTTCTGTAGATTCCACATATAAGCAAATTCACACTGCATCTGTCTTTCTCTGTCTGACATACTTCAGTCAGCACAATGTCCTCCAGGTCCATCAATTCTGCTGCAGATGGTGAGAACACATTCCCTTCCATGGCCAAGCAATATTCCACTGTATATAGCTATGTCCTACTCTTTATTCATTCATCCATCGATGGATAGCCAGGCTACCTGCACATCTGCACCATTGTAAACAATGCTGCAATGAACATATGGATGCACATATCCCCTCGATGTAGCATTTTGGGTTTCTTCAGATAATTACCCAGAAGTGAAATGACTGGGTCCTTCTTTGTGACTTGTTATAGCCTTTGTTTTAAAGTCTGTTTTGTCTGTTATAAGCATTGCTGCCACAGCTTTTTGTTTGTTTGTTTTATATCCAATTCCATGGAATACCTTTTTCCATCCCTTTACTTTTAGTCTGTGTGTGTCTTTTGATCTCAAGTGAGTCTCTTGTAGGCAGCATATATAAGGGTCTTGTTTTCTTATCCATTCAGCCATCCTATCTTTTGACCGGAACATTTAATTCATTTACATTGAAAGTAACTATTGATGCATATGTAGTTATTGCCATTTTATTATTCATATATTTTTATTTATTTATTGTGTGTGATTTTGTGTGTGTGTGTGTGTGTGTGTGTGTGTGTGTGTGTGTGTTTCTTTAAAAAGTCCCTCTAAGATTCCTTGTAATACTGGCTGGTGGTGATGAACTCCTTTAGCTTTTCCTTGTCTGGGAAGCTCTATCTGTCCTTTGATTCTAAATGACAGTTTTGCTGGGCAGAGTAACTTTGGTTGTAGGTCCTAGTTTTTCATCACTTTGAATATTTCCTGCCAATCCCTTCTTGCCTGCAAAGTTTTTGTTGAGAAATCAGCTGATAGTCTTATGAGAGCTCCCTTGCAGGTAAATAACTGCTTTCCTTTTGCTGCTTTTAAGATTCTCTCTTTGGTTTTAAGCTTTAGCATTTTAATTATGATGTGTCTTGGTGTAGGTCTGTTTGGATTCATCTGGTTCAGGGCTCTCTGTGCTCCCTGGGCTTGTATATCTCTTTCCTTCACCAGGTTATGGAGCTTTTTAGTCAGTATTTCTTCAAATAGGTTTTTAATTCTTGTTCTTGCTCTTCTTCTTCTGGTACCCTTATGATGTGAATGTTGGTACACTTGATATTCCAGAGGCCCCTTGAACTCTCATTTTTTGTTTCTTTTTGCTGTTCTGATTGGCTGTTTTCTGCTACCTTATCTTATAAATTGCTGCTTTTATCCTCTGCTTCATCTAATCTACTGTTGATTCCCTGTAATGTATTCTTCATTTCTGTTATTGTATTCTTTATTTCTTACTGCTTCTTTTCATGTTTTCTATCTCAATTTTTATGTTTCTTATCTCTTTGTTGAAGTTCCCTCTGAGATTATTGAGCATTCTTATAAACTGAATGTGGTAGACTGCTTGTTCATTTCCCACCCCCCGCCCTGGAACTTTGTTCTGTTATTTTATTTAGGACATGTTTTTTGGTTTCCCCACTTGCGCTGCCTCCCTGTGTTTGTTTCTATGTATTATGTAGGGCTGCTATGCCTCCTGGTCTTAGTAGAGTGACCTTATGTAGTAGGTATCCTGTGTTACCCAGTGGTGCAGTCTCCCTGGTCACCAGAGCTGGGTGCTCCAGGTGTGTCCCTTGTTTGTGTTGTATGTGCCTTCCTGTTGTAGTTCAAACTTGATTGATATTTGCACATCAATGGGAAGGATTGACCCTTGGTCTGACTGAGTGTGAGGATGGGCTGTGAGAACAGGGAAGGAGGTATTGTGCATGGGCTGACCCTGCAGAATACAGCTTGCTCTATGGGGGCTCTGGTGCCTGCCCAGTCTTCACTTAAGGTTTGTCATCCTGGAGGTGACCAGGTGATGCTCTAGCCCAGTGTGAATCTGGTCACTGGGCCTGCCAGCCCCAGGGCTTTCTGGAGGGGACCCACAGTTGGCCAAGTTCAGCTGCAGTCTGTGTCCTACCCAGGACCACCTGGCATGAGCTACAAAGCAATCCACAGATGGCCCCTATGCGCATTCTTCTTGGAGGTATCCTGAGAGGTCAAGCCCTGAACCAAAGCCAGCTGTCACTAGTGCCAGGCTTAGGGCTGCTCAGCCAGAGGTAGAGGACATGCCGAAGACAGAAGCTCCTTGCTTGGATTTTGAGAAACTTTGAGAGATTTTAGGATAGTCTGCAGCGTTAGCCAAGGCAGGTTTTTTTTATATGGAAAAGCCACTAGAATGGTCTTTAATGTGCTTGAAAGTTGGATGGGGCATGGTCTCAGGGAATCAATAGGGCAGGGCAGAGGAAAGGTGATAGTAAGTTTGATGGAGACTGTGTCTGCATATAGGGAGAGGGGAGGGCTCAACAAAGAAACAATGGCCTTCACCAGTCCTCCATCAGGGAGAAAGCTGTCCCTCCAGCCCACACCCTGAAGCCAGACAATTCAGTTCCTCCCCATATGTCCCTGGTGCCTTTGGAGCTGCTGCCCCAGTGCTGGAGCTCAGAACAAGCGAGGCCACCCGTGAATAATTCCCTGCTTGGTCCCTTTAAGAGGAGTGCCTGGGAGCATAGCTATTCTCCCTCTCACTCAGCCACAATCTCTGCTGGTTTTCAAAACCAGAAGTTATGGGGACTTTTCTCCATGGCAATGACACACTGGGCTGGGGAAGGGCTAGGACCCCTTGCTCCTCAGGGGTGAACTTCCACAGCCTAGATATCCCTATTGATTTTTAATAGTAACATACAGGCATGGGACCAGCTCATTCTGTGTCTCTGCCCCTCCTACCAGTCTTGAGGTGGCTTCTTCTGTATGTCAATAGTTGCAGGGCTTCAGTTCAGCTGGACTTCAGGCAATTCTCTATAATGGTTGTTCATGGTTTAGTTATAATTGATGGGGTCCTGAGAGGAAGTTAATTCAGGATTTACCTACTCTAGCATCTTGACCTGAAAAAAGAGGGATTATCTTTTTAACACATGGTGATGATACAGTTGGTATGTATAGCCAAACAAAACAAAACTTTTAAATATGCCTTATACATTCTAAAACATTGACTTCAAATGAATATTTGCATGATGTAGGGCTTGACAAATAGTTTTTAGACAAAATATCAAAAGAAAAATCCAACCCAGGGGAAAAAAAAAGATAAACTAGACTATATTCAAATTAAAAATATTTGCTCTAATACAGACATATTTATGAGAATGAAAAGACAAGACATGAAAGACGAAATTACTTGAAAATCAATACTCAATAAAAGATTTTTATTCAGAATATATAAATAACTCTCAATGCTCTACATTAATAAACAACACAATAAAAAATTAGCCATGATCCTGAAAACACACTTCAAGAAAGAAACTATGAAGATGGCATATAAGTATTTGAAAAGATGCATAATATTATTAGTCATTAGAAAAATGTTAATTAAAGCCACAGTGAATTATAACTGCAAAGCTAGTGGAATAACAACAATAACAAAAAGAATAGAAAAAACCTAAATCTGACAATACCAGGAGGTGGTGAATATGCAGACCAACTGGAACTTTCATATATTGACGGTGGGAATGTACAGCCACTTTGAAAAAATAGTTTGGCTGCTTGTATAAAGTTAAACAGATCCTTACCATGTGACTCAACAATCACGAATTCAATGCCCACATGAATTCAAAACTCATCTTCACTTAAAAACATTACATTTGTGTTTCAATGTAAAAAAGAATTGTGTCTGTTGAAAGGACATAGTAGCCAACCTGAAAAAACCCCAATGTACAAAGCTCAAATAATTTAAGCAGCAAAAATATAATGATAATGTTGAATTTTAACACAA
Source organism: Rhinolophus ferrumequinum (assembly GCF_004115265.2). Classification (NCBI taxonomy): domain Eukaryota; kingdom Metazoa; phylum Chordata; class Mammalia; order Chiroptera; family Rhinolophidae; genus Rhinolophus; species Rhinolophus ferrumequinum. The sequence goes on along the minus strand of NC_046288.1, from coordinate 45,273,569 downwards.
AGAATAAAATATTCATATATCCAACCTGATATAAATAAGTGATCGAATTTTGGAGAAGGGGCAACTCTTCCTGACAGAATATTTCAAGTTAATGAATTTTGAAGAAACAAAGGAAAATAGAATAACATCATTAAAACACCACATTGATAATTACTATAAATATGAAACACTGACAGTTGTGAAAATTAATAAGAAACATGATATGTTTGAGAAACAGGATATATGCATAGTCCAAACATCTCCCCAAATAAATATTATTTACAAAGGATTAAACTGTAACTTTCACTATGAAGATATCTGGCAGACATTATGTTAACCAGGTAATTATGGTGAACATCACCAGTAATAAGACATATTATTGTCATGTACACTTGGTATAATGTACTGAGGGCAACTCACCACTATTGTGTTCTTCCTTCAAATTTATAACCTCAGTCTCATCATGAGAAAACATCAGAAAAACCCAAATTGAAGATTTATCTGTAAAATACCTGACCAGCACTTTAAAAGTTCCAAGGCCATAAAAAAAAAAAAAAAAATCAAGGAAAGATTTAGGAGCTGTCACATATTGGCGAAAGAAGATGATACCACAAGGAAATGTGATGTGAGGTTTTGGATTGGATCTGTGAAGAGAATAAAAAGAAAAAAAAAACATGTTAGTGGAATCTGAATAACTAGCAGAATCTGAATAACGTCTGTAGTCTATAGTTTAGTTAATAGTATTGTGCTAGTGTTCATGTCTTAGTTTTGATAATTTTACTGTAATTATTAACATACTAATGTAGGGGGATCTGGGAGAAGGGAATGTCAAATCTCTTTACAATCTTTGCAACTCTTAGGTCTAAAATTATTTCAAAATCTAAAGTTAAAATATTAAGTTCCTCAGTGTTAGAATTTAATTTTAAATGAGAATCTTTCAGAACCTGCTGTAAGCAGGCTATTCCACTGCACAGAGCACTCTAGATTAAACATAATAAGACAATAATGTTCCGGTAAAGAACCATACAAACATTGAAGAGATAGCTTTAAATCTGTGTAATGTTTTTGTTAACGTTTATATCTTATAGCAATACAACTGAGGTCATGTCTATCTTGACTATACTATTCAAATTTATATACATACGTATATTATAACTTCTTAAGGATACATCATGGTTGTTGTACAATGTTGAAAATCAAGCCATGCTGAAGTCAAAGAATATTGGATTCGGAGCCAATGACTTAAGACTTAAGTTTGATTCCTAACTTAGCTATTGAGACTTGTTATGTAAAGTAGGGCATGATTTTGCTTTAATGAGTTTCAGATTCATACTGAGTTTTCAATTATTCCTTTAAAATTGTACCTGATTACAATTATCTTTCATGGTCAACATTTAAACATTTATTAAAATATAAAAAAGTACTTTTCCAATGATTGCATGAAATTTCTGAATATATGGAAAATTTAGAAATATAGAAAGAAAAAAAATTACCCACCCTACATAAGTGATTTTATTATTGACTTTCTTCAATTAACATTATGACAGAAAATTTTCCTTTTATCAAGAATTATTTGCAAGCTGGGGTGGCTGGTTTTCTCAGTTGGTTAGAGCGTGGTGTTAATAACACCAAGGTTGCCGGTTCAATCCCCACATGGGCCACTGTGAGCTGCGCCCTCCTTAAAAAAAAATAATAATAAATAAATAAATTTTAAAAATTGAGGGAAGCGAGCAGGGGTAGCATATTTGCAAAAGAAAGATGAGAAAATTATTAAAAACATAACAAAACAAACAAAAAAATCACCTTAATCATTAAAAAATACACAATTATTTGCAATCAAATTTTAATTGCTTTATAATAGATATAGTAGATACTGGTACCATGATATATGCATATGTGTGCATATACATCTATGTGAAATATATAAAAAAATGAAACATCTTACAATACTTAAGTGTTTTCAATGTTTTTGTTATTGTAAGCAATCCATCGCTGAACCTGTATATTTTTTCCCCTGTAGCTGGATTATTTATTTTCTATTTAAATCAAAGGATTGTTGCAGATCACTTTTCCCACTAAGTTGACTGCACATTGCTGTCCAGGAAACTCCCTGGGAGGGTAGGGAAGAGAACTTATTTAGGTAAAGGGAGAAGTTGGGCTGGGACACATTCTCAAAGTGGTCTCAGGCAACTTCATGTCAATTCCGAAACTGAGATGGCCTATCAGAGTTGTTCTGTGTTGGGGTGAGGGGCCTGCTTTCACATCGAAGCATTGACTAGTTATTGGATATAAGATGCCCAAAAGAAGACAGCAAGACTTTAGGCAAGAACACTTCGTCAACTGTTTTCCCCAAAGAAAGCTGTCTGCTGGCAGCACTTCCAGAAAGAGCCGGAGTTTGTTGCTGGAGTTTGTTTATTCTTGAGGGAGTGGTACATACACCACAGCCTTTAGTACAAAGGCTTTCATAAGTTTCAAACTTTTTTTTTTGTTTTTGCATCCTAGTTAGTAGCTCTCTAAAACTATTGTGAATTGCAATTAATACTATTGTGTTAATAACAGCTAAAAGCTGCTTTATAATAGTTCACATAATAAGTTCTTAGTCTAGTTAGTTTGTTTACAGAATCTCACACAATATAAACATTTAAAAACAATACTCAGTCCTATTTATATATTTACTTTCACTTGGGTTTTATGAACTGTTTAAATATGCTTTCTTATCTCAAAATTTAAAAAAAAATTCTGTGTTTAGCACTTTATTTCCATATAAAATCTCACTGCAATTTATTTTGTGTGTAATGTAATACAGGAAACATAATTTTTCTTTGTTTTCTTTACCCCAAGATTTTGAGTCCTGAAATCATGGTTGCTTTGGCAGTCATGAGTTCTAATTTTTATCTACAAAATCCTCAGAGACTGCCACAGGCTCTAGTTTGCTGCTTTGTTTGCCATTTATGTCCACTGTAGAGAATTGTCAAATGCTCCAAGAGGAAATGTAGATTTCACCTCATTGTGCTTTTTTCTCTGCAGAATTTGTGCCCATCAAGACCTGGCTGTCTTTATGGCTCTCTGATATCTACAAACAGATTTTTAAAATATTTTGTAATCTATTTTTTACAGTTGCTGTCATTAGAACAGTTTGTATGATATACTGTATTTTGTCAGAAGCAGTTCCCATAATAAAATTTATAAGCCAACCAACGTTTGGGATACACACACACACACACACATACATACAACATGACTTAGTTATGGGCCATATGATATCAAGAATAGACTTTTAGGGAAATTAGCTCAAGTTGAGATGGAACATTAATAAATGTACACAGGGAGCTGAGAATGCCATGTCAAAGTAATGTATTCCTGAGGCTGAATGTTCTGTTTTTAAAATATTTTTTGTTCTTGCTGTGAATTTGCTTCATTCTTACATTTTTTTATGTAAGCCATTTAGTTTCTAATTACTTGTTAATTTACTTGGTCAAAAGTTGCAGGCGAATCCCAAGTCCATTGACCTTATAGCTCCAAGGATGACTGAGATTTGTACCTGTTTTTTAAAAAAGGAATCATTCTCAGTGTTGCCAAATGTAGGAAATATGCAAGTTCACAAACCCGATTTCATCAAAATCTCTATACGTTTATTGTCTCCTTACCTCTATGGATGAATTATTGTCTGTGTTCCTAACTAATGACTGCTCCCTCTTATCAACACATTAATTTTTGATTTCTAGACTTCAGAACCGTGAGACAATACATTTCTCTGTTTAAGCTACCCAGTCTGTGGTACTTTGTTACAGCAGTCCTAGCAAACTAATAGTCCGATGCACATTTTTGGCCAATGGAAACTGGCAAACATGACACAATAGCTTGAAAAGGCTATGGATTGCTTTCCTGTCACTCTTTGGAACCCTGAACTAGAATGTGAAAAATGTTGAGTTAACCTAGTGGAGGATGAAAACTCACCTGGAATAAAGTCTCATCTCTGTCTTTCCACCTGTGACACATTTCTAGGCCAATGAGCCTACCAAATACCTGACATGTGAAGCAGGCCAGTCTAGATCACCCTGAAATCAACTGACCTGTTAACTGACCACAGGGTTGAAAATATATGTCAAATATAGTAAAATTGAAAATACCCTCAAATTAGTTCCTCAAAAATTAAAAAAAGAACTACTTTATGACCTGGCAATTCCAATTCTGGATATTTATCCAAAGAAATCTAAAACACTAATTCGAAAAGATTTATGCACCACTCTGTTCACTGCAGCATTATTTATAATAACAAAGATATGGAAGCAACCTAACTGCCCATCAATAGCCAATTGGATAAAGAAGATTTGGTACACACACACACACACACACACACACACACAGAAAAGCGCGCGCGCGCGCGCGCACACACACACACACACGTACAAAATGGAATATTACTTAACCATAAAAAAGAATGAAATCTTAACCTTTTGTGTCAACATGAATGGATCTGGAAGGTATTATGCTAAATGAAATAAGACAAATAGAGAAACACAGATACCATATGACTTCACTTATATGTGGGATCTAAAGTACAAAATAAACAAACAAAAGAGAAACAGACTCATAGATACAGAGAACAAACTGATGTTTGCAGAATGAGAGGGATGTTGGTGAATGGGTGAAAAAGCTGAAGGGATTAAGAAGTAAAAATTGGTAGTTACAAAATAATCAAGTGTATGTAAAGTACAGCGTAAGGAATATAGTCAAAAATATGGTAATAACTATGTATAGTGCCAGGTGGGTACTAAATTAATCCAGGAGATCACTTTGTAAATTATATAAATGTCTAACCACTATGCTGTACACCTGAAACTAATATAAAATAATATTGAATGTCAACTATAATTGAAAATAAAAATAAAATTAAAATGTATGAAATCTTCTTATATTAAAAAAATAGACTCAAATTGTCAGAATTGTAAATAAATGTAAAGTGTAATAATGTGCTCCCTTTATGAATTCTACATTTGTGTGTTTAGAAAAATTTCTCTTATAATGATATAAATATTTGGTTTTTTGTTTTCCGATTTATTTATGTAATTATGAAGAAAATTTTACGTATTCTGATATTTCCTTAGAATACATCTCCTTTATGTATCTGTTTTTCCAATTAAAATTTCAGTAATGGTTTTTTCAATTACCTACAACTAGTTTTGGGGAGTGATATAGTGTACAGATCTATGTTAATTTTTTTCAAAAAGCTAAGTAATTGCCCTAATACCTTTTAAAATGTTATTTTAAAGTACTTAAGATATCCATTTTTAATATACCAAATTTTGTATGTTGGGATGATGTCATTTAAAAATATTCCATTTCTTTCATTTCCCACAATAAGCCATTATGTCCTATTAGTAATTTTGCACAATTTCTATTGAGTTTTCAAATGAACTTTAATTCTCACTGATATCATTTAAGTACAGACCCTCATCATTTCACATTTTATATTTTCTAACTGATTTTCCTATTAGCATAATGCTATAATAAAATATGCTTCCCTTTTTTTAACGCCAACTCTTAGCTTAAAAAATTTTCTTATTTTAGATAATTAATTAGACCTACGTTTAAAAACCATTGAAGTGCTTGCATACATTTTTCTTAGGATACCTGCTAGAGACGATTCTTCATTGGTCTTTCATGTTTCTCTATGTCTTCTGAACAGAGGTATTAACACCTTTGGTTCCAGACTATCTTTTCATGGTTATTTGTATGGCAAACTACCTTGAAAGATAGATATTGTATCTTCTCCTGGGGCAAAGGTGGGTTTGTTTGTTGTCCAGGATTATAAAGATAACATCTTCCTATGGGACAATGTTTGGGTAGGTTTTTCAACAGCTCCCTTTAAAAGACAGGTTTCCTAGGTTCAGAGTTCTTCAGCTGTGACTTAAACCCCCTGCATCCACCTGGGCCATTCCACATCACATAAATGGGACTTGGTGACAAGCAGAGCCAAAGTAAACAAAAAGTTCAAAATGCCTGCTATGTCATGAGTAAAAAAGTTTTGTTTTTGAGTCAGGAGCCTTGTGTCTTTTGCCAGCAGCCATAAAACTACGGCTAACTTGTTAGCTTGCAAGTAGGGTGTAATACCAGGCCATTTTAATTTGGGGCGTTATTCAGCCAGATATAGATTCTTCTGCGGTGCTTCATCCATGCTGGTTTCCTAAGGCTACCCAACCAAGTAATACTACTCCTAGTGCAGAACTGGTTTCATAGTTTACTATTGGAGTTCCACAATAATATGTTAAAAATCATTAGGTTCCATGGTTATTTGACACAGTGACCATTTTTCATCATTTTTATTGAGATATAAGTGACATGTAACTGTAAACTTATGGTGTCAATGTGTTAATTTAATATGTTTATTTTAATATGTCTACTACTGTAGCATTAGTAAACATTGAAATATATTCACTCTTTATGTCACATAATTACCATTTCTTTTTTGTGGTGAGAACATTTAAGACGAAGTCTCTTAGCTATTTTGAAGTATATAAGCAGTGAAAAATAGGCTCATATTGCCTTCTCTAAGTGCTCAAGCCCACTCTGCTATTTTAATCCAGGATAATGCAAGCATATAACAACTAATTCATTGAAATGACCCATTTTGAAGATAATTGTCATGAGTCTTTCTCTGTAGCCTTAGATCTTACATTCATTGCTTGTTTCAGCATTGTCAATCTTCTCATCTTTTTGGTTTTTATTCTCTTCTCTGTTATTCCTTATCCTGATGTTACCTCACACATCTGATAGGAGAATTTCTTAATATTCCCAAAGACATAGCCTGCATTTATCCTGAAGTGCTTTAAAATCTTCACTGTTGAGGGTATATACACACACACACACACACACACACACACACACACATATATGTAATATATATAATATATAATATATAATAAATAATATATATATTATATGTATATATATTATATATATAATCACCTTGCTCAGGATTATCGCATTAACCACATGGGTGTGTCCTGTACTCATAGGCACTGCCATCTGGGTAAATAATATATATATATGTGTGTATATATATATGTATATATAATCCTTAATATAACATTTAATGAAGACTTTTCATATGTACTTTACTGTTTAATTAATACACCACCAGTAAAAGATTTTATACTCACTTTTATAAAAGGAAGAAAGTAAAGGCTTAGGATAATTATGTGATTTACAAAATATACATAGTTATTAAGTGACATAGTCTTGAATTCAGGAGACCAAACTCCAAATCTCAGTGTTAAATGTAATCATGATTTATATTAATCACTTTGTACGAGGCATTATACTAACATCTGCAGATACAAAGATGAATAAAATTAACCCCTTCATCCTAAGAGGATCTTGGAGAGTGTATCCCTCATCTGTATTTATCCATTTATGTGAGTGACAAACTTTTCTTCACAAATCCCCAACAGATAGTCTTTTTATTAGAAGGAACCATCTTCTTGCTTTCTCTGAATTCTGCAGTATTTAAGGCTGATTATCGGTGACTGGTACACATTGTAAGTGACCAGTCGCCAATCTTGGTTCTCAGAGTAGGTTTCTTATTGACAAAATATGTGGTCCTGAGCAAGATCATAAAATTTCTGAGTCTCACTTTCATCCTTGGTGAAAAATATCAATAACTACTAGAATAGCAGGTGCTTCTTGAATAAGCAGCAATGGATCCTGCCTCAGAGCCTTGGCTTTAACATTTCTCATTAATTTGAATTCTTTATTTCCAGGCCCACACAAGGATCACTCCTTTACTTCTCTCAGTCCTGGCACAAACATGTCCTTTTTAATGCACTTTTCCTCAGTTATGCCATTAAAAATAGCCCCTTCTACTCTAAATAGCCCCTTTATTCTAAGTCTAAATTCTAAACAGGTTACACCTATTTATCACCAGAAACTGCACTGTATATATTTTACATGTATATTGTTCTCTTTATGTTTTCTAGAATTTAAGCAGCATGAAGGCTAGAATTTGTCTAACTTTAGTGTCTTATTTCTCATGCCCAGAGTAGTGCGTGGCACATGGTAACCACTCAGTATAAATTTGTTGAGTAAATGAATGAATAGATAAGTAAATATATATGAAAATTAAATACAGTAATATAGAGACTAAAAATGAAACACTTTTATGGTGTTCCATTATACTTCCATTCTCATTCTATTATTATCATCATGATCCTTTTATCACAGATGAAGAATTCTTTACAGGTGAAGAATAACACAGATCAAAGGGTCATAATAGTAGAACACCTTGGAAGTATGCTGTTTGTTTGTTTGTTTATTTTTGGTTTCCTCTATTTTATTTCATTTAGTTTTTGCAAATATTCATTCATTCATTGAACACATTTATACTAAGGACTCCTAGTGGACAACCTCTCATTGATAAGATTTCACTGTGCCTATGTGGTCTTTAATTAAATGAATTTGGAAATTAGACCAGTCAATGATGCCAAACAGGAGCCGTAATAACAAAAAAAACAATGTCAAATTTTGTTCCCAATTTGTCCAGAAAAAGGATTTTGATATATCTTTCAATGGCAACAATAATGGAGGTACAGGAAAGAGAGGTTGCCCACTGGGAATAAAGGAATTGAGACCGGGGTAGAGAGTATTTTGTTTTCTATAAAAGATGTGGTAAGAGATGATTGATTAAATGGTGAAGATCCAGGAATGAAAATGAGAACAATTTCCCCATTCCCCTATTAAGATGAAGGATGTGCTATCGGCAAGCTGCAGAATTTACAGTAATGGTCCCCGGGAGGGCCTGAGAACAAAGCACATAACTGAGGTCCCTGCAGGGGTAAAGAGTCTGGTATTGGTTCTATGCAACTGCCCATGGCCAAGGGTTTGACAGTTTTAGAGAGGAAAGGGTCTGTTCCCTCAGCCTCATGAGTAATACAGATACATGTATATGCAATATTTTTTAACATAGAGTTTTTATTTTCTATGTATAATATTTAGATGTAATATTTTACGTTATGGCTATTTGTTAAAGATCTTTCTACATATTCTTTTTTGTTTTGTGTTCTTTTGAATTTTTGCTAGAGATTATCTCAGTAATATCTCAGTAAACAGCAATAGATACAAAGGCTATTCCATTCTTTCTCTAGAGTTTGGCATATGTCAGCTACTCAGGTATTTAGTTCTCCCTTCACTAAGAATTTGAATCTGGCACTCATATATGCACCAAGTGTCTGATATAGTTGTGCAGCATGTTTAACACATTGAGTGAGTCCACATACATGACTCTGTGTTACAAATTACCCTGAAGTATTTTCTGTTAAATCATGCAAATTCACTTCGTCTGTTCATTCATATTTATACTTTTTTCAGGCCAGTATTTTCAAACAATAACAATGAGAGAATTAATATTGTATTTCATAAATGCTTTCTCATTTATATGAGAAATGTATTACTCTCCAATTAGTATAAGCAAAGAGACTTAATTCCAACAGATGTTTTCAGATAGTTAACAACAGAAACAAAAACTATTATCAAAATTCTGATTACTGTATTTAGTTTGGTTGTTATTTTTCTCTTAGGAACTAAGGACAGTCTTTACCATATCATAGAGTTGATATTATCTTGGATCTATTCCTGTTATTAATTCTTTTTGAATTGTATGTCCTTTTAAGTGGCATAAAATATGAACTATGATTTCTATTTATTTTGAAATGTCTCCCTGACCTTCATCTGTGATATTTACTGAGTGAAAACATTTTAACATTTTTACTGGAAATCTGTACCTGCCTCTAATTCAATTTACAATAATTAGATTTATTTAGTCTGTAGGAAAGCTACTTATGATGGACAATTACTGCAAATATAAGGGAGATAGTATAAAGAGTTGGGTTTGAATCCTAATTTTGTCTCTCAACTAATGAGGACTCTTTGAATTGTCATTTACAGAAAAATCCAACCCAAAACTACTCAAGCAAGAATATAAAAATGGAGGGGACATTTATTAATGGTCAAACTTTAGCTATGAGTTCAAATGTTATATTTAAATATAGGAGATCAAATGCTATATTTAAGTATTGGTTCTCTCCCTGTGATAACTTAGTTTTTATCCGTTGGGCTCAATCCTCTGGCAAGCTCTCTTTTCATTAGACAATAATGAATAACTCCTGGTTCATTTTTAAGTTCACCAGGGTTAGAAAGAATATATATTTCGGTAACTCAAGTAAAAGTTAGACTAATTCTTTCGACTTAGGTCATGAGCCTATATCTACACAAATAACTTTGGCCTGGGGGTTGAAATGCTTTGACTGGCCAAACTTGATTCATATATCTACTCCCCAAAACTGACAGGGATGGGACTCAGCTCTAAAGTCCATATAGATCCAGTGCATTGAACCTGGGCAGCCCTAGTCTTCAGAAGAAAATTAGTTTATAGTCATCAAAAGAAAGTGGAAAAGGACTGGCAAAAACAACATATACACCCTACAACACAATTACTGTCTGTGTGCTCTTGGGCAAGTTACTTAACTCTTTGGGTTTCACATTTTCTATCAGATAGGAATAATATCTATCTTGAAAAATTTTTATGACCATTAAATTAGATGGGATATATATATAATTGGCATACAGATTACATATAGTGAATTCTCAATGAATTCTCACTGAATTTCTCTTTTTATCCCTACCTTCCCAGACTACCTGCTCTCCTACCCCAATGTGAAATGTACAGTGGAGTTATAGTCTATCTAAAACATAAAAGTCTTTTCAAAAATGGATGAGCCTGTTAGATTATCCTTCTTCTTTCCTTCTTCCCTCCCTCCCTCCCTTCCTTCCTTTCTTTTTTCTTTCCTTCTTTCTTTTTTTCCTTCCTTCTTTCCTTCCTTCCTTTCTTCCTTCCTTCCTTCCTTCCTTCCTTCCTTCCTTCCTTCCTTCCTTCCTTCCTTCCTTCCATCCTTCCTTCCTTCCTTCTTTCCTTACTTCCTTCCTTTCTTTTATTTCTTTTCCTGTACTCCTCTGTAAATTCTGCAATCATTATGTTAATTGATAAGAGCAAGCAGGATGGATTACAAGTGCTAATCTCAAAGACTCCATACTTAAAGCAATCTGAATATAGAGTTTAGTGGTAGTAATTTTGAACAAGCACGTTTAGCATCATTTTCATAATACGAGAAACTATAATATCAATGTATTCCAAATGAGTGATTTATTATTTTAATATAATATTATTTGTACTTATCCTAGGTCAATTCATGGTAGTTTAGATAATTCTTTGCTCAGAATGTTCACCGAGAAATAACCTAAATTAAATCAGTAATTCTTTCTGTGCCAGTGCTATTAGGCTCAATTACTTGAGGACAGGGAATTAATATTAGGGCTAACAATAGTTACTTACATAACATTATACCTTAATGAGGTTGAAGTATTAATATCAGCTCAAGTTATGCCATGAAACTAGTACACATTAATTGAAAAACTATGTTATAATCACACCTCAAATCAAATAGTCCAGACTCCTTGACAAGGGCATAATGCAAAAGTGCAGCCCCATGGCACCAACAGAATGCACCACAATGAACCCTGAAAGTATTCATAGTTTCCTTAACTCTTTTTACACAGTTATGTGAAAATCAGTTTGAACTTTTAAATAGATCTTAACGAAGCATTTTACATGCCATATGAGGTTTACTATTTATAGAAATGTAGACAATAACCATAAAAATTAAGATTTAAAAGAGATAAACTTTGTTTACTACAGTTAAACTGATTTAGTTTTAATTGTGTAAAATATAGTAATTTGTATTTGAGCAAAGTGTTCACCTGTTGAGTATATTTTCTTTTCTGGACATTTTGAATGTATACTTTAGCAACTTGTTTCTTCATATTATCTTCATATTTTAGGAGAACAATTTAATACATTACAGTAAGCAGAGTTTGTAAATGAAGTGAAATCTCATTTGCTGAAATATTAGAAAACTTGAAAACCCTGACTTATTAAAGTGCCGAAATGCTTGTCTTTAAATAAAAATATATCTTAATTCCAAAATAAATACAATTTTGTTATATATCTCCTGCCTTAATCTGTGAGAGAATAAGCTATCATTTTTATTTTTAAAAAATGGTTGCAATCTCAGGTATTTAGAGCAACAATTCTGATGGTTGTGGCTGGCATGTATTTATAGCATTAAAGGTGGGACTGGGATTTGAGGTGAAGGTGGGGCTCCTCAGGAATTTCATTAAAAATGCCATTAATTGTTCTAGAAATTTTCTATTATTGCCAAGTCCATCTCCACCTCCCTCCCTACCCTTTTCTTATTCTCCCTGTTATTTTTCAAGGAACATCTATTTTGGTGAATTTGTACCACCAAATTTGATATCCTGTATCTTTTCTTTTTCTTACCTTTTCTGTCTTTATTTTTATATTATACATACTAGCATATTTCTTTGCCTTAGTCGTCCAAACCTTCTACTGATTTAAAAAGCTATTCTGGAAAATTTGTTTTAAAATTGTAAAATCAGAATAGCCAAGTCAGTGTAGAAGAACAAACCTGGCATATTATAGTATTACATATTAATATCTAGTATAAAGCTATAGACAGAATATAGTGTGATAAGAGTAGACCCACAAATCAGAGCTGAGTCCAAAAGGACTCCCCTACATATATGGTCATTTGATTTATGGCAAAAGTAGCATTGATTTGTGATGGAAAAAGGATATATTTTCACTTACCAATAACTGTAGCTGAAAATGTTGAATATTCATGTGAAAACAAATCTTGACCCGACTTGGTACTGTATTGCAGATAAAAATCTGATAAGTAAAATGTAATGCTTCTACAAAAAAAAAAAAGGACATTTTCTTAATGACATTATGATATGTGAAGATTTTTTTAAATAGTACACAAAAAAATACAGATAGGAGAAAACTGGTAAATTGATCAGCATTAAACATCAAGAGCTTTTGTTCCTTTAAAGACATCGTTTAAAGAGTGCATATTTAAGCCAAGCGTTGGGAGAAGATATTTGCAACACTTCCACCTGACAAAAAAACTCACATCCTGTATATTTATAGATTAGATAACAACAAATTACTAAAAAAAAGATGAAGCTCAAAAGAAAAATGGCAACTTCCTTGACTGTACAAAAGACACTTTGCAAAAGAGGTCATCAAAATGACCGATAAACATATTGACTAATGCTAAATTCAGTAGTTATTAAGGAGATGTACATTGAAATCCCAGTGTAATACTTCTACATACCCATTAGAATTGTGAAAATGAAAAGACAGATACCAAGTATTGACAAGGATGTGGAGCAACTGCTGGTGAGAATACAAATTTATAAATTATCACAATCGTTTTGGAAAACAATTTGGCAGTATCTATTAAAGTTGAACAATTGCACGCACTTTGAAGCAGCAAATCTTCTCCCAGGTATCAATACAACAGAAATATGGATATATGTTCACCGAAAGACAAGTTCAATGATGTCCATTATAGCATTATTCATAATAACCCCAAGAAATTCAAACATGAGCAGAATTAATACATTGTGGTATACTTATACAATAGATTATTATTCAGCACCGAAAGTGAACAAAATGATCCCTGAGCAACATAACATGAAATAACAGTAAAAATGTGTTGAGCACACGGAGCCAATTACAAAAGTTTATACTGTATAAGTACATGTAGAATAAAAAAAAATAATAGGCAGAACTAATCAACATAGTAATTATATTTGCTGGGAAGAGAGAGAGAGACTGAAAGTTAGTATGACAGGAGCTTCTGCAGTGAGTATAATCTATCTCTTGATATTTATCTCATTACAGGGATGTATTCACATTGTTAAAATCATTGAGCTGTACAACTTTTGATTTAAGCACTATTTTGCATGTATGTTAATATTTTATTTAAAATATTATTTGAATTCCTAGCATGTCTTTTTAAAAAATTTATTGGGGTGACAATGGTTAACAAAACTACATAGGTTTCAAGTGTACAATTCTATAATACATCATCTATATATTGCATGATGTATTCACCACCCAGAGGGAGTTCTCATTCCATCATCATATATTTGACCCCCTGTACTCTCTTCTACCATGCTACCCTCCCCCCTTATCTTCTGGTAACCACTAAACTATTGCCTGTGTCTATCAGTTTTTGTTTCTTCATTTGTTTGTCTTGTTCCTTTGCTGCCTTCAGTTTTATATCCCACATATGAGTGAAATCATGTGGTTCTTGACTTTTTCTAACTTATTTCACTTAGCATAATGATCTCAAGATGCATCCATGTTGTTGTAAATGGCAGTATTTCATCTTTTCTTAGGTCAGAGTAGTTATTCCATTGTGTATATGTACCACATCTTCTTTATCCAATCATCTATCAAAGGACACTTTTGTTGTTTCCATATCTTGGACACCGTAAATAACGCTGTAGTAACATCAGGATACATATATCTTTATGGATAAATGTTTTTAGACTTGGGGAGATATCCAGGAGGGGGATTGCTGGGTCATATGGTAATTCTATCCTTAATATTTTGAGGAACCTCCATACTGTTTTCCATAGCAGCTGCACCAATTTACATTAGAATGGCTATCATCAACAAGGCAAATAATAACAACCTGTTGAAGAAGCTGTGGAGAAAAAGTCCTCCAAACATGTCTTTTTAATTCCTTTGTTTCTTTTTATTTTTCACGTGAGCCAGTTCTTCTTTCATAGATACACTGTCTTTGTGATGCTCTGTCTAGATTGGAATTTTAAGATATTTAAATTCTCATATGTTCCTAGGATTTTGTGTTTCCTTTAGAACTTTTTTTCTATTTGTTTACTTTTATCACTTTTTTCCCTGAAGACTATATCAGGTATCTGTTGGTTCATGGTTTCTATCCCTATTTAAAATGAATCATTATAATGGGAATGATTATAAGCGGGAATAATTATAATGTGCTTCATGTGCATGGGGAACTTTATGTACCTGCAAAGACTGCATATGCCAAGTGAACAATTAACAAAACATTATCTTGTTGTTTCCCAAAAGAACACAGTTAGGAAAGCTTTTGTTTTTTTCAAACACACTTACATGGACTGCTGTTTCTCATCAGCTAATTCACTGAGGTTATTTTGAAAATAACTGATTTTGTATTTGTTTTTCTAATGCTTACACACTGGCTTTCTTCTCCAGCTGATAGTGAGTGTTTGTGTGTCAAGGTAAAGTGTATAGGCAAGTGACTCTTGAATACTGTTGCAATTAATTTTCCAATTATAGCCCTATACCTTATTCTTGCATCCTAACTATCCCAGAACCTGTCCACAATTCTTATGAAAGAGAATCTCTCCTTGGTTATAACCTCCCTGTACTCATTCTAATTTACAAAACTTTCTGTTGCTCGTTTAGTCACTGCACCTCCATCCATACTCACTCTCCAGACAATACTTGAAATTTTTCATCTTTTGATGATCTTTCATGTCATGAGTTTGTACCTTTAATATCACTTTACTATAATCTTTATAATCTCTTTGGAGAGAGAGTGTTAATATATAGACTTAATTTATAACTTTGAATCACAAGTTAAAAGAGCATTATAATTAGTCAAAAGATAAACCTGAATTTAAGTTTCACTATAGTCATTTATCAAGTAGTTGACCTTGGCCAAGTATTAATAACTCTGAGCGAATGTGTTAATCTAATACATGGGGATCTAAAGCATGTTAATTTAAAATATTAAACACATCACATGAACTTTGAAATGCTGTATAGCTGTGAAGAATTCATTATTTTGCTTTATTGAAAACACTGAGTATCATTATCTTATCGGGCAGAAATATAAAAAGCATTATATTGTATATTTTTTAAAAATCTTGGTTCATAATCAATACAGTAGTGATTGTTGAGTCATGATTATTTTATTCCTGCTAGTACTATTAATTATAATAATAAAATTATTGTATCTATAGTATATTTTCCTAAAACAATTAAGAACATATAATAAATCATAGTCTCCCTATTTCTATTCAGCTTATTCAATTATGTTTAGATATTGCGTATTTCTTAAGGTTAAAATGGATGCATTATTTTTTAAACTGGTCATCAGTATAAGAACAAAAAATATGCACACATTTAATACTGAATAATGTGGTGACTTTGTACTATTTTATTTTAGCTAAAATGGAACTGTGTTTCAAAGAATTCTGTTCCCTCTGTGAGTCTAGTTTAGGATTGTCCACAAGAGAGACATCTGTAATATTTGTAAGGCAGGGCGGCAGCCGTGGCCATGTGTAGGTTTGGCAGGTTAGTGTTGGATTAGGCACTACAAACCTGAGTTATCACTCCGTTGCTTAAAATACTGCAGTGGCTTCTCATGCTCGTTAGATAGTGTACAAAATCTTTTATAAGGATTACAAGACTGGGTAAATAGAATCTACTGCCTACATCTAAAATCTTGTTTTGAATTTTTCTTCCAATCAATCATTATACTCTAGAAAATCCGCACTTAATTTAGCTCCCTGTGCCAGCCAAGAATTTTGTCACTTCATGTTCTACAGACACATACCTGCTGGTCTTCCTGCCTGGAATCCTCTTATCTTCAGTTTCTGTCAGTCTCACTCTGTAAATCGTTCAGGACTGAGATAAGGGAAGATTTTTTTGGTCCCAACTCCCTAAGCTAGGTTCTATCCCCTTATTATCTTGTTTTATATCTCTTTCCTCATTAGAATTGAACAGGAACTTGTGCTCCATAGCAACATTTCCATATTTGTTAAATAAACAAATGAAGAAATTCAAGTCTCCTGGGTACTCATAATTGTTAAAAGTAGAAAGATACATAGTATTTCCTATAATGTTACATTATATAAAAATACTGAAAAGCGCCTTAAAATGAAAACAAAAAATCAACTATTAAAAATATATCTGTCTGTCTCTCTGTACACACACACACACACACACACACACACACACACACACACACATTTTCTAAAGCTCCAATATAATTTAAATACAAGAAATATTCTTATAAAAGAAATAACCTATATTTCTGTAACATGGACTTAAAATAGACAATAGTCATAATGAGAAAGGGACGTTTTTTGAAACAAATATTCCAGTATTTCCAAAGGAAAATTTAATAATACAACAGCAAAAACTAATATCATAATGGAATTTTCTAGTTCATATTTTATACTGTTTTATAGTACTTTGCATAAACTCCAGCACATTGACATGTTAATTAAGTTCAGGATATATATATCCATTATATTGTTATTATTTAGGTAAATCTAATTTATTAACTAAAAATGAAACGAATGTAGCCTGTTACTGAATATCAATCATGAAAAAAATATGAAAAATACTAAGTATTTATTGAGCACAAAAGCTTTGATTTCAAGTACAGTATTTTTCTTTGAATATTTATTTCCATTTTCAAATTCAATAATCCCGTGCTTTTCAGAAATATGTGTTGATGGATCTCAAATCAATTTCTTATGAAAAACACATCATAAGCATTTCCATTGTAATCAATTTTTACCACATGATTCAAACTTCATATAAGGTGAATGTAAAGAATAATATACCTTCAGATTCCCAATAATTTGTATTAAAATTAAAAAAATACTATGACTACCATATTGAATAAACTAATATATTTTCATTGGTAGTTGGATAATTTATAATTTCCAGTTGATAGGCTAACAGTTCAAAAACTAAGAAAAATTGAAGTATTTTCAAAAGCACTACTTTATAATAGGTAGTGACAAAATTGTGTTTCTCAATGAAAATGTACCCCCCCAAAAAAATATATATATATGCAATATATATGCATATATTGCCATGTATATTAAAATACAATCTTGGGTGGACCATACCACATACATTAGCTGTCCCTGATACACTCTTGCATATAGAAAATACTTAATAAAATTTGTTAATTTGAATTTAAATGTGTATAGTTCTTGGGTAAATGTGTGAAATCCAGAAAAGTGCTTGTAAAATTACTTATATGGCTAAGTACAACATTAGTACGTTAACTATATGGATCTAGAGCCATGGATTGATGATGTATCATTGTTCTCACTTAAGGAGGGTAAAGAACAGGCATGGAGGTGGCCAAAAGACTGAATTTGGCTACAGTTAAATTGTGGAGAATTGGAATATAAAAGAGCCACGTAAAACAAGCTTGTAGAATAGGGTGATGCAGAAATGACAATAAAGAGGCCAGATCAGAAAACTGTGTAGCAGGGGCCTGAGGGATATTGAAGTAAGATTTCAAAATCAGGGGACAAGATCCAGTGAAAAAGATATCAGGAACAATATTGAAAGGCCAATTGTTGTAAGCTTTGAATATCAGCTAGTTTTGAAATTCACTTTTTTGAGCCAACAGAGAAAATAAAGGATTGGTTAGAAGGAAGGCAACATTTTGACATAGGTACATACTGAAATTGACCATGCATAGTAGTCACAATTTTACAATATTTAGAATGGTGATTTCTGAAACATCTAGGAAAAGAGTTATGCTATATGCTGCTTTTTCTAGATTTTAGGGCTTGAAATTTTATGTGATGGAGTTCTAAATATTTTTCTTTAAAATGCCTTGTGTATTATCCTGTCCTTAAACAGAGTGTGGAATATTGGATATTGCATGGTCTTTGTAGTCTACTGATTTGGGTTTGAGTCCTTGTTTTGCTCCAGGATCTTTGGCAACTCTAACTTCAGTTTTCTTACTCATTTATAGTTCTATGCCTGAAATTACATATTCTTTGGAGAGTTACTGGATTTAACATAGTACATTATAGAAAAACACTATGTGAGGTACTATGTTCAAATCAGTTAAATAAACATTTATTAAACACTTTCTATGTTGCAGGACTATTTTAGACATTGGAAGGTGCTCAATAAATACCTACTGAACTACTTTATTTTTTGTATTAATTATATGTGTAGCCCTCCTGAATAATATTCATTATGCATTCACCATATATTTGGAACCCTGAAATATTCACTATACATCCTGTTTACATCCAAATTCTTCATCCTCTCACGACATAGAAATTTACAAGAGAATTATAATATTCACTGGGGGGTATATTTTTAAAATATATGTAGGATTTCAGTGCTTATGTTGCTTTGAACATTTGTACATCAAGATAAAATACATTGGAAAGAACATGAACAAATAAGGTGAAACACAATAGTTTGATATATTAAGAACATTTCCTGATAAGAGTACAAAACATGACTTTAATTGTTTGATGTGTCCTGTTTAAGAAACATTTGCTTACACTATTAAGGAAAAGAAGGTATTTTTCTCATATGTACTAAAAGCTTCTGGTTTTATTTTTTTTGGTTTTAGGTCTACAGTCCATTTGGCATTGACATTAATGTATGGTGTAGTAAGGGGCCAAGGTACATTATGCTTCATATATGGCTATGCCATTTCCAACACCATTCTTTGCAAAGATCATCCTCTTTTCCCACTGCTCGGTCATGAATCCCGTATCATAAACTGAGTGCTGACATAAATGTTCTGGCCACTTTATTCTGCTTGACTGATCTATTTGATTTTCTTTGTGGCAAAATCTACACAATTTCATGTATTAGAGCATCATCAGAAAGTATAATTTCCGACAGTACAAGTTCTTCAACTTTGTTTTATTAAAAATTGTCTTGGTAATTCTTGGTCCTTTGCATTCTACTACAAATTTTGGAATAATATTTTCAATTTCAAAAAAAAAATTGGATTTTTAATGGGATTGCACTGAAAGTACAAATAATTTGGGGAGATAGCTTATTCCCAATATGTAATTTTACCCCTCTACAAACAGATATTTAGTCTTAGTATTTAAAAAGTCTTACACATATTTTGTTAAATATATTTCTAGGTGATGATTTTTGTTCTTTTAAATGATATTTTTTTAAAGAATTTTATTCTAAAGTTTACTTCAATTTCATAAAAAAATTGGAAAGTGTTAGAATATTTTTCTAGAAACATTCAGTGCATGACTGGTATTATTACCTTCTTAACTATTCGCAAGGATTCTGCAGGGAAGCCATTGAAACCTGAAGTTTTATCTCTAGGAAAATTTTATTTTCTCTTTTTCAAAAAATAAGCACTCAATTTCTTTTAAAAAATGTTACAATGTCCAAAATTAATAATATTTTCCTTTTTTCTATTTTAATTCTAATTTTCATGTTTTTTTCTATAAAGTTATTTAAAACATTAATATATCTTTTAGTATCTGTGGGACTTGTAGTGCTGACTCCCTTTCCTTCTTGTTATCGTTAATTTCTAGTTTTTTTCCCCTCTCTCTTTCATCTTCCTTCCTCCCACTTTCTCTGTCTCTTCTCCTTCACTATCTTCTTCTACTTATCCTCCTCCTCTCCTTCATCTTTGCTTTAAGATTTATTAGGGGTTTGTTGTTGTTTTCAAAGAACCAATTTTGTCGTGGTTGATTTTTCCACATTGAAATCTCTTCTAGCTCATTGATTATTATTCCTAATTTTATTGAACCCCTTCTTTTACTTTCTTTTGATTTTGGTTATCATTGATACATTTTGACTGAGTGCATAAAATACATTGTGTATTTTAAAAGTTTCTTGAGATAATTTGAGGCTCTGCATGATGTTATTTTCCTAGTGAGGATTACCTTAAGCTTGGGAAAGATGACTTCAGTACAAGCTAAGATTGAATTGATTGGATACAGGATATTGAGTTAAATTCTCCCCCCTCCACCTTTTTTTTTTTTTTTTTTTTTTAACATTTTTCCCTTAATACTTTAGGAAGTAGTCCCACTTGTCTATTTGAGGTGATTACCAAGAGGCCTTCATCTTGGTGGGGCTTGAACTCCAATTTTTATGTTCTCAGCTCTTTGAGATTACTAGAAGCTTCTCTATACTTCTCAGTTTGTAGGCTGCTGCTTGAAGATTGGCAAATACTTCAGGGACAAAAGCAATTCTAATTCTTGGGTTTAAATGTGTTCATTAACCTTTTCTTAAACCTCTTGTTCCTGAACTCTTAGTTGCCTTCATAAATACCTAGTGCCTTCAAACTGATTTTAAAAATAGATATTGCAGCTTCTGTTTTCTGATTCAGGACCTTGAGGTCACTACTCTGTTCAAACAATACATAAAAAAAAAAAAAAAAAAAAAAAGTCACATTGAAAAACCAACAACTCTACTTAGATCCATAAGAAAAGTGAGGTTACAGGGAAAACCCTTGGCCCCAAAATTGAAGAGACTGACAGACAAATACAGAAAAAAGCACAGTTTATCAGAGCATAAACTCCTGAGCTGAAATCTCTGTGGGAACCAGAGTCAGGGTAGAAAAACCAGAATTGTAATTCATGAATTGCTCAAGGCTCAGAGTGGATAAGTCTGAGAATTAAAACCTCAGGTCTAGAGGCAGTCACAGGGAGGCCCCCAGGTATTTATGTTTTATCTCGAAGGGGTTGATAGTAAATATCAGAGAAAACTTCTTTTGTGCTTTTGGCAGGAGGAAGGGAAAAATAAACCATTTGAAATATGCCAGAGCACTCTGTTCTTAACAAGGTCTGCCATCAGGAGAAACTAGTTAACCAGGTCCTATCCAGCTGGTAGTTTAATCACAACCTAATTGATTTGGGAGGAGGAAAATAGCCAACTCTAGTAAGCTCTAGCCTTCCAAGTGAGAGAAAAGGAATACCCCAGCCTATTCTAACCATCCTGTTCCAAAGGTGAGGGGTAAAAAAAAAAAAAAAATTGAAAAGCCCTTGTGAATCTCATGCTCCACAGGCATAGGCTTCCTAAAATACTGAGACTTACTCACAGAAATATAAACAACTTCTCCACCCCACATTCTTCACCATCACATTACTAAAGGACTATTTACAAAAAGTCCTTTCACCTGGTACATCATGTCTCAGTATCAAAATTACAAGACATACCATAATGCAAAGACCACAATTTGAAGAGGCAGAGCAGCATCAGAACCAGACATAGCAGGGATTTAAAACAATTATGATAAATATGCTAAGAGCTCTAATGAAAGAACAGAAGGACCATGTAAACAGAGATGAAAATCTTAAGAAAGAACCAAAAAGTAATGACAGACATGAAAAACAAAAACAAAAACAGAAAAAAACCTGTAACAGAAATGAAGAAAGCTTTTGATTGCTTTTTTAGTAGCCTAGAGACGCTGAGGGAAGATTCTCTGAGTTGGAGGATAAGTCAATAAAACCTCCAATACTATAAAGCAAAGCAAATAAAGACTTGGAAAAACAAACAAAAAAACAAAAAAAAACAAAAGACAGAATATACAAGGAATGTGGGACCACTATAAAAGGTGTAACATATGTTTAATCAGAATACCAGACAGAGAGAAACAGAAAAAAATATTCAAACTAATAATAACTGAGAATTTGCCCAAATTAATGTCAGATACCAAATCACAGATGGCAGGAATGTCAGAGAACACCAAGCAAGATTATTGCCAAACAAACAAACACCCCCAAAACTAGCCCTTGCATGTCAATTTTAAACTACAGAAAATCAAAGATAAAAAATCCTGAAGTTATCTAGTCAATAAAAACAATTTACAGGGGTGGCCCGGTGGCTCAGGCAGTTGGAGCTCTGTGCTCCTAACTTCGAAGGCTGCGGGTTGGATTCCCACATGGGCCAGTGGAATCTCAACTACAAAGTTGCCGGTTTGACTACCGCAAGGGATGGTGGGCTGCACCCCCAGCAACTAGCAATGGCAACTGTACCTGGAACTGAGCTGCACCCTCCACAACTAAGATTGAAAGGACAACAACTTGACTTGGAAAAAAGTCCTGGAAGTGCACACTGTTCCCCAATAAAGTCCTGCTCCCCCTCAAAAAAAAAACAGAAGAAAAAAAACCACTTTACTTATAGATGAACCAAGAGAAGAATTACATGCCACTTCTCCTCAGAAACCATGCAAGCAAGAAGAAGGTATAGTAAAATAAAGTGTTGAGAGAAAAATGAAACCACCAACTTAGAATTCTGTTCCTTATAAAATTATCCTTCAAAAGTGAAGGAGAAATAAAACTTTCAGACAAGCAAAAATTGAGAGAATGTGTTGCCATTAGGTTTGTCTTGCAAGAAATGTTAATTTTTTTTAGAGAAAGGGGAAATAATGTAAGTCAGAAACTTGGATCTACATAAAGAAACAAATAACATAGAAGAATAAATAAAGGTACAGAAAAGCTTTTATTTTGTTATTGTTTTTAATTTTTTATATTATTAATTGATCTAGAGATATTAACAATATTGAAGGACAAGAACAAAATTGAAAGTCAGACATATCCTATTTCAAGACTATAGAACTATACTAATCAGGACAGTGTGGTATTGGTGAAAGAACAGACAAACAGATCAATGGAACAGAATCGAGTGCCCAGAAATAGACCCCCACAAAAACAGTCATCTGAAATTTGACAAAGGAAGAAAATCAATACAATGGAAAGGAGATAGTCTTTTCAACAAATTGTGCTAGGACAACTGACCGTCCATATGCAAAAATATGAAGGTAGACACAGACCTTACATACTTCACAAAAATAATTCAAAATAGATCACAGACCTACTTGTGATTTATTTTGCAAAACAATAAAACTCCTAGAAGATAAAATGTTACAAATCTAGATGACCTTGAGTTTGGTGATGACTTTTTGTTACAATATCAAAGCATGATTGACCAAAAGGATGATGATGATGATAATGATACTACTGCTACTACTACTAAATAAAGTGGACTTCACCTAAAACTTTCTGTTTTATGAAAGATAATATCAAGAGAATTAGAAGACAAGCCATACACTGGGAAAAAATATTTACAAAAATTATATCTGATAAAGGACTGATCCAAAGCACATAAAGAATTTCTAAAACTCAATACTATAAAAACAAGTAATTTGATTAAAAAACTGGGCCAAAGACCATAACAGACACCTCACCAAAAAGATGGTAAATACACATATGAAAAGATGCCTCACAATATGTCATCAGGGAAATAGATATCAAAACAACAATGAGATACATCTATTAGAAAACTGACAATGTCAAAAGCTGGCAAGGATATGGAACAAAGGGAACTCTCATTCTTTGCTAGTGGGAATGCAAAATAGTACAGCCACTTTCAAAGACAGTTTGGTTTCTAATAAAACTAAACATACCCTTACTATATGATCCAGCAATCCTGCCCCTTGGTATTTACTCAAAGGAGTTGAAAATATGTCAACACAAAAACCTACACATGGATGTGTATAGCAACTTTGTGCATAATTGCCAACACTTGGAAGCAACCAAGATGTCCTTCAGTAAGTGAACGGATAAATCATGGTACGTCCAGACAATGGAATATTATGCAGCACTAAAAACAAATCAGTTGTCAAGGTATGAAAAGATATGGAGGAATCTGAAATGCATATAAATATATATATATATATATGGTATATATATATATATATGTGTGTGTGTATATAGTTCAGTTATTGTATTCTTTAGCTCTGTGACTTCTGTTTGGTACTGTCTTATATTTTGTCTCTGTTGAAGTTTTCTCTGTGTTAATTTTTTTCCTATGTTTGGTGATCATCTTTATGACCATTATCAGATAAATTACTTATCCCTGCTTCATAGGTTTTTCTCCTGAGGTTTTATATTATTTTTCATTTGGAACATATTCTTGTTTTCTCATTTTAATTGACCCGCTGTGTCTGTTTCTATGTATTAGGTTAAACAGCCACCTCTCCCAGACTTAAAGGCATGTCCTTATGTAGGATATCAATCTTATCATTCAGCCTTGCCCTAGCTCTTGTCTGTTTCTTGAAACTTTGTGGTTTAATACCTAGCCTACTTTATTTTTAATAGTAGTTGAGAGTATGCCATGACCAGGCAGTATCCCAAAGAGGATAATCTAGGTTAGCACCTAGTTTCAGGCTGATTGGAAAACAGACACTCAGGCAGCAGCTTTTAAAGTATGCAAATATACAGAGTCCTGTGGGGCCACTATCATGAATCTTGCAGGCCTCCAGACCAGGCCATCTGGAGATAACCTCTGGATGACAGTTGTAAAAATTGGGGCTCCAGATGAGTGTATAAGCCCCTTTCTGGGAGATAGTGATGAGTTGTAGTGAGTCAGAGGGAGAATACAAAGATAGGTCCTCCTTGGGCCTATATTCTCTGCGACCGGCTTCATAGACCTCCAGAATGTGGGAAAGCTGAAGCCTGCCCCTCAGGTTGAAGCTCTAGGAAATCAGCCTCTTCCTCGGAAAGACTGGACTGTGTTTTAGTCAGCTATCTGTTCAGTGTCCTTGGAGTGGTAGTCTGCCAAGAACTAACTGTTATAGTCCCATGGGACCCAGAAATGCAAGCTCCCTGGCATCCAGGGCCAGGTGAAGATGGCACCCAACAGTTGGAGGGTAAAGATGGCACCCATAAGAAAAAAAAAAAAAATAGTGTCTGCAGATTTTAGCAAGGTATAGAGAGAGTGCAAAAACTGATGCTCACCAGCTCCTCCATTTCTAGAGAGTATGCCATCAGGTCCCTTCACCTCCAGAGGATGCTTTCAGTTCGGCAAATGAATCTCTTTCATATGTAGTCTGGGCACTTTTCAAACTGCTGCTTCTGCACTGGGCCCTGGGGAAAACGAGTCTGAGTGCGGACCCTTTAAGAGCAGTTTCTCAGTTCACTACAGCTATTTGGGTCTGGTGTAATTGAGCCCCACTGGTTTTCAAAGCCAGATGTGCTGAGGGCTCATCTTTCATGGGCTGGTCTTAAAAGTTGGCACGATTGATGTGGGGTATGAACCCTTCACTTCTCAGAGAGAAGCTGCCCATTTGTGAGTTCCCTCCTGATTGTGTGTTGCCACACCTGGGGTGGGGTTTATGGCAAGACTGCATCTTAGCCTCAGCTACCCACCTCAGTGTCTCTCTTTTCTCCTGTGCTGATGTGAAGGAACTGTTCAGCTAGTTTTCATCTTTTCAGAGGGAATTTTCCATATGTAACTAGATTTAGTGTGTCCATGGGAGGAGGTGAGTCCAGGATCTTCCTACATTGCCCTCTCAGACTGCCTCTCAAAAATACAATCTTAAAAGCAAAAGAAAAATGTGCCCAGTAGTGTAATGGATTGCAACATATCAGTGCATCATCTCTAGAAGCTGAAATGCTTAAGAGCAATATACATTTTTAACAATTCTATTAAATACAAGTAATTTTAAGATGCTGTAATTTACCATCTTTAGAATGTAGCAGCTCTAGGATTTTGGAATATGAGGACAGTTTGGATAAGCCATTAATGTGTTCATATATGTCTTATAAATAGTCTTGTCTTGTGCACATCCATTAGTTAAAAAAAAAGAAAAATAGGACAACAAAAAAACAAAAAAACAAAACAAAACTGACTTTAACTCTTGGTGTGATGTTTTTCATTTACTTGAAAAAGTGTAGTTATTCAGAAAGTTGATATAACTTTCTCTCTCTTTCCTCAACTTACATGCACAAACCTTAGAAAAAAATCATTAAGAGACGATCGATTTAACAGTGTTAAACACTATTCCGACATGGGCTTCTGCTTTATTATGAAATTCTAAGCTGTGAAGGAAAAAATGCCACATCTGAACCATTTTTATCTAGAATAAGAATCATGAAGAATAACCTTTCCTTTTCCTGTCTGATACAGGAGAACAGAAGGTGGACTGCAGAGGGTGACTCTATATGGTATTATATGGAATACTTTAAGAAGGGTAAGGGCATGGTGGGAATCTCAATTAATGTAGATACTGAAACATTTAGTACATCAGAAAAGAGAGTTTCCATTTGTGTAATTTGAATTTCTGAGAGCTTTGAACCTACCGTTTATTTTACCAAAATGGGAAACTATAATCTATTGTCATTTTACTTTAGAAAAATCTAAGAGTTAATTGTTGTTTTGTTTACTAGTTAAAACTGATGAATACAGAGTAAAGATTAGAACTGAACACTACTGGCATGATCTGATCTTTTCTTGAAATTATACACTTCATATTGTGTATACACACACACACACACACACACAATTTTGACACTATGTAGCATATTGCACATACAGAACTCCCCTAAAAGCTTTTACCTGATAGAGAGCTTTTCTTTATCTTATTCTCTATACTCAACCTCCAGTTTTTGTTTACCAAGGAAAATCTAATCAGTGTTTTTGGAGTTTATGGGTGTTTATAAGATTCTTTTGTCCTATCAGTTATTTCAAGTGGTTTTATTGAAGTCTAACCATTTCAAGTTTACACTATAATTTAAATAGCTCAGATCTTAAATAAACCAAAGATCAAAAGATGATTATCCACACTGCAGTTTAAAAAGAAACTAAAACCTGCAGTACTCTTTTCCATACTTTTCAAATGTCTCAAGACCCACTACATTAAGTTTGATTCTGAACAGGAAATTATATAAGACTTGAATTAAAATTCTTTATTTTAATGAAAATTAATGACTACATATTTTGTAAATATATTATAAATAAATTTGTAAGAATTACTGAATTAGCATGTTTTTGTTTTATAAATTATTGATAAGAAAAGTAATACTAAAAATCACACCTTTCTCTCAAATTAGGCATCAGTGCTCTATAAGTGGGGATTAGCAGGTCTGCACAGACCATGGACCATGACAGCTAAAGATCATTTTTTTCAAGTGGGCATGGTAAATAGTGGTGATTTAGTCATTGTGGAATTATAACCACCATTTGAGGCTGTTCAGGAGGTGGTAACTCAGGCCTGGAGAGGTAAGTGTATCCAAGCATGCTCTTGTTATTTTACACTCCGTATTGATTGCCTACGTGGCCTGAATTGAAATGGAGTGGGAGAACAAACACAGGCATGTTTGCCTGGATGCTTTAGTAATTCAGATTGGACTCTTCAGCAGGAATGCTCTGGCAGGTGGGAGTGCTAGGTCAATAGCCTTAAATTCAAATTCAAGGACTTTCTTTGATTGGAAGAGGCCTTCAGGAGAAAAGGGAAGAGAGAAAATCTTTAGAGAAATTTCCTATATATTTTATTTTATACGTATATTGGGGAACCCCCATCTCTCTCTATCTCTCCTCTTCTTCCTCCTCCTCTTCCTCCCTCTTTCTCTCTTGATCCTCTCTTTTTATCTTTTTCAGGGCCAGTCTGCATTCTAAAGGACCACTGCCCATTTCCTTCCAGGCCCCGATACATTCACATTTCAAACACACTGCATTTCACTGCTACAGCTAGGCATACCCAAGAGTGTACATAGCGTTTGAATTGTCAGTATAACTCCACTGACCATATCAGGTAGTGAAATCAGACCCTCTCTAACTGGAAGTGTAGAAATCCCTTCAAATATGTATACTAGTTCCTATTTTGTATTTCTGTAGCAATCTACTTTTTCTGAAGAAAAACTCAATCAACGTCAGCCTCCTTATCAACTGCACCTCCCCCAAACCCCCATAATGCAAATCATATGCTTTAGCATAACGGCTGGTTTAAGAGCTATTACAATAATCCCCAGGGCACTCATTTTTTTCGGAGGGGGGGGACCTTCAATGATATTTTCATACATCTGTTTTTTCACTATGCTGACTTCTGTAAATAAAGTGAGTCTGTGGAGATAAAGCATCACGAGGATTGACAGGGCAAACGCTTAAATATATTTGTGGGAGGAATGATATTTGGAAGCTAGGCTAGCAGTGTGTTTACACTCTGATGGAACGAATCTGTGTTTCTGTATGCGTGAGGGACTCAAAGATTCAGTGGGTCTGCTCCACTTCTGCTGCATTACAGGGGATCCGCATTGCGGTGCTAATATTTATAGGTCACTGCTCCTGGCATGGCTGTGACCTCTGGGCAAATTTTTGGTCAAATTCAAACCTACTGTGCGCACAGCAAACTGGCTTCAAATCCACATTTATAAGCATGGGGCTGGTTTGGAAGGTTTTGTTGTTGTTGTTGCTGTTGTTGTTTTTAGACATATAGAAATTTCGCTGGATTCTATGGAATAAGAAGGATATATAATACTAGTGTTTATTAATTGTGTACTAATTCAACCAATGTTTTAAGCATTTTGTGTTATTTGGCTTATTTAACCTTCAAAATAGCACTATGAGATAGGTGTGTGTATATATATATATATATATATATATATATATATGAAATAGGGTATACACATACATTACATATAAGGAAATTAAAAATTGGGAGGTTAAGAAAGTTTGCTAAAGTCAAGGTAGAATGAATAGGATTGGGATTTTGATCTATTTGACTCCATAGTCCAGTTGCCTGCCAACTGTATCAAGCTACATTCTATCAATAAATATCCTATGAATGAATACACACGCATGCCCCAACCTGCAACAAATTTGAAATGCATTGTATAAGTTAAGACTTTTGGTTAGAAGTGGTAGAAAACTTCAGATCTCCACTCCTTAAGATGCAAGGGGAAACATATGTGGATTAAAAGCAGTGTGTGATAGTAAATGTAACAGTCTGCTCTCTGGGGGGCGGGGGGGGGCAAAAAATTCAATACCTCAAAGCTTTGCTTTGTAGTGGTTGCTGATTTCCATGTTATAAATACTCTCACTGGGGCAGATTTCAAGCTACCAAACCTACATGACTGAATAAAAAGTGGGAAGGGATTTGTGTAGCACACTATATTACTTGTGGGAGGAATGATATATTTCTACCATACAGGTACAATAGATGCAATTAACCTCAAAATAATAGTGAAATAGATAATAGTAAATAGTGAATAATAAATGGGAAAATAGATGAAAATAAACAGGAAATTATGAGTTTTGAATATTATCTGACTTTAACCTAATTTATTTCATTGTAAATTCATATAATTTGTTAGTAATGCCTATATTTAACAACGAACTCACAAAATTTCTGAAAATTGAACAATTGACTCTCCCAGATTTAAGCCATCTCCAATATACCACTGAATAAATGAAGGTTTTATATTAACACAGGAAAAGATGATATAGGTGTAATCTCAGAAAAAGATATAACCACATTATAATGAGGGACTTAATTGAATGGAATTGCAAATGGTCCTTGAGAAAATGTAATTAACTTATAGCCTCCCGTGATAGTTTTCGGCTCCGGTATGTAAATGTCTAGGTAGATTTATGGAAAAACATCAAGTAAAAATTAAGCTTTTATTAAAACATCACAGGACATCAACATCCTTAAAACTAGCATTTCTCTTTTTCCCCACAGCTCTTTTTCTAGACCAAGTGTCAGAGCTCACTCCTCCAATGCTCTGACACTTGCTCTCAAAAAATGCTAACTGGAAAGCACAATGGTTTGGAGACAGGAAATACAAACTTTCGGCTTGTCTTTTTCAATAACTTAAAGTGAAACTTTGAATAAAATGCAATCTCTCTGAGACTGGGTTCACTAAATTATGAAGTGAGGGCATTCACCAGGTGATCTGTAATGTCCCTTCCACCCTGTGGATTAATCCACCCTGTGTGATAAATATCTCTCAGGATATTTATTTGGCTGATCAGATTGACTTTTGCTCACCATCATAGAAGTTTAACACAGGCCATCAATCAGATGGACACTCACAGTCTGCTTTTTTTTTTTTTTATTATTGTTTCCATTGTTGTCTTCACAAGCAGATCAGATCAACCATTTTCATTTGTACAATCCAATTTGATCTGTACTGCCCTGGATGTAGTCAAGCAAATTAAACATCATGATACTAACTTGGTTCATTCCTATATATATTCTTTGCAATAATTCCCTTCCTGGTTATTGATAAGCACATTTCCCTGATGGTCTGTAGAGGATTTGTATGAAATAAATTTTGAAAAATACATCTGAATGACATTTAAGAGAAAAAAACATTTCCTTAAGCTACAGGTGGTCACTAACATTAATGAAATATAATATGCCACACCTGCTCATTTGATCTTAGCAAATATTATAGTAAATCCTTTGTAAAGTCCACCAGCATTTAAGCAAACAAGAACAAAATTTATTCCTTAAATCATATGATTGGACATTGCCTTGAAATATCTCATTAGTTTTGAAAATATTATTTCTAAGGACTTAATTTCTTAGTTTAATAATTCAAATAAGTCAATTTAATACAAATTATTTTTTCAACAATGAATCAAAACTAGTCTTAGTAAGTTCATCCAAAAATAGTCAAACAATATATATAAGGGAAAACCAAAACTGTTTTCTTTTACAGGGATGTGCTATAGTTTAGTTATTGTTTATTTAAAGTGCTTTGGAAAGGAAATTATTGGGCCTATCTATTGCAGCTAATTTATGGAGAACTACTCATTTGTAAAGCTGGAAAATCTCAAAACTCTTGAGGACAGCTATTTTAGCATAGTCACAAAAGGCAAACCTAAATATAAAACCAATTCCAATAACTTCCTATAAACCTTGTGTCATACCACATTTACAAAAAAAAAAAACAAAAAACAAAAAAAAAACACTGAAGTTATCTAATTTTTCATTTACTTCATAATGTCATTCAATTCAGCTAATCTAATCTACTTGCTTACCTACTTATCCATGATACTGAGCTAGGTGTTTCAAAATATTAAAAAAAAAATCTCTTTGAGTGAAATGGTGACAAGGCAAATACGAAGTAACTGGAAAAGTAGCTACTTGCTATCAAGCAAAGCTTCGGAAAATTAAACATTCTAAACCTGGATTTTCCATTCATAAAAATGAAGATAATAATAGTTCTTAAATCATATGTTTGATATGAGAATTATATGATAAATATATAAAAAAGACATTTGAACAGTGCTTAGAATATAATGTTATGTTATAATAATGTACATTATAAGAAGCTAGTTGGTTCATATTTGGTGAAGATAATGATCTTAAATTTATATATATCTAGTGTCCCAGTGATATCCAGAATCTCTTTTCCACTTGCATACTTCTTTTCTCATTGAGTTTGCTGTTTTAGCTTCCAGAATTTCAGTTAAGAAAAAAAAAAATTTATTTAATCCTGCTTTTTGGCCACAGATGAGGTGGATACCTAATCCAAGCTTGATTAACCCAATGCCTTCTTCCAGAAACTTGCAATTAAAGAATTTCCAGTGAATTTTGGCACTGAACCTGGAATACATGGAGAACTAGAGATAGAACCAAAAAAAAAAAAAAAAAAGGCAGTCTGCAGAGGGAATTAATAATGAAACTACTATGTAGAAAGGAAGAGAGATGGGAAACCATAGAGTATTACAGGAACAGAGTAATTTTGGTTTCTGAACTCACAGTTCTTAATCCCAGACCTTAGAGAAGGCCTAGTTTTCTTCCTACCTTCTGTGTGCTTCCATAAATTTCATCTTTTCTTTAGGTCTATACAGATAATTTTGCTTATTCATATTTAAACAATTTTCTACATTCACAATAGACAATAGAACCATGTTTTAGACTTTAAATGACTTCAAATAGTACAGTAATTTCACAGTGAACATGAAGGTTCCACAGGGTGTGCAGTGCACCCTTACAGGAGATGACATTCGTAAGATCACAGTATGAAGAGCAGCCTCTGATGACGTGCACTAAAACAGCCATTATAAATGGCCTTGCTCCTTACAACTGAAAATCTGTATCCCATTGGAATTTATATAAGTTTTTTTTTGTTTGTTTATTTCTGGGAGAAAAGGATTGAAAATGCAAAAATGAACAGATCCTTATCAGTAAGTGTTTATTAATGGCCTTATATATGCAGGGCATGTTAGGTCCTAGGTGAAAAGTAGTGAACAGTATAGATATTAATAAGAGTGTCTAGCCTCAAATTACTTTGTGCACATTTTAAAAAAAGGCGATGATCCTGGAAAAAAATGAGAATGGGTGGGAAGAGTTATATGGAAATGACTTTTAATGTTTATCATGAAATTGAAGAAATACAGGATCCAATGTACCATTACACTAAAGAGCTCAGTGCACCTTGGGGCTATTCTGATTCTGTGAACTTGAGAGGAAGTGTCCAACGAGACAGGGAGAACAGATAGAGGAGCAACACATTCAGAATTCACTTATTTATAGTTTTGCCTACAGCTTATTCCTTTTTTTTAACTTAAAATTTATTGGGATGACAATTGTTAGAAAAGTTTCACAGATTTCAGGTGTACAATTCTGTAATACCTCATCTATATCTCACATTATGTGTTAACAATCCAGAGTCAGTTCTCTTTCCATCACCATATATTTGACTCTGTTTACCCTCTTCTAGAACCCCGCACCCCCTTATTCTTATTAGCAATATCTTTCTTCTTCCTCCTGTAGGAATGCTCATTTCAAAACATTCTATGCCAAAACATGTGACTTAATCTTTGCTTTTTAGCCCAATCTTAAAGAAAGATCATGAATTATCATAAACCTAAAAAAAAAAAAAAAATAACAAGAATACACAAACAATTGCATTCCACAGATAAATGTAGCTAGGGAGATAGGAAGACACATGTACATGTTTGGTCTCTTTTTATTGAATTCCATGAGAACCCCAAATTCCTACAGTGTTTTTAATTCATTAAAATAAAAACCTACTGCTATAACATAAATAAAACCAGTATTTAAACATAAAAGCTTTTAAATAAGGTAAACTATCTGCAAACAATTACTTGGAAAGGGAATGAAGAACATCAAAAAGGAATGCAAGATAGGGGAGAGGAATAATATTATGTACTCATTAATGGTGCCTTCATTTGAGTAGCTGATA
Source organism: Rhinolophus ferrumequinum (assembly GCF_004115265.2). NCBI lineage: Eukaryota > Metazoa > Chordata > Mammalia > Chiroptera > Rhinolophidae > Rhinolophus > Rhinolophus ferrumequinum. The sequence continues at coordinate 45,239,894 of NC_046288.1, read as the reverse complement.
TCACAGGGATAACGAGGCAACACATCTTTGGGACAATAGGCTCTTTGGTTCTCTTCTGATTTTAAGTGATGCCATATCCTGACCTACCTTTGTAGTACTACAAAGAAGGATCCGTGTGGCTGTTTGTGTAAAGAAGAATATGATCAGGAGGAATCAGAGTTTATTTATTTATTTTTTTGTGGAACAGAATTATAAAAAATGATTAAAAACATAGTAAAAAGATTGTCAGTTTATGTTCTTTATAAAGTCTATTTCCTTTTTTAGCCATTCTTAATCTGCTCCAATGTCTACTTTGAGTGACTGAGTAGATGAAGATGTGCTCATTTTATGGGTCTATTTTCTACTGTAAAAGTAAATGGTGGTAAAGAGAGAGAACAGTGGAAGGAGGGTTAAGTACACCCATAAGTCATAGGTATAATGCTTTCAGTTATTCCACTCTAAACTTATTCATAATTATTCTTAAAAATTATCTTTTCCTAAAATATGTGAAGATAAATATTTTAAAAACATTTTAATATATACAAAAATATTTGTATATATGCTAATAATATTATAATTAATTCGAGGGACAAAAAACTGTTTTCAGAGAAGGTGGTTTGCTTCAAATTTTAAAAACCTGTGGCAGATTCCTGGTGTCTGGGAACTGACATAATAACTGAAATAATTCATTAACAGCACAGCCCTCACCATCCCACTCCACCTCCAATTTCTGAACTCTATAAGCTGCTTGAAGGAAGAGGTGTTTGTATTTATACCCTAGCACTTAGCACAATGACTAGAACAAAAGTTGAACTCTATTTTTTCTTCATTTGGAATTGAAGTGAATTAAAATTCTTGGCAGTTTTCCTTGTTATTGACATAGTTACTATCTCAGGATCCAGGCTTCTAGATTTTTTAAATATTTTTTTTTCACAATATATTTCACTTTTATGTCAGACTCTTGCTACTCACACATTTTCCCCTTTGGTCCAGTGTTAGTTGACTTTTGTTGTGTAACAAACCACCCCAAAACTTAATGACTTCAACTAACAAACATGAATATATCTGCTCTAATGCTGGTTTTATTTTAAAGTCACATTGTGTACTTACTGATCATATCCCCTGGAATGTTCTTCCCAACACTTTTCCAGTGTCCTTTCCTTCTCGTCATCCTTATTTCATTTAAAATGTCACCAACTCAGGAAGGCAAAATCTAGAATAGCTCATTATCAGTTTCTCTTACGCCATGTCTGTTTTATTTTTGTCAAAGCATTAAGTTATCTTATTCATTTATTGTGTATTATTTATCTCCCTACTTCAAATGGAATGCAAAAGTAGGATCAAACCAGTTGGTAAAATATTGAAATAATTCTATACAGATTGGTAAATAACCATTGCACTGACATCTCCAGTGCCCCCAAGTCACCCAAACAACCAGCCCTCTGTGGTACCCATTATAAATCCCCATCACCTAGAAGTACAAGGGTTAATATTGACTTGGAGGGAGCCTCTAAGACTGATCCTGAACTATGATCAATATCAACTCTGTATGACTAGAGCCTGTGTTGTAACAGCTGTTAGATATTTGTAATTATCACTGCTTACATAATATTTCCTTGCTTGCCTCTATCATTGAGCATTATGTTTTCTTGATTTGTTATTATAGGCAAATTAGTTATTTTTTCCAGAAGAACTCTATGAACTGGATTCTCTAGGCTTGAATCTTGCTAAACTGGAAAACAAACAAACAAACAACCAAACAGAAAGAGGAAACAGAAAGAGAGAGGTTAAGCATTCATTTCTCAATATAATATGCTATTTTCCTACTTCAAAGTCCTGTTTTTGTAAGCCAGAAGTGGAATATTACCTCATCCTTTTCTGTGTCTTGGTTCTGTAACAATTTCTAATCTCCACCCTGACAGATGAATATTTCAGAATACGTAGATGAAGGTCAAATACTGAGAGAGAGAGAGAGAGAGAGAGAGAGAGAGAGAGAGAGAGAGAGAGAGAGAGAGAAGAGGAAAGACTATTACAGAAGATTATTTTTTCAAAATATTGCTGCTTTAAAAATGTTGAATAAATTGGGATCTGAACATTAATTTGACAGCAAAAGAAACACTTTTAGGTGCAGAATTATAACCAAATTGAGAATAAGACACCTCAATTTTCACCATAAAAACCTTTCATCAGCATGAAATGTATGATATGTTAAGGCTATTTAAAATTTATAACGAAATTTCATGAATAAAATAGATTTATGGAATTTGATGTCAGGGCTAAATGGAAATGGTATCCACGTCAGCGATACCTATAAGCATCAAATGATTCAGTTACCACACTTATAAATGGTTTGCAAGTATCTGTGCAGGATTCTCATTAGTGTAATTATAACACAAACAGTACTTATTACCTCAAAAAAGGGAAGTTCCTTATCCATTTTTATGTCCCTTGTTCTTGGTATATTCTAGGTACACAGTTATTGGTTTTTTGAATTGAAGTGATGAAGAAATTATTTTAATATTCCCCTACATTTTGTCCTCTTTCTTCACTTTAGACAATCTGAAATAATACTCCCCAAATACTCCATCCACTTAATGTTCTTTTCTTCGGAATTAAATTTGCCTTTTATAACAGTCAATAGAACAAGCATCTATCTGGACAGTTTTTTTACTGAGTTGAAAAAAATCATGGAACTGAAGTAGCAGGTGTTATTACATAAATGTAGTTATATGAAAAATAAGCATTGACCTTAAATATTTGCTCAAACACAAAGACAATGATACAGAAAAGAATAACTCTCTTCCTAAAGCATTATGGGAAAGTTTTTGATCATGCTGCTTATGAATGGCCCATGTTGGCCGTCCTTGATCAGGCCAGACAAGACTACGTGCCTTTGGATTTCATCTTCCTGGTACGAACTCAGATTTCAGAGAACTCTTTAGTTAAGTAGTTAATGCCACAACATTTTAAGAGAAAAATCCAAAGTACCAAAGTCTCCAAGATACTTAGATTATTATCAGACTACATGGAATCTAACGAAGGAAAGTCTGGCAGTAAGGATCGGACAAAAGGGGCTACACATTATTAAGGGTTTTCAAAAGGAGCCTGAGTCTGATCTCTATGTCTTAAACATTAGAGAGGTAGCTATTTTGCTTTTAATAATTTCACACTTCGTTATATTTACCTCCAAAACTCAAGGGTATAACCAGATCAAGAAACAGGATATGACCTTGCTAATACAAGCCTCTTATGAATAATGATACTATACTTTACTCTTGCAACAATTCCAGAGCAGAAAATAGATGTGTGAAAAGGCAACTTATGAAATATCAATTTTGAGGATTTGGATGACATAAGAGAAAAGGTTTAATTTGGGGGGCTTAATCTAGGATGGAAAGTACAAGCAAAGCACCCAAATGGGTCCTTGAATTGCTATAATTTGGTATAGTTTGCCATTCAATGAGCTGGTGCCTCTGTAATGCAGCAGGAATAAAGAGGGGGTCTCAAACTATCTTTGCCTGCTACACAATTTGGGATTTGCCAAAACAAGGATATTTTCAGAGTTCTTAAGTATTTGTTCTAGTTCTGTGCATTGGCTTATCATTTTCCTATGGTACCTGCTAAACAACTCAGAAAAGCCTAACCACTTCTACTCAAAAGTTGTTGAATCTTACAACAGCAAGAAAACAAATCACGTTGCATTTAAAAGCTCTATTTGGCATAGTTATGTTCTTGACCGACCACTCTTCCCTTTTGCCCTTGTGTATTTCACCTCCCCTCAAACTAACAGCTGTAGCCACACACTTGGCAGCTTCAGGCTAAACCCCAGATGCCAAGCTCTTGAACAGATTTTCTAGGAGCAGACTTGGGCTCTATGAAGTCTGCCCACACACTCTCTCCCCACTAGCTGGTTCCTTGGCAATATCTTTGATTCATTTGATTTTTGGCAGAGCAACTCCCCTGCTGACTGTGAAGTCTCTGAGTCTGTCAAAAGCTTTAGTCAGGCTGAATGTTTACTTGACTGCCCCTTCCTATAATGCCTAAAGATTAAAGTTTTCCAAGATATATGTTTAATGTCAGACAGAGTTAAATAAAGAAGAGTTCTGCACAGTTGAGTTGTACTGATAAGAAGGATGAGCGTAATCCTTAGCCCTCGGGCCAAACCTTTATTGATTCTAGCCTCTTTCCAATGAGAGGTTTGTAACATAACGCTGTGACTGTTTCTTGGCAGAGCCTACTTTCCCACCTTATGGAGCAGCAAGTTACCAACAGTCTCAAAGCAAATGCTTGGCCCAGATACAAGACACTCTCTTTCTCTCTCTCAATAGTGAAAATATGGTCCATTATATCCCTTTAACTACTTGCCTTTATGAGTAAGGTTGCAGAAAAGATTCTGGAAAATCCCCTTTAGGTGCTAATTGGAATTGGCCTTCTATCATTCATTGGCCTGAGTTCCGATGTGGCTAAAAGATTCAGGAGCATCTCACCTGATTTACTCTGGGAGTGCATTTGAAAATAAACACAGGTGGACATTATTCATTTTATATTTGTATAACAGAAATTGGGTGGAATTAGGAAGATTTTTATTTCCTGGAGAGAGTCTTTATAAAATTATCAATGCTTATCTTCATGTTATACAATAATTCACCAAGAACAAAAAACAGTGCAGTAGCTAGTAAATAATGGATCTGGCTTCTCTGGCCAAGAGGATATGGACTTATTTCATGCTTGGAGCATGAATGGGAACATTCGTGAATGGGAACAGAGAGCTGTGATCCCATTTCCTGTATGACACATGTATACAAATGGTATACACACTACTCAAAGTCTCTTCTTCAAATATAATTTATTTTTATGGTATATTCACCTGTTTTAACCTTTCACTTTACTTTAACTGTTGCATGGTCTACTATGAAGACACATAATTTTGTCCTAAATTCAATCTGTTCCTGAAATATTTATTAATTGCTTATTACATATAATGTATAATAATAATAATAACAATAATGATAATAACAATAATAATAATAAAATATTTCAGGAACAAGAAGACTACAAAGATATTGAAGACACCTTCCTCACCATTTATTAGTTTATAGTTTACATTTCATTTGAATCCTGTACTCTGTATATAGTTTTATCTGTCAATGTGGACTACACATTGGATTATAGTTTCATAATTTGAAATTCCATAGGATATTTTCAGTAAAACACAAAGTAAAAACATATACCTTTGTATTTTAACAAGGGGATTTAAAATTCAACAATGAACTATCCATATAATGGGTATGCACTTGGTTAATTTTCCAGTGAGTTGAACATACACACATACACATACACTCTTAAAGTAAAATACATTAGATTCTAACATTAAATTATTTTTGTTAAAATTTATTGATATTCAAAGAAGAGCTTAGTTCAAGTCTTCACAAAGCACATTTCCGAAGAGAATAGTGCTTTTTCTCTCTTTATAGATACTACTTTATTAAATACTCCATTAGTTAATAAAATATAAAATATAGCATTATCTCTTATTGATATATATAGATAAGGTATTACTTCCATTACTAGACTGATTGGAAGAAGTGAATAAATAAGGAAGTGCATAAATAAATAAAAAAAAAGAAGTAAATAAAGTTAACTGTCAATGTTTCTTACTTTCACATACACAGAGTTGTCACATGTAAGACCTAATTAACTAAAATTATACATGTAAATTATCAGTACTTTAGTGCCTAAAAAGTATGTACATGCATAATTTGAATAATAGAAAACCCAGGCAGCATCTATTCAATAAAATATATGGTGTTATGAGATGTGTGCAAGTCGCTTCAGGGCATATACTTTGCACTGATTCCTTTTTACAGGGTGGTGGTAGAAATGGAATGACTAACTCATTAGTAGAAAGGGAACGGTATGTAATAGAGATAGGATTTTAGATATTATCGGGAAAATTAACGTATTTGAAAGAGTGAAAATGTATCAATTATTTTGCACATTGGACAAAGTCTTGAAAACTTTTTCATCTCAACAGAACTAAAACTGCTAAATTAAAAGTTGGCTGGAAATGGATGAGAAGATGAGATAGAGTTTATTTTTCTAATGTTTCAAATTTAAGAGAGACAGATGGAATGATAGACTTATAACTCTGCCTGCAGTATAAAGCACACATTGCCACAGTTTCTGAGTAAGTAGGAACTGATAGAACAGATCTATAGTATAATCAGTGCATTTGAATCCAAAATGGAGTCTGTATATTCCAAGCAAACATAACCAAGCCAAGTGATACCACTAGTATAAATAGTACCTTAAATTGCCCTCATGAAGATCCTTGATTTCTTAAGGTCAGTAACTTAGAATCATCATAGATCTGTGCCAGAACTTTCATTAAAAGAATGACTTGAAAACTTTTAGCATGAAGCCAAACTAAATAGGAAGACATCACACTCTTATTATGATATGGAGATATTTATTATTAGACATTTAATGGAAATCTTTGCACTTTTGAGGTGATTTAATTTAGGCCATGTTGCCATTACAGAAAGGTAAATTGGTATTTTCTTCTGGGTGCAGTGGGTTCTTTCTTGGTTAAGAGAGCAGAAGCAGAGGGTGCATCGCATCTCTGAATCTCTTGCCCAGCATTAGCAGTTATTGCTTCCAATTCAGCAGCCAAGTCACTTAGCCAGACAAAATGATTCCTCCATTCACACTCCATAGCCATAAGCAGCAGTGACCTTTGGGGAAATTTTCCATACACTGCTTGCTTTTCTATGCCCATCCATCAAGCAAATGAGCAATTTATTTCTGCATTGGTACACTGCTACCTCAATGAATCCCGAAAAGACATCCACCGCTGTCAACTTGAATATCAGCAAACACAACCACAAATAGCTCCAATCTGTTCAATTTTGTAGGGGATTTATATACCTGTTCAACTGGTTGTGGGAAAGGGACTTAGTTCTGAAAGGACTTTAGAAAAAAGTAATTGAGTGCCTAGGATACCCCCAAAGGATACCCTAGGACAATTCAACTGGGCATACATAACCACACAGTCTGGTGTGTCGTAATTCAGGTAGGATAAAAAGATAAAGTTACAAGTAGTGAGTAAGGAATGATGCTTAATCTGAAATTTACCTTGTTTAGGTAGTAGCCCATGGAGATGTCCTACAAATAAAAATGTGTTCATAGAAGGAAAAATGAGATCCACAGCTTTCTGTTATAGATTTATATATCATACTCTACTGAATAATTTGACATACTAGCACCCAAAAAAATTAATTGGGAAAAACAGACGTAAGTACTTAAATTTAAAAATCACCTTATATATTTTCACCATGGAATTTTAGTGATTGATATAGCTAATAAAGTTATTCAATTAATTTTAAAACTTAAATGGCATTTATACAGGTCTCAACCAATATGCCTGATTAAGCTTTGGTTATAAATATAAAATCATATATCAAAAGAAGAATTTCTGAGTGCAAAAATAGCATTACAATACAAGCATACTTTTCAAATATGTTAAAAAAATTTCAAAATCCTATAATTGTAATATTTTACTATGATTCCTGAAATAATCAATGTAGTTACAATTACAAAATAAAATCGAAGCATATCATATCAAAATATTTAAAGTTTAAAATATCTAAATTATTATATTATAGATAAATACTATCTTAGCAAATTTAGGCAAAAGTTCTTTTTTTATATAAAATATTTTTATTTTCATTTTGTCAACTGCATCAAAGAAGCTGCTCTACTATGATGTGATATAAGAAAAAAATCCTTAGTGCATTTGAGGGAAAGTAAAAAGGAATATTTTTCACATAACAATGAAAGCTTAGCTTGTACTTTGTTACCTGTGTCAAATGTCTACAGACAATACCTTTAGTGTTAAAAAGTATTAGAGTACTTCCTGAGGCTAACTGTAAACAATATTTACAAGGAGAGATAACCTTTCCATAATAATAGAAAAAGGGGAAGAGCAAACAGAGAATCAAAAAGGTCTTGAAAGGTCTTGAAAGGAAGCATATATATCACCAATTCAAGCTTTATGTCAAGGAACTTTGCATGCTGTGCTTCTTTTCAGTAGTTACCTGTGTCAAGCTGGAAAGTATACATAAGGAAACATAATTTGATGAATACAATGGTAAAAACATGTGGTCTCATCTACAACACAGAAGAAATGGTTGGAAGAATTCTGAAGAGCAAAAAAATACTTTGTTAAAAGTTAGTTGCGTTTGAATAAATGTGCGTCAAAATGAACATAAAATACAAAAAATGGGTGATAAGAAAGTGAATATTAATGACCTATTCCTTTTAGAGAAGAGGGCTAGACTTACTTTTGCAGAGTACTAATGTTTTGCAGAAAATGCCATCTATTGATACCTACCTTTATGACTCCCTTTGTAAAGAGAAGTAACAATTTCCATTTACCTGCTTTTAAAAATAAACAATATAAGACATAACACTTTACTCAGTAAGGACATAAAAATGTAACCATATACAGCTATCCCATGCTTTCAAAAGTTTGCTTCATGCCGCTTCGCTTTTATGAAAGATCTACCTTAGGACCTGTTTCACCTGAAAGAAATCTAAAAAGGAATTTCGCTTTTACGACAAAAAGCGAAAACAGCGTTCAGTATTTGCTTTGCAGCAGCTGTTATAGGAGGCAGCAGGCACCTGTGCTGGGACGAGGGCCCTCACTAGGCGGCTTCCCCAAGAACTACACTCACCATCTTAGCAACAAGTCGCCGGAGCTTTGAACTCTCTGTGAGTATCTCTGCTTTATCTTCATTTGTTTTGTGCTTCCCTTAGCAAGATGTGCCCTAAGATAAATTGCTGCTTCACTTTATGCCATTTTGGCGTAGGAAAGATTTCATAGGAACGCTCAACCTTCACTTAGCGGGAAACCTGTATTTCATTCTCTGAGATTCCAATTAAGGTAGAATGGAAGGAAAGGAAAGATGAAAGAAAAACAGGAATGAAAGTGAGAGAGAGAAATTAAAGAGTGAGTTAAACAAGTATTAGTTATAACTGGAGTGTCAGCTTTAGCACGCCAATAGCTGTTTTAAAGCACTTTGACAATATATTAGTTTATTAACACCGATCCATAACTTTTCAACTGCTCAAAATATCAAATCACAACATCATAAAAATGTTAAATTATATAGTATTAATTTACAGTATTTTTTTCAAAGACCACCAACAGGAAATCTCTTATTTGAGGGAAGCAGAAGTATTCTTGAGGAATTGTTAAATTCAAGCAGAAGCTGAATTCTTCATCCCAGGATTTATAACTTTAGACTTACATCTTTATAGTAATAAAAAAACTTGTGGTGAAAAATAATTACTAAAATCGGTCTTTTTCCTGGGTGATCTTATCTATTTTAAATTTTCTAGTTCCATTTTGGAAGAAACAGAATATAGAGTTAGCAGCTACTATACACACACACACACACACACACACACACACACACACACACACATTTCTTTCTTTTTTCTGGCCACAAATTGTATTTTAAAATTATGGAGCTTGTGCATATTGTTACTCGTGGTATTTACTTTTATTACATTATTATTGTTACATTGTACTTGCTGATAGTAAAAGTAAATTATATTTCTTTTATGGATAGGATTATAGAATTTGTTGTCAGACAGACCTAGGTTCCAATAAAGGACCCGACGCTTATTAATTATTTAATTTCTGTAAGTTGTGGTTACTCCAGTTGTGAAATGGTGAATATATAAGAATTTCAGAGTGTTATTAGGAGCATTATGTGTAAGGATTAACAGTGTCTAACAAATTTTTAAGACACAAAGCCTATAGATATTTGTTATTATCATCATCTTTTACACAAGTGCAATAGGTTTAGTTGTCATGAAGTAGAAGTAATGCAGTTTATAATGGCCATTTTCTGTGTAGGTTAGTGAATGGCCCTTTAAAGAAGATATCAGATTAAAAATGGTAAAACTTCCTCCTAAGGAAGAGGATATAAGGATAAGGAAGTTTATTAGAATTGTCCTATGCTTGCAAAACTTAAATTCAAAGGATTCTCAGAAAGATGTCAAAAGAACTAGAATTCAGAAAACAATTTTACAATTAAAAAATTTTAATTAAAAAATATAAATTAAAATAATTTTAATGTATGTTTGTAGATGGAGCATTCAAAAATAACTCATCGTGTCATAAAATTTCCAGAACATTTCCAGAAATTTCAGAACATTTCCAGAAATTAATACCATAGACAAAATCTCTGACAAGAAGCCAATAAAATTTGAAATAATAAGTGACTATTTTTATTTTTTTCATTTTTACATTTTATTAAATTTATTGAGGTGACATTGGTTAATAAGATTATATAGGTTTCAAGTGTACAACTCTATAATACATCACCTATATATTGCATTGTGTGTTCACCAACCAAAGTCAAATCTCTTTCGGCCACCATGTATTTGAACCCCTTTACCCTGTTTTGCCTCCCCCTCTCCCTTAATCCTCTGGTGGCCACTAAACTGTTGTCTGTGTCTATGAGTTTTTGTGCATTTGTCTTGTTCTTTTGTTGCTTTCAGTTTTATATCCCACATGTGAGTGAAATCATATGGTTCTCAACTTCCTCTGACTTATTTCACTTAGCGTGATAATTTCAAGATCCATCCATGTTGTCACAAATGACAATATTTCATATTCTTATGGCTCAGCAATATTCCATTGTATATATGTACAACATCTTTGTCCTATCATCTGTCACCAACAGATATCTGAAAAGATGTTCATCTTCACTAGCTGTTAGGGAAACGCAAATCAAAACCAAAATGAGATACCACCTCACATCTGTTAGAATGGCTATTATCAATAAGACAAGTGATAACAAGTGTTAGGTTGTGGAGAAAAAGGAACCCTCATACACTGCTGGTGGTAATGTAAATTAATATAGTCCTATGGAAAACAATATGGAGGTTTCCCCCCAAATTAAGAAGAGCCACCCTCCTATGGGTATCTACCCAAGAAATCTGAAAACATGCGTTCGTAAAGATATAGGTACCCCTAGATTCTTTGCTGCACTATTCCTGATGGCCAAGAAATAAGTGATTATTTTTAAATGATTTAAACATTTTTAAAGTTATGCTTCTAAATATCTCTTCCTTCAAAAGGAAAATTAATACTACAATTTCTTTCAAAAGGAAAATTAATACTAAAATTAATACTACTTTATTTTTGTGATAACGCTGTTGTGAGAACTCTTCATATCTAAACATGTGAGTTATCAAAAAAGTTATATTCCGAAAAACAAAAATTGTAGCTTTAAATGCTTTTAATATGAAAAATAATTAAAGTGAATTAAGCATTCAATTCAATAGACTAGGAAAAAGGCACATCATAAACCTAAAGTAACAAGTAAAAAGGTGTAAAACGAAATCTGAAAATAATAAATACAACCCTTCCAAATGTTTATTATATTTTTCCATGAAAAAAAAAAGTTCTAAAAGGTAACTACAACTTTAATCCCACAGAAGGGACTAGGAAAAAGTCAAAACATATTTCCTATGTGGTCAGGGAAATCAGTAGAATGTGAAAGCAATTATGTCAGTGATGGATGAGGAAGCCATAGGATTTTCCTTTAAAAGATCAGATGACCTAAAACATATGGATAAGTAGCGGAATGAACACCAAAAGTGTGCCTTATTCAGAGTGAATCTAGAACACAGTCCAAAAGGGATATGAGCAAAATTTATAGCATAAAGCAGCAAACGTAATGTGGGAAGCACAAAACTAAAAAACAAAACAAAACAAACAAACAAACAAAAAAACCAAAAAAACAAAATACGTTGAATTTACTCAACAGGAGGAGCACAGTAGAGAAATTGTAGAAATTTATTTGATAGTAAAGTCTTTGAAATAGAATGAACATGCTCTGGCTCTTCTTGAGTTCTTATAAAAATATAATGAGTAGATAGCAAGAAAATCTATAAACCTCTGCAATGTAATGAAAAGTAGTGAATAAAATAGACAAGCCAAAAGCAGGAGTGGACTACAACTAATATTTGAGCATTTACTCTCTGCACAGCATTATAAGTACAAAACACCATTTATTCCCCAGACATCGCAATCTATATGGAATTTTAAATATGTTAAAGATGAGGAAACTGAGGTTCAGAGAAAATAGAATCTTAGACAATACTCAGTGACTTACTCAGACGACACACAACTAGTAAGTGAGGTACCTGACTTTGGAATGCAAGTCTGACTAAAAAGTGCAGGATCTTTCCTCCACACACCTGTATACCCAGCATAGTGCCTCGACCCTAGTAAACAACTTCCCAGTCAGGCATGGTAATACAATTAAAACTGATTAGGGCTGATGAAAATGGATGCCATTATTTGGCATCTACATTTATGATTTGTATTTTATTAGGCACACTGTATATCAGGGAATGGTGGCTCCAGACAGGAATAGCTGGGGAGGAGTTTAAGATATTTCCTGAAAAAGAATTGAAAAACAAGAAAACACAGGATGAAATTCATAACTAATTTTGCTCATGAGATCTTACAGTCCAAAATTTAGTAGTGCTTCATACTCAGAGAATCCAAAAATAAGGTTTTGAAGGTGATGCTCTTTTCCTTTTTAAAGGCTTATACACAGCTTTTTACTCTTCACCTAATAATGTGTTGTCTTTTTCAAAATAAAAAAAAAGCATGTAAAATCCATTTGGGAGGCATTTATCAAACAAATGTCCAATGTTGCTTTATTTTCATGCTTCATTGGAACTCAAATCATATACATTACTCATTCTGCACATCTTAATAGATTCTATTTCCACCCTTTAAAAAAAAATTACACCCCAATGACAGTTACTTAGGCTACTAAAGATGAGAAATTTATTTTCTAAAGTGCTCTTCCAAAGTATGTGCTCAGAAAATCTGGAGTCTTGTGCAGAATGAAGTGATTATTAAATAACTGTTGCAATTATTAATAACTGGATTACAAATATCTCTATTAATATCAAGTGCTAATTATCCATCTCAATGACTCGAAACTCTTGAAAATTATCACTGGAAGAATGTTAATTGCCGTTAGAGTAGATACGAAGCATTTAACAGCCAAATTGTTGATATAAATTTATTTCTGGTGGAATGTACTAGCTTTCTTCACAGTGCTAAGAACAAAAGTATAAAACCTAGTGTTACCATCAATTCACCTTGTTCACTCTGTCTCTCCCTTGTTTTCCTTTCTTCCTTCTTTCCTCTTTTTGTGATCAGAAATCTGTCTGAATGCTTTCTAAAGGAAATATTTTGGCATGTTTACTGAGCTTATTTTTATGATCTAGATTCATAGACTATTAAGTGGATCATATATTTATGATTGTAATTGGAGAATTATTTTGGCTGTGTTTCATTTGAAACCACTGATGACATTATTATTACTGTTCAAAATACTGTCTGTCTCTTCTTAGCTATCAAGGATAGTCAAACTACTTCAGATTTTTCAAGCAATAGTAAAAGAATTGCAGTAGGATTTTTCTTTTTTCCAAGTATCATCCCACAGGAGACTTGTAAAAGACTCAGAAGGACATTCAGAAAATTTCTGTTTTGTGTCCATTGAATAGTCCAAAGCCTTTTCAGCTGTATTTCATTGTGAGTTGACAGATATTGGCAAGAATGTGCAATGACTATAAATGTTCACATGTAACCCCTGAGAAAGAATATCGTGACAAAAAGATGCATTGACCTCAGTAAATTGTTCAATGAGAAACATATTCGCAGTCATGCCTTCCATACATATGCTTAAATTCTTATGTGGATTACTTATAAAAGGCATGTGTGTATGTATAGACTTGATTACTTCAACAAACTCTTCTATGAAAGCTAAATTAAATCTTATTACCGATTATAAGGATTTTAGCAGGCTTCCCCAAATTAAATGCAGGAGAGTTAAAGCTCAAATTTCAGAGTTGGGGAGTTCTTTTATATCAAGGGATTGGCAACAGAGCTATGGAAACACTCCACAGAGGTGTAGCAAGAGATAAATGAGTTCTTTTGAGTTCAGGTTCTCTTTATATTTTGACTAATTTAAAAAATGAGAGGGTACTTTGTTTCTTAAGTTTAGTGTATACAGTGAATGGAACATTTCATTATGGTGAGGAATTCCAAGAAAAGTGAAGAAATTTCAAGGACAATCTTAAGAATATTTAAGCATGTGCTTATGCAAGCAAAGTAAAGCCACATTTACCTCAGATAAGCAGAATTACAATACTTCAGCAGACTGGTACCAGATCTCCGGTAAGCAACTTTCCCCGTGTTAGTATTCATTATAATGATCACCTAAAAACGTTCGTTTAGAAAGTGCCTGAGGCATTTTTTTTAATGCAAATAAAACTATCATATAGGTACCTCAATATCTGTTTTTCTCAGATCAGTTAGAAATTACATTTTTAAAGAACACATTTTCCAGACAGGTGTACACTTACACTTTATTAAAATGTCTTAAACACCTTTTCAATCGTTCTGGTTTAGAGAACATTACAGACATACGGTCCAGAATCTTGCCAAATATCATTCTTGTAGAATTGAAAACATATTAAATTAAATGTTTTTCCTTGAGGAGCACGGCAAATTAAAATCTTATTTTCACTTGACACATTTGATATTTTCTGTTACAAAAAGGTGTGTGTGTGTTGGGGGAGGGGTTCTTCTTGCCTTCTTGGGATTTTATCCTCAGTGATAGGATGACCATGTACATTATTATCCAAATTAAGTCACTTTTGAGAGGGAGGGGAAACACAACTAATAATTTTTTCTGAGACAATAGACATAAACTGAGGTAGTTGTAGGGAAATTGGAAGGTATGGTTACCCCAATCACATAGGATAGCGTCCACATTCTCCCATAGAATACCCTATAGTGTCATTGTATAGAAGAATTGCAGAGATTCCTTTTTGCTCTAGAAAAATCTATATTCTTCTTTTCTTCTTGGACACACAGCTAAACCACATTTCCCAGGCTGCTTTATCATTCTGGCCAATAGAATATGAACAAGAGTTAAAGGTGTCATTTCCACATGTGGCCTATTCCAATCTTGCTCCTCTATGTCCTTTATCCCTCCTGGAAGTCTAACATGTCCATAACTTCTAGGTTGTGCTTGGAAACCATGTTTTGAATATGATAGAGTTTTTGTTAATCTGTCTTGAAAGATTGCATGCAGGGTGACTCTACCAATCTGTTTACATACCCAGACTGTTACTTTAGCAAGAAATAAACTTCTCAGTGTTTGTGATTAGTTGAATTGTGTCCCCCCCAAAAAAAAATATGTTGAAATTCTGACTCCCAGTAGATAAGAATGTGATCTGTTTAGAATTAGGGTTGTTACAGATTTAATTAGTTAAGATGAAGTTACACTGGAATGTGGTGGGCTCTTAATCCAGTATGACCGGTATCCTTCCTTATAAGTGGGAAATTTGGGCACAGACACACAGAAAAGAAATCACGTGAAGACAGAGACAGACAAACACAGAGGGAAGATAGTCATGTGAATATGGAGGCAGGGACTAGAGTCATGCTGCAACAAACTAAGGAATATCTGGGACTACCATAAACTGCAACTCAAGAAAGGGTCCTCTCCTAGAAGCTTCAGAGGAAGCATGGTCCAGCCAACACCTTGCTTTTGAAATTCTAGCCTACAGAACTGTGAGACAATAAGTTTCTTTGTTTAAAACCACTCAGTTTAAGGCACTTTGTTACAGCAGCCCTGGACATTGATATAATATTTGAGTAGTTAGGGATTTTTTGGATCTATCTGGTATAGTGGTGAGCATCACTATTGAAAGGAAGGACCATGGTTCTGACACAGTAAGATTTTAAAATATTATTATTATTATTCAAAGAGCAGGATGGATAAGCCTTGAAATTGGAATGGGGTCACAGGGGGACTAGTTCAACTCCCCAGTTTCACAGTTGAAGTAATTCTTTCTCCCTAATGTTGTTTTTAGGTTTTTCTAAGGAATGGATAATTTGTGATTAGCTGTTTTCCCTCAGAATCAGATAGCTTTGACAAGAAAGGGAGTTGTTTGTTAAATAATCTGCATGAATGGACAGATCTCTCCTTCTATATATGTGACAGTTTTTATTTAGTAACCATCTACGCTCAAATACAAAAATTAAACCTAATTACTTTGAAATCTCTTTGCTCTCCCAAACATAAGAAATAAGATTTAAGCAAACTCCAAAACTGGTCAATAACTTTTCCCTGTGCAAATGTTTATGCATAAACTGATTTTTCCTCGTGCAACTTAGTCTACACCATAACCAAATTCAGAAATCAAGACCTTGTCTTAAGAGTATTAAAACAACAACAGCAAAAACAACAACAAAACAAAACAAAACACTAATTATAAACTAGTTCAAATATTCAAGTCATTTGCAAGGAAAATAATCCCAAACAGATATGAGTACCAATCCATGAATGACATATATGTTTTTAAGTAATAACCTGTGACCTATCTATGAAAAAGCTTGTGGCTGGGATGGATTTGCATTGTTACGTGAGAAACCAAAATGTACAGAGTAAATGTTAGAAAGGACAAGGAGCAAAGCATTGTGATCACATTTAGCATCGGAACAGAGGCAAAGCATTAAGTGTAACTAAATATCTGACATAGATCACCAAATTAGTAAGATTTGTATTCATTCACCACCAGGAAATATAACAAAAGCATCTATGATATACTAAGTAAGACAACAACAGCAACAACAACAAATCCCTGAACCAAACAAACAGGATCTAAGCTGATTAGCACTTGGAAATGTATAAAGAGCACTAATACCTGACGCAGAATCTAGAGCACCCTGAACTGCTTTCAGGAATTGCTCACACATGGCAGCCAACAGCAAAGTGCTCAGCCAGCTCCCAGTCAGAGAAACATGCCTTATCCACAGGTTATAGAATAAACACAGATGCAGCAAAATGACTCACCAGAGGAAAACAAAAATCTAAATTGAAGGTAAGTGATGCTTTGTGCACATGCATGACAAGAAATCCATTGAGCAAAACTAATTTTACATCTGTGCCAAAATGGCTGTTTTATATGTTGGAAATAGGGAACAGGGGGGAAAGAAAATTGTCACATAATAGCAGACCTTGAAGGGTACTAAAACAGAGAATAAGTTCTGTATTGGTAAAAAAGAAAAAGAGAGAGAGAGAGAAGGAGAGAGAGAGAGAGGGAGAGAGAGGGAGGGAGAAAGAGAGAAAATTATTTTAAGAGGTAAAATTCATTTGTAGAGTTATCAAAATGGAATGAAAAATATTGATACATAAAATAGGGAAAAAATGCATAAAAGAAGAAAATATTGAGAATGAGAAAAATGTTCAATGAAAAATGCAAGAAAAAATAGATAAGATCCTAGAAAAATGGCTTCTTGTGTAGTGCACATAAAATGATGACATGAAAATCAATCATTTCCAGAATATATTTTATAAAGTTGCTGTACACTTTCTATTTTTCCAAAAGTTGCCATAAAACTGTCTAATTTTATTTGAGTCAATTATTACTACAGCAAGGAAATTAATTTCTGAGTTGTATACTAGCACAGGTTGTTTTATTCATTCAAAACAAAACATCCATGGAATTTACCTCATTATTTTTACCCAATTCAGCCTGGGCAGTATGTGTGTGCATTTGTGGGTGTCTAGGATGGAACTTGTGGGTATCGAGGAGTGGCAGGAATTTCTTGAGGCAGAAGGCTACAGGGTAAGCGCTTGGAAAAGTTTCTAATGTTAGCCTAAAAATAAAAGGCCAAACAAAGTGAGAGACAACAAGAGTTTGTTTGAGATCATGTAGATAGCTATTGGGAGAGCACTTTTCAGGCACAAACCCAAATAGCATTCTGATTATGGAGTGAAGGACGTGGTTTTTATGAGAAAGGGAAGGAAAATAATTACATGAATAGAACAAAGGAACATCTATTGGTGCTAATAAAGTAAGAAATGAATTTCTATTGTTGCAAATAAGTTATTCTTTAGTTATGCATGGTGGTGCTAATTCTAAAGAATGTCCTTAAATCTTCAGTCCTATAGTCTGGCGGTCTGCTTTCCCATAGCTGTACAAAAAATTGTTTGGAAGACAGTGGTGCTCTGGCTCAGTCCAAAGGTTATTTTGCTTAATCCAAACAGTCCATGGGTTCAAGAAGTAGGTCATGTAATGCAGTTCCTCTGTAATGGCTGCCCTGACTCCATTTTAAAATGGCTCCACTTATGCCAACTTTCCACACTATGATCTATAATATTTTTCACTTAATATTAATTGCTGTGTTGTTTCTGCTAAAATTGCTTTTTAGAGAAAGGAAGTGGATTTTTACGTCTTAGTATGAGTTAAGTTTAGTTAGTAACCTTGGTGTAAATTTACCTTTACTACCTTGTCTTTTTAATAAGAGAGTAGATTAAACCAATTTATGTATTTCAAATCTCTTTTCCATGTGTGTCAGTAGCATGAAATGACCTTGGAAAGGATCTCGGCTCACCCATAATAGTGTCCTCCTAAAAAGCCATTTGGCCCTAATGGAGCAGCAGGTCAGCTCATCCTGCCCATTTGGCATAGCCCTGCTGTCTTGGGCACATGCTGCTCAGCTGAACCATGCTAATTTAGCCCCAAATGTTGGCTGCTCTATGGTGAGAAGAAAAGAAGAAATCATTCTCTTTCTCTGTGCTGATTCTCTCTGAGACAATCCTGTCTTTGTTTCATTTGTTGAGAAGTCGATACAGGTTAAAGATGCAAGTTCAATCAGCAAAGCAATGTAAACTGGAGTTTTGCTAAGATAGAAAACTCACAGTGGAGACTTTACTGGAAATTAGGAAGGGATGAGAATGCATTTGCTAAAAGTTGTTGGTTTCCTTAAGATTGGAGATAAATTTGGATCTATACTGTAAACCTTGACAGTTGGCTTTCCTTTTTGTAATGCAAGTGACTTAAGTTTGATTGTCCGGGCATCCACTTAAAAGAAGCTTCCACTCCAAGGAATGGTAACTCAAATAAACACACTGTCAGCCACACCACTACATACAGAGCCAGACCACCTCCCCTCATTCACATTCCATGTTTTAGAGAGCTTCCTTGATTCAATAACTGACCTTTGAGCTACTTTTTTTTCTTTCTTCCTATGCTCCAAATTCTGGCTCTTATGTTTTAAATTCACATATAAAGAGTGAACTGGTGAAAACCTAGGTCCCTACCCTGAACCCCAATAAAAGCAGAAACCCAGGCCCTTGCTCTCTTTCTTTTTACAGGGATCCTAGCTATGTATTCCTTGGTGTACCTGTATGCTTCAGGGTTTGTAAGTAATAAACTGTTTTTTTTTTCTTTAAAGTTTCCTGATGGGTATCGTTGAAAGGCATTTGCAATGTAAGGGTCAGTCCAATGAAAACATCGGTTTGGAAAAGGGAGATGTTTGTGGGAAGCTCATCTGGGCCCAGATGAGTGCCCCCAGTTATTTCTAGTAGATAGCATTACTGTAGATAGTTTGCGAGTGGCACAAAACAGACCATTATAAGAGAAAAGTATGATAAAGTTAGAGCAGATTAATGAAGACTGTATAGTAGAAAGGTCCTGTAGTTGTTTTTTCTTTTTTTCTTTTTTTTTTTTCTTTTCTTTGTTGAAAGAATTAAAAAAAGAAAAATAGTCACCAACAGGAAACCGACAACAAAAAGATTGTAGTCCTTGGATAATATTCAAAGGGAATGCAAAAGTTTAAGCATAATATCCTTGGCATCTAAAAAATGGGCTTCTCTGCTTTTATATTTATTCTTGTCAAAACACAAGCAAAACCATCCATTTGAATCTTGATTTTCTAAGGAAAAAATGACAGAAAACAAGGGACATTTCATTAAAGACTGCAGTTAATGAGTAAAGAAATATTGAACCTTCTCACTTGGTGATACTGAACCTCTAAGATCCAATAAAAACCTTTGAATTCATTATAATCAAAGCTACTAGTGATCCTAATGGCTACTTGAACCTAGAATTGTGGTCTGAGCTTCATAATAGTTTCCAATTCTGTAAGAAAGGAAGCAGGCAGGATAGGACATAAAGACTTTTAAGGTGAAAGTTTATTTAGAATTGCAACTATTGTTGAGATTTCTATTTTGTCAGTGGGATGGCTTTCTAATGTGTTAATCCGACTAAAGGAAACCATGTTTTCCCAGAATTCCCTTCCTTGAATGTTTCTAGTTAAGATTGGCCACAGACAGATATATGCAAGTTTTGGAAGTTGTAAATGAAGCAGTGGCCATATTTATACTTGTGAGGTTGAAGTGAATCATGTATGTCTTTGTGGTTCTTCTGGCTGACCTTGTTGATTTGGGCAATAGCTGGGTATTCATTACTAGCTCCCATGAGATTTCTTCCTTGTGCTTCTCCAAATCCTGGTGTGAGTGGGGTAAGAGAACTGCTAGAGACTATTATGGATTTTAATGAAAGATACAGGTCCCAGCTTGTTCCTTAAGGTCTTTAGGTGTCACCATTTCCCCCCACATTCCCTTCTGATTTGCCTGTCCAAGGACTCCACACTTAACACTAGACAAAGAAGAAACAGTGGAACTGAGACTGTTTTATCAGCCCCTACAATATGTAAGGTTGCATCACTCTATACATCTCTTTTTCTACATCATTGCTAGTGGTTCTGAATGACTGCTTACTGACATAGACTGTTTACCCTAAATACTTTGATGTATTCCTAATTCTGGTATAAAGATATCTATTCTTAAAAACTATCATGCTGTATTTGATAATCATACTGCTAAAGTTTTCTTATTAGGATAACTGTTACTTAAGATTTTTCATCAAAAAAGAATAAAGATGGTTTGTACAGTTAATAATTCAGTAGTGCCTTCACCACCTAAGAATTATCTATATCCTTTTTCAAATTAAACTCAGTTCTTCATTGTTCCATCTTTCTCAAGACTAAATGAGACATCAGAATCATCTCATAAACATATATACTTTTTCTTTTCTTAAGGTCCACTCAGAGAAGTGGACATTTTTTGCTGTTGGTTAAATTGTTTATTTTAATTAGGGCAATGTCTTACAATATGCGAGGTTGTAATTAGCATTACTCATTAGGAAATGCCACTCAAAACATATCAAATTTCTGCCATTTAAGCAATTTACAAGCTAATGACATTCTACATCTTTGATTTAGTCTAAGGTGACTATTCATTCCTTCCCTCTCCCCCCAAGTTCTGTAACTATTGTCTAAAATTAATGAATGATAATTTATCCAAATTATGTAAAACACACTAGAATTCTGACAATTAACTTTAAAAGAAATACCTCCCTCTTTTAGTCTCAAAATTTCCTGGTTTAGATGTGATCAGAATGGAATAAGGTGATGTGTTTGAAGAGTCATAGATCCTTTCCTATCATAACGTCCCAATTCTAGTTTTACTTAGTTCCTTATAGAGAGTACAGAGAGTGTTTAAACAACCTAAGTAATTTTTTCAAGTTTACAACTAATGCTGTTTCACAGGGAATTAGACCGTTTGTCATATTTGAAATAAATTTCAAGTGGAAGAAAAATACAAATACTCAACCATAACCAGTGTGTAATTTATGGGCAACAGTCATAAACACAAAACTACCGGCATTAAATTTCTTATCCTCGTTTTGCAGTAAGAGGATGTTAACAGCTGGCAATCTGTATTTGCTGGAAATTAAATATTACTGAATAAGGTTAAAGAAAAAAAAAACCTGTCTCTGCATGATTAGATTCTTTTTTTAGCACACACTGTTTAATTCGGTAGGTTCTGGACCTATAATAAGCCCAGCTGGTTTCTTATGTGTTAGCTCTCTTTAAAAACACATTAGAGGTTAAAATCTAATTTACTAATTCTAATAGTACATACATATGGCTGTTTTGGCTGCCAGAATGATGCTAGGTGTTCAGTTGTATTTGCTTTTAGTATATACATATTTCTGTGTTAAAATGCTTGTGGAAATATGGATGGATCCATATCTGAGAATGTTGATATGCCTTTTTTTGTGAATGTATACTCAGATTATGTAATTAGAACAAAAACATTTTTCAAAATGCTACTAAGCATTTATTTAGTTTTTATCAGTCATTCTGAATATGAGCGTTATTTAGATTACTAGACAGAGTTAGTCACCCTTAGAAAAATATCTCTCATGATGGAATAGCAACAGTACTGGCAGTGATTATAGCTTTTCAAAGATATAGCCGAATAAAAATTTCCTCACTACTACATGCCATTATAGATTTTATGGAACATCTATTAGAAAGGTTAAAGGCTAACTCCTCCATAACTACAAATTTGACAGTGCAGGTTTGTGACCTTCAAAAGATGAATTTTAATGACCTTGAAATCTCTCTTAGATAAATTGAAGTATATCCACAGCATGAGAAGCAAGGATGAAATAAAGATCCCAACAAGCTAAATAAAATAGAGAAGAAAACAGGTAGTTTTAGGACAAGCACCACTTTAGTCTTTTTTTCTCTAGGAGGCGGTTTGATGCCAGTTAACCACACGGGCGTAACAGAAGGTACTGTGGGCAGGAATATCAATGAGCTTGATTTTCCTCACCTTAGGGAAGTGGAGCAGACTTATGCACCAAAAAGAATCACCTTGGTAAGGAAGTGGTCCACCTTTGCCCCTGTTCTCTTACCCTAGAGCACCAGATAAGCAAGAGTTGCCTCACTCTGCCTGCAGATCTGCCTGCAGATCCTTGGCTTCTCAGCTGGAAGCTCCACTACCAATGGAGCCAGCCTCTGCTGCACGCCCTGGGAAACCTTTCTGGCCAGGCAGAACTAATCCTTCTTTGAGTCACTACACCCCCCAGCATATATGATGTTATCAGTGCTGCTCCTGCGCTGTCGAAACAAGTTTTTTAAATTTGGCACACAGATCCTAGGGATTCTTGGCCTCAACATATACCCCAATATTTCTCTATGGTTTTTCCTTTGCTCTCTCAATAGCAGAACTATGTCCTTCTTAGCTATATGGCCAGGCAAATGCTCCATGAAATAGAACAATTTTGCAATTTAATTCCAGCACAGCGACAACAGTAGCACGCCTCTAAAACAGGAGTCCCAGAAATGCTAGGAGAAACCTGATAGGGTATACCACAGGATTTTTCAGCCCTTTTTTGCTCCAAGCACATTTTCCAATGAATAATAATAATAATAATAATAATAATAATAATAATAAATTAGGAAAATATTAAAGGGGATGGGATATGACATCTTTCAGAATTAACATGTTGGAGGTTAATAAGTGAAAGAACACTAAAGAGAGAGAAAACCCCAGACACTGGTGTTTGCGGTTCTCTGCGGTATTCTTTTTTCTTTCTGATTAGTCATTATAGGTGTCTGCCAAAAATATGGAGGGCTCAGTGTTTCTCTGAGTGTTGGTGGAGATAGGCCTAAAAGAAGGGGAGTTGAGTGTTTCTGTGATTTGCAAAATATAAATAATTTGGTATTAAAACTAAGATTGATATTTGTGGGGAGAAGATCACTGGTTTAAGTATTTCTCATGTTTTCTTGTACATAGCTGTTCAATTAAGTAAAAACAAAACAAATAAAAACTAATCGCATCTCTCCTTGTGAATTCATACGGGGCTTGTAGCATTTGAGGTTGGGACTAATGTCTCCACAGACTAATGTATCCTCTCGTTTAATAAATATTTATTGAAAACTTACAGTGTGCCAAATACTAATCTAGGCACTATTCTGCCATGAATAAATCAAAATCCCTGCCTTCAGTGGACCTTCCATTTCATTGTGGGAAATACAGAGAAGAAACAGCAAATAAACAAATTTAAAAGTGGTTTGCCAAATGGTGATACATGTTATTGGGCAAAATGAGGGGAAAGGATGAACAGAACAGAGATAGGGAAAATGGGTTGTGATTTTAATATATTTCTCAAGAAAGGCCTTGCTAAGAAGGTGACATCAGAACAAAGATCTGAAGGAGTTGAGAGGACAAACCATGCAAATGTCCTGAGTATTCAGACAGAGAGAAGAGTGAGACTAGAAGTACAAGCCATGACGGTAGGAGTGTGCTCAGGGTGTCCCAGGAACAGGAAGGAGGCATGTCACTGAAATAAATGGTGGTAAGAATGGGAAAGATAGATTATCGATAACTACCATGGTTTCTCAGAGATAAGTTATTTAAGCACAAGTTATATGAACAGAAGAAAAATATGATCTTATATTTTTAAAGGGTTGCTGTATTATTCTATTGAAAATAGTCTTTTGGAAGCAGGGACAGAAAGAGAAATGTTAGGTGGCAAAGAAATTGTTAACTCAGGAGAGAGGTGATGCAATTTTGACCAGGGTGGTGGCAGTGAAGGTCGTAAGTGCTGCAATTTGGCTCATATTTGAAAGATTAATCCAAGAAGATTTTTTTTGATGGATTAGATGTGAAATATGAGAAAAGACGTTAAAGACAACCCCAACATTTTTAGTTTGAGTACTTGTACAGATAGAATTGCATTTATTGACTTAGGGATGAGCTCAGGAAAACAGATTGGGGACAGATATCAGTTTTGGACATGTGAAATTTGAAATGATAAAATGACAATTAGACATTCATTAGTAAACTCTGAGTGGAGAATAAGACATGCAAGTCAGGAATTTAGATTTGTCCCTGTCGAAGGTACAAATTGGGCATCTTTTGCTTAAGGAAGCGAAAACTGACACTTTACCCTACTTCCACTATAATTAAACACATCATATACTATAGTTGAAAAAACAAACAGAAATAATCTGAGATTAAGCCAAAATCAAGATTGCCTTAATTGCTTCTGGCCCTCAAAATAATAAAACCTTAAATATTGCTCATAAGCCTGGATTTCATAACAAAAATAAATCACGTCTGAATTATGATATACTGATATCTGAAGATATGCATGATGTTTGTGAATATAATAATTTGAGAAAATCATCTTCCTGCTATAAGAAGACTAATATGAAATTAGTGCTCTTGATAATTCTGTGTTTTGTTTTTTTTCTCCTTCAAATATGTGTTGTATTTTTTATTTTGTAAATCATTATTCCTTATGCCTGATTTCCTTGTGCGCTTGAATAGTAAAGATTTTCCTTTTTCAAAATGGCATCACCTAGGGATGAATCTAGTTGAAGAAGTGGTTTAAACTGAGACTAGACAGTGGTTTTCAATTCTGGCTGCATGTTAGAAATACCTGGGAGATAAAAACAAACAAACAAACAAAAAACACCATGGCCCATATCTTATGCCACACAAATTATGTTTGATTCCTTGGAGACAAGGCTCAGGTATCTGTTTTTAAAAATCCTTAGGTAAATTATAGTGTATAACCAATGTTCAGAATCATTGATTTGTAGGTTACAGAGATGAGAAGGAACCAGAAAAAAAACCAAGAAGGAATAGCCAGAGAGAGAAGAGAGAAGAAGAAAAGGTATATTGTTCCCAGAAGCCAAGTGAAGAAATTGAAGAAGGGAATTATCGATTATATCATGTGCTACTGATAGGCTAAGTAAAATAATTATTAAAACTTGGTCAGTGGATTAGCAATGTGCCTGTCCTTTGTAAATGTATAAAGGATGGTTCAGTGGGTTCAAGAAAAAAGGGAGACGGGAGAATTAGCACGAGTATATAGACAACCTTTCAAGGACTTTTTCTCTAAAGAGGAGAGCAGAGGAATGGGTAGTCACTGGTGAGACTGTGGGATTAAGATTTTTTTTTTTTTCAAATGAGATAAACTACCTCGTGTACTATGCATTTGAGAATGATAATATATTATATGTGGTGAAATAGTTGATAATACAGAGATAAGATGGGTGAATTATTAAAAAAATGGCCTTGAGTATGTGAAAAGGAGTTGGATCCATTGAAAAATGATGTGTTTGGCCTCAAAAATACTAGTACAAAGCGTAATTCCAAATGAGGGAAGATAGATTATCTTCTGTGATTATAGATGTAAGAAGGTTGGCAGTTTTAGAGAAAGAAGCTTTGTAAAGGTCTATCTGATTCTCATTAATATATGAGTCATCAAGTTAAAGTGATAAGAAGGAAGAGGTGTTAATGGTTTGAAATAGAGAAGTTGTTCTGGAAGGCTTCTTAAGGAGGGAGCCCCAAATTAGCAGTGTATTCATCACCTAAAATGGAGAATTTCAGGTCCCATTCTCCACCTACTGTATCAGTATCTGAGTTTTTGAGAATATCCTCAGGTGATTTATATGCAGATTCATGTTTGAGAGGCACTGAGTTAGAAAAAAAGAGTGGGAGCGTTAAAGGATTAGGGGATATGGTAGGATAGCTGGTGAGCACTAAGGGCCCACCTGAGGTTAATGAATTTAAGATGAGACAAATTAGTTTTTATCCAAATAGTTCACCTATGTGGGTGCAGGTAAAAGTGTAGCCGAGAGTTGCTTTAACCAGAGCTGATTCTGCAGGAGAGGACAGAGTGATAAATAAGCAAGAGAGTTTATGGTAATTCCAAGGGAATGATCATTATAACGATTGGGGATTTAAGGTTGGGTAATGTAGGAAATGAGGACAGGAAGCTTGTGAGGAACAGTGAAATGGGATCAAGGCATTGTTGTTCCCAGTCCTGGGGGTTAACCTGCTGTTGGAATTGGGGTACTAAATGGAATGAATTAGAAGTTTTGTCTTCATCTCTTAAAATTCATCATCGATTGCCAAGATGATACTTTACACAGTTGCTTACTTTTCTCTTTGTCTTTTAAAATCATTCCTCCTGTGCTGGATATGACTCATTTTCTTACCACACTGAGCCCCCCACCGCCACCACCCTGCCCTTTGTAGTAGGATTATATCTCAAAGTATTATCTCTGTTTGCAGCTCCCATGGCTTTTTCATTTGTACCCCATGCTAATGTTGTATCTCCAATTTGACTCCAATAGGGATGATTCAGTCTTTTGAAAAGCAATAGAAAAAAAGTTACTTACCAAAGGTCAGAGAAAAGATGGGGATGCATACCTGATATGATTATGGTAAATTTCCTGAAGCGAGATCAGATTTTGTTTGGGGACAAAAGAAGAAAAGGGTGAGTGACCTGTCAGAAAGGAGATGTTTTGAAAGTACAACCTTTAGTTAACATAACAGGCAACAGTGTGGAGAATGTGTCATCTTTAAACTCTGCCTCTGGTTTCAGTTCAGAAAAGACCACAAATTACCAGCTACCACACTTATAAAACGAGAAGTTTAAAGTGTGGCCCATCAGTGCTTTAGAGACTGGGTAACCTGCCAGTTCCAAATAACTTGAACTGGAAATGAAGATTTTATTTAAAACTACCGTGTTTCCCTGAAAATAAGACCTAGCTGGACCATCAGCTCTAATGCGTCTTTTGGAGCAAAAATTAGTATAAGACCCGGTATCACATTATACCCGGTATTATTATGTTATGTTATGTTATGTCACGTTATGTTATATTATATATTATATGAGACCCGGTCTTATATTATATTAAAATAAGACTGGGTCCGACATTAACTTTTACTCCAAAAGGTGCATTAGAGCTGATTGTCCAACTAGGTCTTATTTTCCGGGTAACACGGTATTGCAGTAGGAGTCAAGACTATTGCAGTAGGGGAGAGAGACTGAACTCAACATTGCTGAAACAAAAGGCAGGAGACTTTTAAGCACTGAAATGAGCGGGTGAAAAGGTACTGGAGGACATTAGCAGGAGGTTGGTCAATGTATTGGTACTTACTGAAGTTAGAAACTGGGAGATATGGACACAATCTTTCTTGATGATTATGTTTCAAAGGAATGGCTTTTAAGGGATAGAGGATGAATTTACCATTCTAAGTTTTCTAAGAAAACGAAGGTCAATTTACCATTCTAAGTTTTCTAAGAAAACGAAGGTCAAGAGTCTATAGTCAGGAAGAAACATTCTAAAATTTAGGCCATCTTGGAAATGGGGAATGCTAAGGCTATCTTGTTTAAACTCTTTCCATCACCTGTAGATAACTTACTATCTAACAGTAACTAAACATTCATAAGCCATCTAACAGCAAATAAGGAACTTGAACATCTTGGGTATTGGTGACATAAAGTAAAACATTTACCTCTAGATTGAAGTTGGACTAGGCAGAACCAGTTGAAAATTGCTCAAGAACTCATTGATAGGAATAGCACTCTTGTATTAATCTCTACTTTCTTTCATAATCTCAGCATAATCTTACTAGATACTTTCAATGTTTTCATTATTTCACACTCAGCGTAAGTTTGATATGTTCAATATTAACAAATATATATTAGCACTAAGTTCAAAAAAGAACAAATGTGATCAATACAATGAACATGGATAAATTGGTCTGTTAGAATTTCTGCCACCTATTGGCAAAGTGGCAAAGGGTTTTGCTCTGGAGCACTGTTCATATATATGACAGTTCTTTAAACCAAAATTAATTTTAGGCTAATAAAGAACAAAAAGTATTTATTTGAGCAAAAGGAATGGTAGTCTGGGAGACACAGCTTCAAGTAGCAACCTAAATTGTGTTCCACTCTGTCGCATCCAGCACCAGGAGGGTTGTGGGGAGGGAGAAGGGCGGCGCAGGGTTAAGAAAAGACAGTAGCTATGAATAGAATTCAAGCGTGGGGCCAAGGGGAACAGCCTCAGGGAGTGAACCCCGAATCGGGCCAACACATAGTTTTTATTGGTAAACTTGTAAAGGGGTAAAAAATTGTTAATCTCAAGATCTGTGTGTTAGTAGTCTGCTGGCCGTCTTTCCGAAAGTTCCCATTGTGTTCCAACTTGAACTTGCCTTCACACACATGCACATCTCCAAGGAATTCATTGAAGGCTAGGGACCGATATAATTCCATCGGGCCTCAGTTTGCTGAGGGACTCCTTTGTGAAATCCTGGGAAGAGCGCTGGGGAACAAACGGTTTGGCAACTATAAGGCAACATCACTCAAACAAAGGGGAGGCCACCTTTTATAACAAAAGTACCCCTGTCCCCCACTAGGTTCCCAATAGGTTTGTGTAGATGACGTATCCAAATTGTGCAGTTCTAATTGGATGGGGCCAGTCTTAGTCCTTTGGTAGAAAGACTAAATCAGGGTTTCCCTGCAGTTGTTGACTCAGACAACATAAACAAGCAGGACACAGTGCGGGAAGCAGAGAGTTCAGCCTGAGGTTCTTCTCATCGTACCGAGTACGTGAGGAGCCCCTGTCAGTAAATGCTCGCTAGTTTGTTATTATTTGTAAAATTTGGGCTTTCCGTTGACCATGGGGTATCCATCTCAGCAGATAAATTTCTCCTGAGGGTTCACATCAAATGAATCTTTCTTCTAGGGGTCCACAGTTCTTAACATTAAGTTTGTGAGATGAGTTCTATATTTTTGACACTCCACTTGAAAGGATTAAACATTCAAAATAAAACCCCAAATCAGCCTTAGATCACAAATCAATCACTACTATATTCTATAGCAGTATCTATTCCCAGTTAGTAATGATTTAGTAGGTCGTTCTCTGCACCGTGTTGCCTTGATCATGTACTTACTTGCGTATACTCTGTGAGGAGTGATGTCAACATGTGAGGAATTTCTTTGGCACTGGCTTGAGGCTGTGCTGGGACTGACTCGTTGAAGCAGATGTCCTCGAGGTAGTGTAGTACAACCTGCTCCTGCTTAACAGCAGAGTGGAAACGGGTACCTCATGCACTGTGACTTCTCAGTTCATGTCCTAATACTATTTTCTGATGCCTCACATGGCCCAAATTATAGATATATAGATTTAGATATAACTAGAAAATATGGGCAAACCTCTGACAAATTAATAATATCATCGCATAATGTTGTAAATCAGTATATCCCTCAAAAATTGCCAATTAGAATCTTGGTTGTGCCCTTAGTAGATAAAATTTGGTTTTGATGTTTGCTATACAATTGAAGTGATGGTTTTCATTGGAAATATTTTTAGCTACTAATATCAAATTGTAATGAAAGATGTCCAGGAAAATGTTGCACAAAAGTGCTAGAAATGAAACTATAGACATTTATTTCAGTTAAAAACATGTTTTCAAAATATCTAGTGCTTTCCAATCTTTTCCTTAACTTCAGAAGTTACTTTTTAAACTATCATCCTCTTTGATATGGGTTGATTAAATCAATGTGCATTGGTTTTAGTTCTAAAGTATACAAAAGATGGAGAAAGGGAAATTAAGAAAAAGAAAGAAAATAATAGGATTGCAAAGCAAAGTCTTTATACACTGTTTCACTCCAGGGATAAAAATTAACCATTTCAAATGTTGACAAAGGTGGCTTATGAAGTAAAACACCTTTTATTTTGCAGAGTATGTCTAATAATATTTTTTGCAGAGTATGTCTAATCTTAGTTTTAAAAGATGAAATGTAATTTGAAATGAGGGTTAATTTAAACAAAAGTTGCCCAGACAATGGTTTAAGTAGCTTGAAAGCCTGGCTGAGATGAATGTTATTAGGAAGACAAAAGATATGCCAGAAGGGGCTTCATAAAGCCAAAACCAAAGTACCTTTCAAGGTCAATCACAAAGGAACTTTCTGAGTCTGTGCCAAAATTAATGCCAGTCCAAGCACACACTCTACTGTAGTAATTGTAATGATGCCCCTTTAAAATGAAAACTTGGAGATATATTGTTGTGAAGCAAATCACTATGAATTTTTAAATGCTTGAAGTTCTAACATAAACTAAAAACTTCATTAGTATATAAAAATGAACCAAATACTGAAATGCTGATTGGAATAAAAAAACACACACCAAAGCGGAAGCAAAGCAGACAAAATGTAGACACCTCATTTATCTGGCATAGTCAGAGGGAGCGCGCTTCCGCCTAAATGAAATATTCAGATAATTGACATTTATCCTAAGTATTGCAATTATTTTCTGTTTTAACTTTTTGGATGGATATAATACTAAAATGGATTACATACTTCTATACCTTATTAAACAAGAGGTATTGAGTATAACTAACTGTTTTTTTAATGACCTGGGTTCAAGCATAAAAATGTAATGGATAAAATACAGGCCTCATGTTTAGCTTGAACAGCGCGCTCCTCCAATTGCTCACTTTGTGACCTTGGATAAATTGCTCTCTGGACTCTCACTCATTTCTGAAATTTATGATAAAAATGTATAACTTGTAAGGTTATTGTGAAGTTTAAAGTATTAAGAAGTTTGTAGATTACTGGCACATAGCTGACATTTAAAAATGTTTGTGATCATTTTACCATGACGTGATATATAATTGATACTTTTACAAATTATTGAAATGATTGCAGAGACTATCAAAAGAGGATGACTAGAAAAAGATCTGAATTAAATGACCCATGTTTAAAGGAACACACTATTTGCATATCATGAAGGGGAATCTGAGCAAAGAAGAGTGGTAAGCTTAACTAAGAAAAGCAGAGAGGAAGCATGAAGTTGTGAAGGTAAATAAAGGATGTTCCATCCAGGGATATACAATAAATACATTATAAAGATGCTTGTATTTTGAAAAGTAAATCTTTATCTCTCCATAACTCAGTAAAATTTGCCACAAACATGAAAATACTTTGCGTGAATATAATAGGGTATGTTTTATTTTGTGTAGTATGTATGTGCAAACACATAGTGTGTTTCCAGATGTTAATCTTGTCACTCTAGGTTTTTTAAAACTATGACACCTGTGAAGAAAAGTATCCATGTTCTATAATTGCATGAGAGAATTTTACCTTTTCTCGACAGGTTCTGGTGATTTTTAGAGAATAGAAGCAAAGTAAAATGGTACATCACTAAATTGCAGTCTGACGATATTAATTTCCATAAACTGAAACAGTAGTAAAAGAAAAACTGTCTTATTTTTTTCTTTAAAGTTGCATAGTTAATTTCATTCAGGATTCCCTTTCCTTTCCATAAAGAATTAATAAGTTAAAATTAAAATTGAAAGGGGAAAAAAACAAAAGAACCCAAAACTTGAAATCAGATCCAATAGTAAGTATTACCTATGAGAAATAAGCATAGTCTGCATTTTTTTAAATCAATAAGCTAATTTTTCTATCAGCAGTCACAATCAATCATATTCCCTCAGTACAATAATTCCACAGCAAATTATTGTATGGATATGGATATAAAATAAATACAGGAATATAGTGACAAATACCTATACATAAAATACCTATAGAAATGTAAAGAAAAAAATTTCAGGTCAAATGTCCAATGGAACCCTAGTGAATTTTGAAAGGAAACTGGAGATTAGAAAAACATGAAAAGTGACAAACTAATAAACAGATACTTTTGGGGAAATGATTTTAAGAGAAGCAAATGACACTGATTTTGTGTACAAGTTTTATTTTATATGTTGGCTGATTTTAAAAGGAAGTTCCAAAATTTAAATGAGTCTTATTAGGCTGCTAAATCCATGGAGAACAAAGTTAATGACATTTTAAGTTTTCATAATTACTTTATAATTATGTTTTCAATAAAGCACAAATTAATCAAGATATATGCTAATTGGATGAAAAAAAGGACTGCAAGAATTTCTAAATGATCCATATAATAATCAAACCATGCTTAAAATCTGTATTGTATGATGCCCCTTTTTGTCATTTTATTTACCAATCATTTTTAATTATTGCAAATGAAGTGCTCTATTCATTTAATTGAAAGAGAAGGTTAAACTGATCTTACTAAGCATGATATAGACATTCAAGGAGTTGATTTTTAGAAATACTCTGTTAATTACGGTGTTAAAGAGTGTATACCATATCCAAGGGGAATGTGTTGTTTGAAGAGAGTTACATTTGTAAAAAAACATTGTGAAAGATGTAAAGTGATTAGAAAGTGAACATTAGAATGTGATGGGTAGGAACTAATGAAATAGAGCCTTCAAAATCGATACAAGGCAAATTATAAATTTATATTGACTAATCAAGTCAGGGAAATTTGTTCCCATTGTTGGCATTTCAGGGATACCGGTAGGTAGTCACAGCATCACAATTTAGGTCATAGTTTAAAGGTCTCTCTGTTAAAATGAAGTGTTTTCATATGCTATAAAAAAATAAACAATATTTTTTTTTCTGTTATTGCTTTAAATAGTCAGCAACGTTTTAGAACAATTTCAATAAGAGAAAAAAGATTAAGTTTTGTATTCATTCAGTTTTTGATGGTCTCTGTTTTTTTTGTGTGTGTGTTTATAAGTTTCTGA
This sequence comes from Rhinolophus ferrumequinum, assembly GCF_004115265.2. Taxonomy (NCBI): domain Eukaryota; kingdom Metazoa; phylum Chordata; class Mammalia; order Chiroptera; family Rhinolophidae; genus Rhinolophus; species Rhinolophus ferrumequinum. Next base: position 45,206,733 of record NC_046288.1, on the reverse strand, counting down.
CCTTATTCTATTACTTCTATTATATCGCCTGAACAACTTCTTATAAACTACCTTATGGGATACGTCTGCTGGAAATAAACCATAGCATTTTTTTTTCTTAAGAAAGTTTTTATTTCTCCTTCATCTTTAAGGATACTTTTTCTGGATATAGAATTCTAGGTTGACAGGTTTTATGTTTTTGTTTTGTTTTTTCTTTAAAAACTTGGAAGATCTCACTCCATTGTTTACTTCTTGCACGCTTTCTAATAGGAAAGCTCCTATAATTCTTGTCTTTTTTCCTTTGTATGTAAGGGCAGTCCCTCGACATCAGCCCAATCCCTGTTTGCCGTCATAACTTTCTCTTTGTTTCTTTTTTTTTTAATGCAGTTTGAATATGATATGCCTAGTTTGTTTACCGTGTTGATATTTATTCTTGTTGGCGTCCTCTGTGTTTTGGTGTATGTGGGTGTTTGGGTCTGTGATTTTGTATCTGTCACTAGTTTGGGAAATTTTAAAAATATTATTTCTTTAACTATTTCTTCTGCCCTGTTCTCACTTTCTTTTTCTTCTGGTATTCCAACTAGAGATATGTAATACCAAATGATATTATACCACAGGTCATGTATGTTCTATTATTATTATTATTATTGTTGTTGTTATTTACTCTCTTTTTCTCTTTGTATCTAAATTTTTGTGATTTCTGTTGCCTGATATTCAAGTATACTTATCCTTTCCTTGACTGTTTGAGTCTACTTATAAGCTCATCAAAAGCATTTTTCATTTCTGTTACTGTGCTTTTAATTTTTTCCATTTGATTATTTCTGATAGATTTCATCTTCGTGTTGAAATTACCTACCTGGTATAGCATGTATGGCTACATTTTCCGTTAGAGCCTTTAATATATTAATTGCAGTAATTTTAATATCTGATAATAATATCTGTGTCATATCAGAGTCTAGTTCTGATAATTGCTTTGTATTTTCAGATTTTTCTCCTTGCCATATTGTATCTTTTGTAATTTTTTTGTTGAAAGTTGAGCATTTTATATAGTAAAAAAGATACCCAGGTAATAGGCTTGTAAATTTGGGATTTATGTTAATATAGTGTGAAGTTGTATTGCGTTAGAAGTATTTTGTTGTCATGGGCACTATAAGGTTCAGAGTCCCCTACTGACTTTGGGTCTTTCTTTTCTAAGATGCTCTTCAGAGAGACTTTCTCTTTTGCAGATCTCCTAGCCATAATCCACTGGTATTATTACTAGAGGCTTGTCAGTGTGGTGATAGGGTGTAGAGCAGAGAAGCATATGCGAATGTACTGAGGACGCCTTAGTCTTTGGAATGCACAGCGAGCCTGTGTCTTGGGAGTATGACCTTCACAAATGTGTCTGCCCTTCCTCCACAGGTATAGTTTTTTTCTTCTCCCCACATTCCTTCTTAGCTGCAGGGGGTATCCTCTGTGTTCTCAGTCTATCCCTTGAGGTTCTCTTCTCTGCAGGTTAAGACTTTACTTGTTTTCTCATAGTTGCGATAGTGTTATGAGCTAAATTGTGGCCTCAGACCACATCTAAATTTCACGTGATGAAGCCCTAAACTCCGGTGTCTCAGAACATGATTGGATATAGGGTCTTTAAATAAGTAATTAAGTTAAAATGAGGCTGTTAGGGTGGGCCTTAATTCAACCTGACTACTGTCTTTATGTGGAGAGGAAATTTGGACAAAGACACACCAGGGATACCTCTGCACAGAGAAAAGACCATGAGAGGGCAAGGCAGCCATCTGTAAGCCAAAGAGAGAGGCCTCACAAGAAACTTTCCTTTCTGACACCTTGATCTTCGAATTCTAGGCTCCAGAAGTATGAGAAACTAAACTTGTTTTACTTTCCTTAAGCCACCCGGTCTATGGTATTTTGTTATGGTTGCTCTTACAAACCGATCCACAAAGGGAGATTGGGACCGGGTGGAGCTCCCTCCCTCCAACTGTGAACATGTTTCTAGGCTCTATTCTACTGCCTATGGGTTGAGACTTGCTTGGGTGTGAGAAGAATCTCTGTCTCCATCCTCACTAGATGAGCTTTTCCAGGATTCCTCCTGACCCTCCATGTGAGAGCCTGGTAGAATTCCTGGAGAAAAGCCTGTAAAAGGATAGGAATTCCCCTATTATTGCATCCCATAGGGGATCTTCACTCTCTTACTAGCTTACACTCATCCTCTAGAAATTTATCAAAATTTCTAGCTTAATGTTTCAAATTATAGGTTGTCCAGTGGTTTCTTCCTCAGGTAAGCAAATCTCAGCTCCTGTCTCTCCCTGCAGGTGTCTCTTTCTTTAGGATGGCCATTTGTCTAGTGACATCTGTTATTTGATGGCTTCACAAAAAGTCATTAATTTGCTGCATGTCCAGTATTTTTCTTTTATAAGAAAGAAAGCGTTTCACTTTTAGTTCACTACATCTCTAAGCTTAAACTGGAAGTTATGTTAAGGTTTTTAAAACTTTATAAGCATTACATTAGTAACTAAGCATCATTCATTTTCAAAGACAGAATCTTTCATTGTCTGAATGGAGTAAAATACTGAAAATAGAAATACATACTGTATGTAGTGAATATTTAATATTTTTTCAATGTCGAGAATATGCTTTTTCTTACCATACATCCTGCTATTTAGAGAAATTTCCTTTTCCCCTTATGTCTGCTAACCAATGGCCTGTTTCCTATGCTAGACTAATATTTTTTACTTCCTAAAAATTGGATCATGAGCAGAAGGGACTGAAAATGTTTACTTTTTTAGTCATCACAAGTGTATAACACTGACTATAATCACTCTGTGATGGGAATGTTATATTGTTTCTATTTTCTGGACTCTAGGCATATCTTAATTTCTATAATTTTAAATTCTGATTTTCGAGCATCCCTTTTATTCTGTGTTTTAAATATCTTTCCAATAATATCTATTTTGCTAGATTCCAATAGAATGTAGTTTCTGCTGCTTGAAATCAAATGATCCCAACTGATCATCATAATAGAAGATGCTGCTTTCCGGCTTGATTATAAATGAAAGTTTAGGTTTTCATTGTATTTGTTTATATGTTTTAGTTACCTCACTGTAAGATTTGAATCTGTGTATGTTTTCAGTTTCCTTCATTTTTTTTTTTTTTTTTGGAGACAAAACATTAAAGAATTGCAATAATTAATCTGTGAAGTGATTCAAGCATGAGCGCACTCAGCAGGGGTGACTGATACTGGAACAGGTGTTGAGCAGTTCAGCCAAATGTACAGTTGGTTGGAGCACAGCGATCATCTGAGTTGATTGGGAGAGTTAGGTACACATAAGCTGTTAACTTTCCCTGTAGGAGTTCTACTTTCCTAATGTGTCCTAAATATTTAACTCTATTATGAGTCACTATTTTTTAAAGGGTAACACTTGTGACACACAATAGAAGATTGTTGCAATGACTCACACATGTAGCTAGTGACTATTTAAACAAGAGGCAGAAATAAATTTTATACTAAATAATTTGTTCCTATTATTTATACATACTATTTTCATATAAAGAAGATAAATTCTCTATAGGAAACAGTTAAACAAATATTAGTATCAAAATAAAATATACCCCTTACTAAAAATAAAGATTCAAAATCAAAAGAAAGAAGCAAAACCACGACTAATAGGCTAACATTTGGACTTTTCTCAACTTATAGTATTAATTATACTACATCATAATTTTGGTCTGTAGAAATACGTTCTTCATTTGATCATGTGTGTCTTGAATGTAGAAATAGTAATATATATCCTTATAGTTGCATTCTCAGTCCTAGCACCGAGTCTGACAAATATTAATAATAACTTCATAGTATAGTTTAAGGAATAGGTAATTAAATAGTGATACAAACAAAAGAAAAATTACTCAACCAATTACCTTCTTTGAACTTTATTTTCTTTTATAAACATAAGGTTCTTGATGCAAAAAACTAAGAAGGAGGAACAGTGAATAACTGCATCATTGGACCTTGCCTTCACATCTGGTCTGGGACTCTACATGTCACCCTCTAAAAATTATGGAAATAAAAATATATCTATTCAATTTAGCTTAAATATAATTTTACCTGAATTAACAAACTTAAATGTAGTTAAAAAAAGAAATTATGGTGGGCTGAATAATGCCTCCCTCCAGAGATGTCCAAGTCCCAATCCTAACCTCTGAATATGCTGCTTTATGTGACAAAAGGGATTTTGCAAATGTGATTAAGGATCTTGAGAAAGGGGAATTATCTTGGATTATCCAGGTGGACCCAATGGAATCACAAAGGTCTTTATAAAAGGGAGGCAGGAAGGTTAGAAAAGGCAAACCAGGAATGATGAGGGAAGCAGAGTTTAGAGAGATGTACTTTGGAGGTGGCAGCAGGGACTGTGAGCCAATGAATTCTGGAATCCAGAAAAAGCAAGAAAACAGATATTCCCCTGGTGCCTCCAAAAGGAAAGTATCCCTTCTGACACTTTGATTTTAGCTCCATGAGATTAGTTTGGGCCATCTGAGCTCTGGAACTACAAGATAATAAATATGACCTGTTTTAAGTCACTATGTCTGTTGTAAATTGTTACAGCAGCAATAGGAAACTAAGAACAGAAACAATCTACAATATCAATACTAAGTTTTTTTGTTTGTTTATTTGTTTTTATAGTTCCTGTTTAAAAAGGGGGTTGGGGGGTGGGAGATGAAGGTAAGGGGGATCAAATATATGGTGATGGAAGGAGGACTGACTCTGGGTGGTGAACACACAATGTAATTTATAGATGATGTGGTACAGAATGGCACACCTGAAATCTATGTAATTTTACTAACAATTGTCACCCCAATAAATTAAAAAAAAAATGTATGTATGTAGGATATAATAAAATGAAAGGCCTATATGACAATTAAAAAATAAATAAATAAATAAATAAATAAATAAATAAATAAATAAATAAATAAATAAATAAGTATACCCAACAACAATAACAACAACAACAAAAAAACTGTGGACTGTGTAAAACAGTACAATTACTTATTTAGAATGTTGAAATGAGACCAATTTTTAATTGTAATTTCATAATTATTGTCTTTCCCCAATAGTAGCCATGCTGACCCTGCCAAATAAGTTTTGATCACTGGAATGAGGAAAGATCTTAGAAGTTTTTCAAAGAAATATGACTTATGCTATTTAAATAAGTTATGTATTAAACAACCTATGGAAAATTAGATTGTTTCCATTTTTAAATTTTTATTCAGTTCACAGTTACCTGAGACAACTCAAACATGTTTTCAGAAACTCGTCCAAAAGTGACAGAAACAACTATAGAAAATAACATTCTATTCCGATGAGAAATTCTAAATTTAATAATGTCAAAACAAATTAATTGCATGATACGATGTCTTCACTGACAGACACATAAATATGTAAAATGAGAGGAAAAAAAAGAAAATATTTATATCTATTTAAAGAGACACAAAATGATTTCCAAAAGGAGGTTAATGAGGCTTAACTTGGTGTCTCTGTTTCATATTTTTTTCCCTAGTTTTATCCAAATTTGAGACATATGCACTTGGATGTTACAAAGGGCCTCAAATTCACCTTGCTTAAAACTGACCTCATGCTCTGTTGAAAGAAACCTGCTTCCTCAATTCTACTCACTTTCTTTTTGAATGACACACACATTCACCCATAATCCCAGGCTAAGTCTGGGAATCATACTTGATTTCCAAGGCATGATATATATCTTTGTTTGTGATGCTATAACAATAATAATAACAACAAACCATATAGACTCAGTGTTTTGTAAACAACAGAAATATGTTTCTCACAGTTCTGGAGGTTGGGAAGTCTTAAGAGACAGGACAGATTCAGTGTCTGGTGAGAGCTCACTTCCTGTTTTATAGACAGTCAGCCCTGTTTCCTAGCTGTGTTCTCACATGAGGGTAGAGGTAAGGAAGCTCTCTGGGGTCTCCTAGAAGGGCACTAATCCCATTCATAAGGGCTCCACCCTCAGGACCTCATCACCTCCTAAACGCCTCACCTCCATATATCATCACACTGGGCGTTAGGATTTAACATGTGAATTTGGGGGGATGCATTCAGCCTAATGCAATGTACCATCTATATTTATGCCCCCCAAACCCATATTCTAATCCAGAGTTTTTATTTCGGCTTTAGATACATAATATCATCTATCTTCTAAATAGAACCCTTCGATTTCCAGATACCAACCACTCACTTCAGTAATGCAGTTGTAAATCTGCAAAACTGTCTGGTTTTTGTTGTTGTTATTTTTGTTTTGTTTTATTTTTCATTTTCATTCGGGTTTTACTAGGTGTTATTATAAAATGTGTTAATGATTTTAGAATGATAGAGTTAGAGGCTGAGAATGTTCTTAGAAATCAGTCCTACCAGTTTCCCCTGTTGAGGAAGTTATATACAAAGAATACAATCAAAATTTGAATGAAAGAAAAGACCCACAATATTTATAAAGCCGAGCTTAGTAACATTTGTTATAAAAGCTAAATTCGGGAATATGACTTACACTGCAGACCTAAGTGTGTTTTTCACCCCTTTTTTTCAGCAATATTACTCCCCTTTTCCCTCAGGCTCCTTATTAACTTAGGATGAATTCTACCTTCCCAAAAGCCTGCCCCATGCCCACAGAACTTCCAGTAGGCTTTACTGGCCAGTCAAGGATCACCAGTTATTTGACGAAACATCAAATGTGACAGAGAGAAAACAAAATCATGAAAAGAAGGCATTTTGGAGGAAATAATACAGAGGAAAGAAATGAACTTAAAATGTACCATTGTTGAGCCCAAAGAAATGGAGAGTACTGTGTCTCAGCAACTAGGACAGGATATTATAAGACAGAAATTCAGAGAATAAAAAAGAAATACTGAGAATGGAAAATCCAACACTACAAGTTTCAGCATTCATTCAACAGTTATTTAACAAATGTTTATTGAAATTGTATTATGGTGTAGACTGTTCTCAGCAATTGGGATACATCAGTGAACAAAACAAATGAAGGTGTCTGATTTCGTGGAGCTTGTATTTCATCAAGGAAATTCAGAGTATGAAAGTACATTGGGGGAAATACCTGAGAATACATAAATATAGCAAAAAAATTCATTGGAATATGGAAGAGAAATGATAAGAAAATTGGAGGCTCAGTCTAGGCATTTCAATATCTAGCTCAAAGAATATTCAGTAAAAAGCAAACATAATATGGATGTAGAAGAACATCACTCCCTCTGTACTTCACTGCATTCCCATGCAGCCAGTTGCTCATCACTGGCTCTCATTCTGGCAGTTTATAATTTACTACTAGTCCGGTGACTGCAGACTAAGACCAACCTGGCCAACTTCACAAACTTCTTGACTATTTCATGGGTTTAACTACATATTCTCTAGCAAGATCTAAATCCTTCCAAGTTTGTTCTTCTTAAAGACTCTGCCTCATGCCTGTGGTACCATATAGGCTTTATTATATCTTGTAATTATTCTTATATAGCTACAAATTTTCTACATTTAACTCCTCCTGTTTAACTTACATGTGCTTTCTCTCCTGATTAGACCTAGGTTGCTATACCAGCTGAAATTAGCAATCAAGTGCGAGGTCCAATAAAGGCATATTCAGCCATTCAAAGCCTCCAAGTCCCTTAAAAGCAAACCTTTATTCTAGGAACTTCTAGAATATGTAAATGAGGGAATAAACCAAAGGAAGGGAAAGCCTGAGCTTCAGGAAATAATGGATCTAATGCAGGGATAAAATGAAGAGACTTTCCAGGGTGACAGTGAAGGTAAATCCTAAAATAAATCTGTTACAACATGCCTAGAGAACAACAATCTAAAATAGAATAGCCAGACACATGGTTTCAGGAATAACAGGTGTATTTGGACAACAACAGAAAAAAAACAAAACAAAACAAAAAAATAACCTTGTTATATTGGCTTCTGTGTTTAATTGTATTAAGAAGGGTTGTTAGAGTTTTGTCCTAGGGCTCAGGTAAGAATTAATGATAGGCACATAGAATATTAAAGGGAAAGGTATTTGTTAATTCCAGGTTAGAAGTAAAGAAATATAGTAATAGTACATTCGGTGGCTGAGCTGTAAACAATATTTATATACCATTTACAATGAAAATGTCAAATACTGACTTAATAAAAAATCATAAAGATTCTTTGGGAGGTAGGGATATATGACTATGTCAGAGTTGGGCAGAGTTCAGGGACAGACTTAACACTCCTCCATGGTAGATAGTGCCCCAAATTTAAAAATCAAGAAATAGCAGTAAAACATGAGTTTTAAAACTAAGGAAGTAAAAAGAGCTAATAAGTTTAAAACTACAGGACTTGGAGTTAAGTAAGGATAAATTGAAAAGAGCTATTATTCATTGCACATCTTACATTTTAAGCTAGGTATGTAAATTTCTTAGTTGGGAAGAATATAATTCCAATTTTGTAAAATCTTTGTAATACTAGATATCCAGGTGAAGATATCCAGATATAGATAAATTCCATACTACCTCATTCTCATCCTCATCCTTAAATAGTAATGATATAAATATCAGTAATATATTACATTTTATGTGCAGCACTTTACAGAGTATTTTCACATGTATTATCAAATTTCATTCTGCTAATAAACCTATGAAATACAGAGAGCAGGGATCACTATGCCTCGACCAGGATACTATATATTTATACATAATTTATATATATATATATATTTATTAAATTAATCATTTTATATATATATATATATACAGTATACTATATCTATATACTATCTAAAATCTAGAAAAGGCTGTACACATTGAAATCCTCAAGTTTCTGACAAAACTGAGGTCTTTCAAGTAATTAAATGTAATAAACTGTGGGACGTTGCACAAGGTTATGTGACTATACGAAACAATGGTAGAAACAATGTAATGTTTAAGTAGGAATTATAAAAAAAATTGGCTCTGTGCTATCAGTCAAGTGAACCTAAATTATTTTGATTTCTTTTTAAAGAGCATATATTAAATTCAAGTTGGTGTCTCAAAAATGGGTTATAAGGAGGACTATAAACTCATCACTAACCTCAAAGTGTTTATAGTGAAATATAGAGTTTAGAACAGTAATGATAGTGATTGAGCACTTTTTATGTTCAAGCACTGTACTAAGTGCTTTGTATTCATTGCCTCCCTCAATATAGAATCTACCATAGAAGGTAGGACTTTTATCATCCCCAGTTTACAGAGGATAGAGCTGAGGCTTAGAGTGATTAAGTAATATGCCCGAGGTGGCACCGATCTGGTTAAGTGTTAGAGCAGGTATTCAGACCAAGGCAGCCAGAGACAATTGTTCATAATAATTATACTCTGTATTTTTTCAAATATAAACACAATAGCAATAAAAGGACATCATGAAAGTAAAAGTTAAAAGAAAACGATAGCATCATGAAGGATATTGTTTAGAAAACGAAATATTTATTATTTGTGCCTTATAACCAACCATAGGGAGCAGAACACTTAGGACAATTGTGTAGCTCCACCTTAAGAGAGGTAAAGATAATCACAACAGGGATTCAAGGAAGCAGAACTGTATTGGAGGAGCCTCCTAGGGAAGTTTTCTTTAGAATCTTATAAGGTGCTTGACATAAGTGATATAAGTGTTAGGGACACGGACCTTGGAACTAGAGAGCCTGTGTTTGAAACCTGGCTCTACAATTTACTAGCTTTGTGACTTTGGCTTAGTTACTTAACATCTTTGTTCTTGGGTTCGCTCATTGGATAAATGGAGAATTACTAGTATCTATTTCATGGACTTGTAATGAAGATTAAATCATTGCTTTATATTACTTGCTGAGAGAAGCATCTGGAACTATTAGAATAAGCACAAATAATAGGTGTTGGGTACTATCATCATCATCATCATCATCATCATTATCCTTATTATATTTATATCATTACATAACAATCCATTGGTGACAACGTGTATTTTAAAGAGTTTAGAGTGGAAAAAATAAATGAAGAGTTTAGATTGTGAAAGACAAAGTATTAGGAAAATGTTCTTTAATGAGGAATGTCTCCAATGAAAGGAAGGGAATCAGGAGTTTTCTAAAGGCAAATAAACAAGCAAGTCATCTCTGAGTTTTATGGGGGTCATGATAAAGTTCAACACATCAATCCTCCCTTTTGTTCAGGACAAATGGTATTCATTGGTGAACGACTGAGTTGATCATAAACCTCCTGAGTGAGGTGAAGCAGCATTTAAGAAATAGTCTCTGGAGGGTTCATTCTTGTTGGTGACTTTTTTCTGTAAAACTAGTTCAACCATCTGTTGGGCAGTTCAAATTTGAAAACTTCTGTGGTGATAAAGGAGATTTGTTGTCCTGGAGATCAGGTATCTGACAAGAGAGATGCCTAAAATAAATAAATAAAAAAAAATATTAAGAGAAGACTATATTAAAGAGTCTCGTGTTGAACTCAGATTAACCAGTCTAACGAATTCTAAGAGGTTGTTAGAGGTAACGCTGTACTGGTACTTGAGTTTTAGAAGCACTTGGAGATTGACGTTCTGTGATGTTGATAATAGCCTTGGTTACCTCTTGCATGCATGACCCAAGTATTTGGCCAGACTTCCTTTATGGTCCAGATAGCAGCTTGTACAGAAGGAATTCCGGCCCCTGCATGGTCTGTTGCCATGTTAAGTCCTTTAAATTTATATCAAGTAGCCAGCCTTCAGCTTGCAGAACTTCTTCATTTCCTAAGGAAAAGAACCAGTTCCAAGGCAATCCAAAGTCACTATAAAGATATGGACAGTCATGCTTTCTTCTCTGTGACACCAACTCAGATCGGAGGGAGAAAGATTGGGAAAGTAAGTTTGGAGGACTACAGACAGAAGTTAGAGAAAGCTGGTAAAATTTACAATTTGTTAAGGATTCACAATTTGGATAATCTAATTGGATCCAGTCCAACTTACAAATAGGTTCTAAAACTGATTGAAGTCAATTGAATGTCCACCAGGCAGGACATTTTGCATATCCATGAGTTACCTGCAATTTATAAAGAAGTACAAAATCGCTCAAAAGACGATGAACAGGCTAGAATCTGAGAACCCAGAAGGGCATGCTATAAATGATGCATAGTTTATCATTGAAACACAAAATTGTTCTCTAGAGGAACCTCTCTTTTAATCAAAAGCCATCTCAAAGAAAAATTATTCTTGATCACAAGATAAGACTTGTCTCAATTAAATTTGGCTTGATTATTTACATAGGGGGAAAAAGAACAGCAATTTACCATACAGGCCTACTTCAATTTGCTTTGCTCAGCAAACTTTACCAGTTTTGTTCCAGAAACAAAACAAAACAAAACAAAACAAAACAAAAATTCAGATTGGACTTTTAAAAGCCTTATAAGGCTAAAAGTCAAGTCAAGAATAATGCCCTTCCCTTCCTCTCCCAGATATCTAATCCTTGGAATCTGTCCATATGTTGCCTTACATGAGAAAGGGGATTATGATTTCAGATGGAATTAAAGTTCCTAATCAACTGAACATAAAATAATAAGGTTATCCTGGATTATCCAGATAGCCCCCCTGTAATCATAAGGGTCCATAGATGTGGAAGAAAGAAGAAAAAGAGAGCCCAAGTCATATGATGTGATGAAAAATCAACCTGCAGAGTGACATCAGCAAGAAGGCAGAGTCAAAGATACCAGCCATCACCCCCTCCACCCACATAAAAAAATTAGCTATCCATGAACAAAAATATTCTCGGAAAAGCTCAAGGTTCCAATTAAGAGTCTACAGGACGTCACCAACATGGTGTAGTAGAAGAATCCACCCTCCATCCCCCAACAAAGAACAACAATTAGGCACCTATCCACAAACAAAAATAGCTCTGAGGGAGCTGAAGAAACTTCAGCAACACAGTGGTGCAAAAACCTGAGAATAACCAACCAAAAAAGGTTGGAAAAACAGTTTCTTCTTGCCCACTTGATTCCTCAGACTGGCACTGCTCAGAGCCAAGAGAAGTAGAGTCAGGTGAGTGACCAGCTTCCCCAGCCTTCTGGAGCATTGCATGAAGATCTGCTTCAGTTTTACCCAATCCACCGAAAACTGAGATGTCTAGAAATGGCTAGGAACAAGGGAGAAGAGCAGAGACTACCAATGTCACTGACGTAATTGGAGTGACCATGGTTCCCAGTCGCCTGCTCTACAGAGAACCCCAACAAGCCTTTGCTGCTGAGGACCAAAACAGCTCTTGTGGATGCTGCAGTTTTTATCACTGAGAACTTTGTCGTGAAACCCAGCAGACTGCTCTGTAGAGTAGTACCCTACCAGCTTTGGCCGCTCAAGAGACCAACAGCCTGTGTAGCCACTGTAGAACCTTTTCAGATTTTGCTGCTGAGATTTTCACCCCACAGATTTTCACATTAGCCGACAGTAGTGGCCTGAGTCCTTTCCTGCTCTCTCCCTGCCACCTCCTGCTGGAGTCTGGCCTCGGAGGCTCAGCCTGTGCAGTATGCCAGCCTTGGCTCCCTTGGCTGACACCAGTAGGCATACTGGAGGATAGCCTTTGCAGCTAGGCAGATGCATACTGAGATCCAAGGTCGCCACAGCTGCTTGTGGGCCCAGATACCAATCCTTGTCACTGGCCTGCATGATGGCACAGGCCGGCTGCTAGCCCCTAAAGTCACACACACCACTGATTCTGACTCACGTGAAATTGACAGCCAGTGTCCCAGCAGCTGCTCATGCCCCTGAGGTTGGCCCTGTCCCCCAAGGTGGTCCCAGCCCTCACCACCACAGCTGGCCACTGCCACCGTGCAGGCATCTGTAGTTACCCGCCCCCAACCGCAACTCAACCAACCAAATATGTATTCACAGCCTGGCTCTGGCCATCAGTGGAGCCTGCCCTGATGTCTAGCTGCTGGGCATGGAAAGGTACCACAGAGGACTCCAATACCCTTGCATCCACTGCAGACCCCCCACAACTCTTGTCAAGGATCATGCAGTTGTCCCTTGTGGACTCCAGCTGCCTGAGCCTAAAGGACATCGTGCCCTCTGAACCTATAGCTGCCTCACACCCCTGCACTTGGTGCCCTAGATTTGGGGTCACAAGGTGCTCCAGCATGCCCCCACTTGCAGGTGAAGGGCTTTCCTTACTAAAATTAGACGATAAAGCCTTGAATAAATGACAGCTTCTTTGAATGAGCGGACACCTGCAAGGCTACAGGGATCACAAAGAAACAGGAAAACATGACACCAGCAGAGTAGCACAGTAAATGTTCATTAAGTGACCACAAAGAAATGGAGATCCATGAATTGCCTGACAGAGAATTCAAATGGTTTTTCTAAAGTTGCTCAGAGAGCTATAAAAATCACAGAGAGACACTTTTATGAAATCAGGACAATAATAAAAGAACAATTAAGAACCTACATCAACATAGTGAAGCACAAAACAGAATAACTTGCACAGAAAAGATCTCTGAAGAAGGTGGCTTAGCAGAGATGTCTGGAGACCACGAGGAACAATGAAGAAGGGTGAGAACTATCAGTGTCAGCCATTCAGTGGGCACCACCATGGTTCCCAGCGGCCTGCTCTGCAAAAGACCACAGCAAACGTTGTCACTGAGGACTTCAGCAGGCCTCCTGGCAGGCAGTCAAGGTCTCCCTATAGCTTCTACCGCACAGGACCCTGTAGTGTTTGTTGGCCTGACCCCAGCAACTGCAGAGGACACTGGCAGGTTTGGCCACTGAGGTAACTGTGGAAATACAACAATCCAAAACAAGGGATGCAGCAAAAGCAGATCTAGGAAGGAAGTACCGTGTTTCCCGGAAAATGAGACCTAATCGGAAAATAAGCCCTCGCACGATTTTTCAGGATGACATCCCCTGAACATAAGCTCTAGTGCGTCTTTTGGATCTTTTGGAGCAAAAATTAATATAAGACCCAGTCTTATTTTAAGGGAGACACGGTATGTAACAATAAATTACTACATAAAGAAAAACAACTGGGGTGGGAGAGTAGGCTGTGAATAATATTACAGATTTATTCTGAGCAGTGCAGCATGCAGAAGGATAACTTTTGATACATTTTTTTTCCCCAGCATGGACTATAAAATTATTTTGAGTGCTTTTGAACTACAGAACTGTAAGGTAATAAAATTGTGTTGTTTTAACTCCTCAAATCCATGATAATTTGTTACTGCAGCATTAAAAACATATCCAAACTAGCCCTCACCTGAAATACCCATACATTTGGGTGAATGCCTCTCTTCTTATAGTCCCTCAAAATACCAAGTTTCCTGGGCTTGACAGGAGGTGACCGCTGTTACTCACCTTTATGGATGAGTAAAACCAGGTACTAGGGCAGTTTTCCCAAGAGGACTTTGTGATCACTGGCTCCATAAACTCAATCTTAGTTCCTTAAAATTGTCTGGACACAGCTGATTAATTGAATGTATTAAATACTATGATATCCTGGGCTAGACCATACTTTCAGTGATATCTTACTAACAGGGAAGACAGATTTTTATTGAATCTATTCAAACAATCATATTTCTACAAAAATAATAATCTTCAATACTATTTTCTGAATTCTGAAAGGTCAGGCAGGGAGTAAAAAATAGCATTTACAAATGTTTTATTTCAATTGCCAAAAGCATAATTGAATATAATTCTTATGAATTATAGATAGCTTAAGAGAGGAGATAAGGAGGTTCCTTGTATGTCCAGAAAATTAGCGCATTAAGCCATCAAAAACATTTCAAACATAATTTATAATCATCTCTCATCCATTCACTTAGTCTTTTTTTTAACATTTTATTAGTTTCAGGTGCACAAAACAATGTAATCGTTAGACATTTATCATTTACATCCCTCACCCAGTGACAACCCCCTCCCCCCATCCGCTACCCCTCTGACATCGCACACAGCCATTACATTTCCACTGTCTCTATTCCTAATGCTGTACTCCGCTAATTCACTTAGTCTTATGTAATCATTCCTTGTTGTGATCTATCTTGGGTTAGCATCTCATGAACTTATCTGTTTCTTACTTAGAAATCTAGAAATTCTGAGTCTGTCCAATGGAATGTTGCTAGAGCTCTTTAAACACTGCTATCAGAAGTTCTGTACTGAGAAGCATGTTGTATAGTCCTTTTCCATGTTGTATAGTCTTTGGAAAACAAGTTCAAAAACTAAACTTGTTTGTTGAACAAACAAACACAGTCATTTGTTAAAGGTAAAATATTCTCGCTTATAGCTAATTGGAAGTTCTTTCAGGGCATAATCAGAATAAAACAAAAACTATCTGTAGATGACAAAAGACTTAGGCTGTGTCTTAGACAAATCAAATCCTGATGATTTTCAAAACTGAAAGCTCTGATGAGAATTGATACGAATAGTGCAACAGAAAAAGAATTTTGTTTGTTGTTTGTGATATGCAAAGCAAGATAAAAGTCAATCCCCAAAGTTTTTAGACAAAATACTTATAAACAGTAATTAAAACTTTAAAAACATATCACATATGTTACATTTAATTTATAAAAATGAAGAAAATATATTTACAGGAAAAAACTTTAGATATATAAATATACTGATAATGTACCATGAATATACCAAGTGTATAGTCAGAATATACCAAGAATATATGAAAACTATAAAGTAAAGAAATTCTTGAAGTCTGGAGCAGTCCTAAACATTGTGCACTATTAATAAAAAAACTCCATAGTTGAAGTGATGTGAATCTTTATTTGAAAACCAATGGTCTTTAAGATGCTATATTTATTTATTTATTTTTTTTATTTATTTTTTTTTTTTTTTAATTTATTGGGGTGACAATTGTTAGTAGAATTACATAGATTTCAGTTGTGCAATTCTGAATCACATCATCCATAAATCACACTGTGTGTTCACCACCCAGAGACAGCTCCCCTTCCATCACCGTACATTTGATCCCCCTCACCCTCATCCCCCACCCCCCAACCCCCTTACGCTCTGGTAACCACCAAATTACGTTCCCCAGATTAATTTTCAAACCCCGTGGCCATCCTGTGGTCACCGACTGCCCTCCAATCCCCTCACCCTCCCCCCCACCCCCCACTCCCCCCGCCCATCTAGCAACCCTCAGTTTTTCCTCATTGTAAGATGCTATATTTATATTAAAGAAGTTAAGTTACAACCAAGTTAACCTTTTAAAATGAACTGAGTTTATGACTGAAAACATACTTTGTTTAGTATGAGGCAAAGCAGCCACAGGACATAAATAGAAGCATATGGACAGCAAGTACATTGACTGAGCTCTAGGAACTGTCCATACAGTATATATTTTCTATAATAAATATATTAATAACACTGTATCAATACAAATGTAACATGAGGAAATCTAAATATCTTTCCCGATTTGATACCTCTTTCCATGCAACTCATCAATAATAACGTATCAACTAAACCTAATTATTTTTGGCACCCCTCTTTTTATAAAATGAAAAAAGACATTTTGTGATTTTCCAGGAGTCCTCTGGGAAATCACAAAGATACCTTTAAGTACAAACAAAAGTTATTCATGATTCCATTTTTAAAAAGTAATAGACATTTTTAGAACAGTTACAGAACTACAGAAAATTTGAGCAGAAATAGAGTTGCCATATACTCCCTCTCTCCATCCTTTTGTTTCCCCTACAATTAACATTTTTATTAGTGTGGGATATTTGTTACAATTGATGAAATAATATTGACACATTATTATTGACTAATATCTATAGTTTACACTAAGGTTCACTCTTTGTGTTGTACAGTTTGACTGGTTTTTCCAGATGCGTAATGTCATACATCCACCATTACAGTGGTGTGCAGGACAGTTTTGCTACTTCATAAATGCTTTGCCCTTCACCTATTCATACCTCCTCCCCACTACTCCCTCACCCTGCCTATGACAACTACTGATTTGTTTTTTTCAACTGTCTCTATATTTTGCCTTTTTCAGAATGTAATATAGTTGGAATTATACAGTATATAGTCTTTTAGATTGACTACTTTAGCTTAACATTATGCATTTAAATTTAAGATTCCTTCATGTCTTTTTGTGGCTTGATGTCAACTCATTTCTTTTTATTGCTGAATAATATTTCTTAGATAAATATATGTCAGTTCTTGTTGCTTTTACTTTTTAAAAATCTTTTCATTATTGAAGGAATCTTGATTTATTCCAATTTTTGTCAATTATGACAAAAGCTGCTATAAATATGGCTGTGCAGGTTTTTGTGTGGAAGTGTTTTCAACTCCTTTGGGTAAATACCAAGGAATGTGATTGATGGATCATATAGTAAGAGTATGCCTCGTTTAATAAGAAACTTAGAAACTATTTCCAAAGTGGTTATACTATTTTGCTTTCCCACCTGCAATGATGAGATTTCCTGTTGCTTCACATCCTTTGTCAGCATTTGGTCTCGTCCATGTGTTGGATTTTAGCCATTCTAATAGGTGTGTAGTGATATTTCATTTTTAAATATTAATTCCATAGTGACATACAATGTTGAGCATCTTTTTATATGATTGTTTGTTATCCATGTATCTTCTTTGTTGAGGTCTGTTCCAATCTCTCTACTTTTTCACTGGGTTGTTTTCTTAATGTTGAGTTTTAAGATTTATTTGTATATTTAGGATACAAATCTTTTTTCATATATGTGTTTTATAAATATTTTATCCAACTATGTAGGTTGTCTTTTTTTCCCTCTCAACAGTGTTTTTCACAGAGCAGAATGTTAAAGAAATCCAACTTTTCTTCTTCTCCTCCTTCTTCTCCTTCTCCTTCTCCTTCTCCTTCTCCTTCTTCTTCTTCTTCTACTTTTTTTTTTTTTTTCACGGACCTTGTTCTTGGGTGTTGTATCTAAAAAACTCATTATCAAATCCAGAGTTATCTAGATTTTCTCTTATATTATCTTATATAAGTTTTATAATTTCATATTTGGGGCTGTGATCCACTTGGAGTTAATTTTTTTTGTGGAACTGTCTAGATTCATTTTTGTACCTAAATGTCCAGTTATTTCAACAAGATGTCAGTTCCATTAGTTAAAAAGCAAACAACAAAAAGAGAAAACTTTCTCATTTGATTGTCTGTGCTCCTTTGTTAAAGATCAGTTGATTATATTTGTTTGGGTCTATTTCTGGTTCTCTGTTCTGTTCATTGATCTATTTGTCTGTTCTTTTGCCAATATCACACAGTCTTGTTTACTATAGCCATTGTTTTGACTGATTTGTCTTTACTCTGCTATGATAATATGTCTTTTTGAAAAACAAGAAAGGAAGTTTGCCTAGATAACTAAGAATAACATGTACATGGCAAAATAGATATTACGTCAATTTGATTGGCACTTGTGAAGTGTGGCATGAAAACAAATTATCCTCTAGAAATTACAGTAAAATGATAGACTCTATATAAACGGAACTATTGGCCAAGAAAATTATTTTCCATTCAATTTCAGTGTCAGATAATTCTTGAATTCAAATAGTGAATTTCAAAAGACCCTAACATAGGAATCTTTTAGACACGCTGAAGTTCTAGGGTATCTTCTTTAATCAGTGTGAAGAGCCAAACACTAAATGCTCAACACTAATGAACTGGTTAGGTAAATTACAAAATGTTTAATCCATGCAATATTAAGCCACTGCTTTCTATTAGCAAACATTCCTAATGTGGAAAAAATATTTACTATATAATCTGTAGTGTAAAATTAGAATGCAAAATTAACACAATGTGGACATAAATAAAATATGAATAAAAATAAAGATACAAATATTTAAACATGTTACAAGTATTATATTGTGTCAGGAGCTATATAAGTGACTCCTTTTCCCTTTAATTTTGTAATTGTTTCATTTTCTATAATAAAGACATACTTACTTTTTGAAAAATCTTTATTGAGACCTAATTCACATACCATGATATTTATAATACCTATTGAAAGTCTATGATTCAATGGATTTTAGTAGATTCACGAAGTTGTGGAACAATTGTTACAATCTAATGTTTGAATATTTCCACCATACCCAAATCAAACCCTGTACCCACTAGCACTCAGTCACCATCTCTGTACCCCATAGCCCCATAGCAAACCAGACTGACTGTACAGATTTGTCTATTCTACACATTTCAAGCAAATGGAATCATACAGGATGTGATTTTTTTAGTGACAGACCTTCGTTTAGAACAATGTTCTCAAGGGTCAGTCATGCTGTTTGTAGATCAGTACTTCATTCCTCTTTTGTGATCAAATCATACTCCACCTTTTATGTATTCATTCATCAGTTGGTTGTCATTGACTCTGCCATTTCAAAAGTGCTTCTACTTTACGTTTATTTTAAAAAATAAGAAGAAAAATTATTATTTTTTATTTTACCAGCAAAAATGTGCTGTGTGCCTATTTGCGCAGATGAGTGTGTCTGTGTGAGGATGGCAAAAAGAGTCCATTGAAGGGGTCCCTGGTTTAGATACTAGGATTGGGAGAGAAGAAAAGCTGTGTATGAAACAGTGATCACGTAGTTGGTACTTATTCTGGGGTCTTCATGTCCTATCGGTGGACTCAAAATTTCTGATAAAAATGATGACCCTATACTTTACTAATAAATCACCCCTTTCAGTAAAAGTAACTCACTTTATTGTGTTTAAAAATTTATTCATGAGAAAATCAATATTTTTGTTCTGTTTATATGCAAAACATATGTGCCCAAATATCATATATAAGTAAGAGTATATTTTATAGTGATGCTATATAAATATTGCAGTTTCTAATTAAATTCATAAATGTTAAGAAAACAGCATGAAATCATAGATAATTTTGAAATCAGTGAAATCTAAATATCCAGGTATTAAATAAAATACTTTTTTTTCAAAATTCTAATGTATGTGAATTGATTGACATTTTCAAAGAAGTATCAGAAGAAATATTTGAAAACTATCTCAAAAAACACAACAAAAGACAAAAAATATAAAATTGGAGGGTCTATATAAGAAGTCCTACACAAGTAATTATGCCAGGAAAAAAATGAAACTGAGGAGAGATGAAAAACTCATCAAATAAATAATATAAGAAAATAACCTTCCAGAATAAAAGGTCTCATGAATTGATAAGTGTAATTAATGAAAAAAAATATTTACATGAAGTTATACTTATCATGAAATTTCAGAGGAGTGGGTATAAAGAGATTTATAAAACCATTGAAAAATAAAAACATGTCACAAAAAGTATTATTTCCCTACAAGAACACGGACATTGGTTTTTAGTCTTCAAATTTTTGGCCTCAAAGTTCTAATCTAGAATTCTATACTCAGTTAAAATATTAGTATGAGGGAGATAATTATATTCAAACATGAAATATCTTTAAAATTCACTCATTTTACCATTTCTCTAGAAGGTACTAAAGAATATGCTCCGTAAAATGATGATTAAGCGAGAAATAGGATAATATAATATAGAGTTCAGAAAATCAACGATAATCCATACCTTATAGGTAAAGGTAATACTCTGGGAAAACGTGAAGAGAAATCCCAGCATGACAGCTAAGCAGCACACTTAGAGAGAAACCAGCCACATTGGCAATTTGGAACAGGAGGAAAATTAGTCTGGGAAGGATTTTCTCAGGGAAAAATAAGCAATAACTAAATTGACATATATATGTGTATCATATATATATATATATATATATATACACACACACACACACATATGTATGTATATATATGTGTGTGTGTGTATATATATATACATATGTATGTATGTATACACCGTGTTTACCCAAAAATAAGACCTAGCCAGATAATCATCTCTAATGCATCTTTTGGAATAAAAATTAATATAAGAACTGGTGTTATTTTACTATAAGACCGGGTCTTATAATATAATATAATATAATACCCGGTCTTATATTAATTATTGCTCCAAAAGATGCATTAGAATTGATCGCCTGGCTAGGTCTTAATTTCTGGGAAGCATGGTGTGTGTATGTATGTGTGTATATATATATGTATATATACACACATATATATATATAACCTTCCAGACACATGCTAATATATACTAAGGGTGCCAAAAAATATATACAAGTGGACACTTTGGTCAATGTTGCTCAAGCAGTAGTTCGCCGTAATCAGAAGTGTCTGGAGGCCTATGGTAACCACTTGGAGCACCTCTTGTAATTGCGGAAGTCAAATGTGACTTGTATTCATTTTTGTTATCAGTATATATTAAGTATTGCAATTTTAATACAGTTTTCCTTTCTTAAAATGTGTATCCATTTTTTTGACACCCTCTATGTGTGTGTGCGTGTGTGTGTGTTTGTGTGTGTGTATGTGTGTCTGGTGTGATCAAACAATATGGTGACTATTTAAATAAAAAAAAATTGTTACAGTAAAAGACACATTGCCACTAACCCCCCTCAAAATACTACCCCTTTGCTTCAAATACACTTATCCCATTGTTCTTGCAACTTTCTGAAGCAAGTTCTGGAAGTCCTCTTTCGTGAGTGTCTTTACTTGTGCTGTCATGGCTGTCATGATGCCCTGAATCAATTGAAAATGACTACCTTTCATGGTTATTTTGACTTTAGGGAAGAGCCAGAAGTCACACAGTGCCAGGTCCAGTAAATAAGGTGGATGAGGATACACTGTAATGTTTTTATTTGACAGAAATTTCCATACCAGAAGTGATGTGTGACACTGAGCCTTTCCATTGTGATCATAAAATACAGTGAATGCTGCTGCCAAGTGCCATTCAACGCAAAGGCAGGGATCTTCAATATGAGAAGCAGCGCACTGAACCTTAGTAACAGTGTGTGACAAGTTTCAACTTGTTTGGTGCAGTCAGTAGGGTGTGTGTTACTGTTGAGAGAAAGTGTATTTTAATGTGCCATAGATCATCCTCCATCATGACGATGCTCCATGTCACACATCACTTCTGGTATACGGCAATGTCTTTCAAATAAAAACATAGTAGTATGTCCTCATCCACCTTATTCACCAGATCTGGCACCGTGCGACTTCTGGCTCTTCCCCAAAGTCAAAATGATTCAGGACATCGTGGCAGCCATGATAATACAACTGAAGACACCCAAGAAACAGGACTTCCAGAACTGTTTCAGAAAGTGGCAAGAATGATGGGATAACTGTGTTCAAAGATAGGGGGAGTATTTTGAGGGAGATTAATGGCATTGTGTTTTACCGTAATAATTATTTTTATTCAAACATTCACCATATTTTTTTTTATCACACCTTGTATATCAACATGGAGAAAAGAGCCATTGTGCTTAATGGAAAAATGAGAAATCAAGCCAACCAAAACCAAATTGTTACAGTAAAATTAAAACTATATAGTCATTGATGGTTTTTAACTGAACATTAAATCGTCAGTGGTAACAAGTTACAATATTATGTGCCCTGAATACCAATCTTTGAAATTTGAATACTCAAATTTGAAAGAGAATGAAGAAGGTAGTATGAGTAGAGAATATATATATATATATATATATATATATATATATATATATAAACTATATTATAATATATATTATAATATAATATATATTATATATTATAATATATATTATAGAGGATATATTTTATATATATATATATATATATATATTACATATATATATGAGAGATCTATATCCTCATCCTCTAGTTGTGAAAATGTTATACTAAAAATTCAAACATCAGGAAATGGCAGCAAATGCTAGCCACATATGCAGAGGCATGAGAAGAATCAACTTTTAAAGAATTGCAGATTATACTTTCCCACGATTGATAACTAAGGAAAGTAAAGGAAAAGTGGGCATATAACTACTGTGTCTGTTTTATTAAGATTATAAAACTATTTGAATATTGAGACTGACATGTATTTATTTAAAATGAAATAAATTTCAAAATGACTACAGCAAAATATGAAGTTCATTTGCTTCTATCACTTAAATGAGGGTGGTAAAGAGAACAGAGAAGGGATGAATGGCAATTATTTTGTCTCATCACCCCTTTTTTTTTCCCCCCTCAGGGAGGAATTCTGAAGTAAAAGACCAAAACTAAGGGCAATTTGGTTATAAGAATCTCATTTTAGCAATTTCATAAAATGATTCTTCCATTTTGTTTCCCATAATCAAGTGATTATGTACTGGTTGGTTATCTAGTGAGTGACTGAAGAGTTCCTTTAAAGAATAAGCAAGGAGCCCTTCTTTGATGTCCGCATTCTGTTTCCAATGCAGCCAGCATCTTCTAATAAACCCCACCTAGCTTCTTCCTACAAGTACTGTCCATTAATATTTTTCTATTTAGTGCTTTGAAAAAATTTATTCCTATATGAATAATAGAGGTATACATGGGAGTGTACACAGCATGTATCTAGTTATTTCTATCATCATTATATTCTGGAAGTTGTCGGCTGGCAGTGAAAGGAACTACATTATGTAGCATCTGTACTCTATAAATGTAAATGTTTTAGGTGATATTTTTTCCTCAAAGACACTTCTAGGATGCAGAGAGAGGAAGAGATTACCATTGTCGATGACAGTAATGTTTTTACGTAATGAGTAGAAGTGGTGGGTCATAAGAACCACTACTCTACTTCTTGTTACTAATAACATAACTGTCAATCAAGTTATATATATGTGGGTAGTCGCTTGTGATGGAGGTAATAAAAATGAACAAACACATTATTCCTATCAAAAACACACCTTGAGCTCATGAAACAATGTATATTAAGACATGTACCAAACAAAGGGAGAATGGGAAGGCAACAGTGATAGTCTCTCTTCCCAGACTTTAAAAAAAAAATGCCATAAATAGAATGTGACATTGTTTACAGAGAAGAGGTAGCTTGTGGGAGTATTTGGATATTAATTTGCAGAGTGACACCAGATAATACTCAAATTACTGTGAGCTTTCCAAAAAAGAATATGAAATGTAGCTTTTTAAAGAGATTGTTTATGCTTCTCTTATAAGAGCGGGATTCGTAACCTCAGTTCCATGAACTCTCAAGGGTCTGTGGATTGGATTCAGGGATCCATACACAGAGTTCCATGTTTATCACAACATACAAAACAACATAATGATTAGACATTTACACTACTCACAAAGTAATTATGTCAACAAATTAATACCCATCTGACACCCTACATAGCTTTTACTATATTCCGTATTCTGTACCTTACATCCCGTGGGGCAGGGGGGGGGATATATACATATTATAGTTGACATTTAATATTATTTTATATTAGTTTTAGGTGTACAGCACAGTGGTTAAGCATTAATATAACTTATGAGGTGATCCTCCCGATAAGTCTAGTATCATCTGACAACATATATAGTTTTTACAACATTCTTAATTATATTCACCATACTGTATTTGACATCCTTGTGACTATTTTATGACTACAATTTGCACTTCCAATTCCTTTTACCTTTCTCATTATCTTCCTAACTGACACCCATCTAGCAACAATCAGTGTGTTTTCTGTATCTATGAGTCTACTTCTGTTTCACTTGTTCATTTATCCTGTTCTTTAGATTCCATATATAAGACGGATCATGTGGTATTTTTCTTTCTCTATCTGATTTATTTCACTTAGCATAGTATCCTCTAGATCCATCCATTGTTGCAAATGGTAAGATTTCGTTGTTTCTTATGGCAAACTAATACTCCACTGTATAAATAGACCACAATTTCTTTGTCCAATTGTCTATTGATGGGCATTTCAGATGTTTACATAGCTTGGCTATTGTGAATAGTGCTACAGAAAACATAGGGGATGTATAATTCTTTTCAAATTAGTGTTTTGAATTTCTTTGGATAAATACCCAGCAGTGGAATTGCTGGGTCATAAGGTAGTTCTGTTTTTAATTTTTTGAGGAATCTCCATACTGTTTTCCATAATGGCTGCACTGATTTGTAGTCCCACAAAAAGTGCACAAGCATTCCCATTTCTCCACATCATCACCAACACTTTTAGTTTGTTGATTTATTGACGATAGCCATTCTGACAGGAGTGAGGTGGTATATCATTATAGTTTTTATTTGCATTTATCTGATGATTAATGATGTTGATCATGTTTTCATGTCTGTTGGCCATTTGTATGTCCTCTTTGGAGAAACATCTATTCAGGTCCTCTACCGGGCTCTTTTTTTTTTTTTTTTAATTTATTGGTGTGACAGTTAGTAAAATTATATAGATTTCAGGTGTACAATTCTGTATTACATCATCCATAAATCCCATTGTGTGTTCACCACCCAGAGTCAGTTCTTCTTCCATCACCATATATTTGATTCCCCTTACCCTCATCTCCCAACCCCCTCCCCCCTTACCAGGCTTTTTAATTGGATTTTTAAAAATAAATTTTGGATATTAACTCCTTTTCAGATGTGTTATTGATAAATATCTTCTCCCATACAGTAGGATGTCTTTTTATTTTGTTGATGGTTTCCCTTGCTGTGAAAAGACTTTTTAGTTTGATCTAGTCCCATTTGTTTATTTTAGCTTTTGTTTCCTTTGCCCAAGGAGATATATCAATAAAAATATGACTAAGGGTAATGTCTGAGAGTTTACTTCCTATATTTTCTTCTAGGAGTTTTAGTTTCAGGTCTTATATTTAAGTCTTTAATTCATTTTGAGTTTATTGTTGTGTATGACATAAGAAGGTGGTCCGCTTTCATTTTTTTTGCATGTATCTGTCCAGTTTTCCCCACACCATTTATTGAATAGACTATATTTACCCCATTGTAAGTTCTTGCTTCGTTTGTCATAGATTAAATGACGATGCAAGCATGAATTTATTTTGGGGCTCTTTATTCTGTGTTCCATTCATCTCTGTGTTTGTTTTTATGCCAATACTATGCTGTTTTGGTTACTATGCAGCATGGTATTGTAGTATAATTTGTAGTATACCTTGTAGTATAATATGATATCAGGTAGTGTGATAACGCCAGCTTTGTTTTTCTTTCTCAGGATTGCTGTGACTAGTTGGGTCTTTTATGGTTCTTTTATGGGTCTTTTATGGTAGTATGGACATTTTAACTATATTAATTCTTCCTATCCATGACTTGGTATATTTCCATTATTTTTATACCTTCTTTAATTTATCTTTCCAGTGTCATAATTTTCTTTTACTCCCTTGGTTAAATCTATTCCTAAGTATTTGTCGATATAATTATAAAATGGGATTGTTTTCTTAATTTCTCTTTCTGATAGTTCATTTCTGGTACATAAAAATGCAACCAATTTCTGAATAATTTTGTATCCTGCTACTTTACTAAATTCATTTATCAGTTCTAATAGTTGTGTGTGTTTTTTTGTTGTTTGAGTGTTTTTTAGTGGAATCTTTGGGGTTCTCTATATATAATCATGTCATCTGCAAATAATGACAGTTTTACTTTTTCTTTTCCCATTTGGATGCCTTTTGTATCTTTTTCTTGTCTGATTACTATGGCTAGGACTTCCAGTATTATGTTAAATAAAAGTGGTGAAAGTGATCATCCTTGTTTTGTTCCTGATCTTAAGGAGAATGCTTTTGGCTTTTCCTCATTGAGTATGATATTAACTGTGGGTTTGTCGTATATGGCCTTTTTTATATTGAGGTATAGTCTCTCTATTCCCACTTCGCTGAGAATTTTTATCATATATGGATGCTGGATTTTGTCAAATGCTTTTTCTGTACCTATTGATATGGCAGTATGATTTTTATTTTTCATTTTGTTAATGTGGTACATCATGATAATTCATTTGCAGATATTGAACCAATCTTGCATAACAGGAATCAGTTCCACTTGATCGTGGTATATGATGTTTTTAATGTATTGCTGACTTAGGTTTGCTAACATTTTGTTGAGGATTTTTGCATCTATTTTCATTAGGGATATCAGCCTACAGTTTTTGTTTATTTGTTTGTTTTATTTTTTTTTTAATGTTTTTGTCTGATTTTGGAATCAAGGTAATGGTGGCCTCATAAAATGACCTTGGGAACCTTCCCTTCTCTTGGATTTTTTTGGAATAGTTTGAAGGGAATTAGGTGTTAATTCTTTTTTGAATGTTTGGTAAAATTCACCTGTGATGCATTTGGTCCTGGACTTTTGTTTTTTGTGAGCTTGTTGATTACCGATTTGATTTCCTGGTGAGTAATCAGTCTGTTCAGGTTTTCTGTTTCTTCTTGGTTCAGCTTTGGAAGATGGTATGCTTCTAGGAATTTATCCATTTATTCCAGATTGTCCAATTTGTTGGTGTATAGTTGCTCATAGTATTTTCTGAAGATACTATGTCACTTCTCTTTATTTTATTTCTGATTTCTGATTTTATTTATTTGGGTCCCCTCTTTTTCTCTTAATGAGTCTAGTTAAAGGTTTGTCAGTTTTTATCTTTTAAAAAAACCAGATCTTAGTTTCATTGATTTTTTTTTTTGTCTCTATTTTGTTCATTTCCACTCTGCTCTTTATTATTTCCTTCCTTGTACTCACTTTGGGTTTTGTTTGCTGTTCTTTTCTCCAGTTCCCTTATGCAAAGTTAGACTGTTTAATATTTTTCTTGTTTGTTTAGGTAGGCCTGCGTTGCTATGAATGTCCCTCTTAGGACTGCTTTCACTGTGTTCCACAGATTTTTGGTCATTGTGTTTTCATTTTTGTTTCTCTCAGGGTATCTTTTGATTTTTTTCCCTTGATCTCACTGTTGACCCATGCATTATTTAGTAGAATGTTATTTAGCCCCCAGGTGTTTGTGTGTTTTTCAGATTTTCTTGTAATTGGTTTCTACTTTCGTACCATTGTGGTCAGAGAAGACACTTGATATGATTTCAGTTTTCTTAAATTTATTGAGACTTGTAGTTTAACGTGTCTATCTTGGAAAATATTCCATGAGCACTTCAAGAGAATGTGTATTCTGCTGCTTTGGGGTGAAATGCTCTAAAATATCAATTCAAACCATATGTCTATGCCACTTGAGGCCACTGTTTCCATGTTGATTTTATGTCTGGAAGATCTGTTTATTGGTGTCAGTGGGTGTTCAAGTCCCCTATTATGATTGTGTTACTGTTAATCTCTGCCTTTATGTCAGTCAGTATTTGTTTTTAGGTGCTCCGATGTTGGGTACATAAATGTTTACTAGGGTGATGTCTTCTTGTTGGATCAATCCCTTTGTTATTTTGTAATGTCCTTTTTTGTCTTCATTTTAAAGTCTATTTTGTTTGATATAAGTATTGCTACCGCAGTTTTTTTTCATTTTCATTTGTGTGAAATATCTTTTTTTTATCCCTTTACTTTCAGTCTATTTGTGTCTTTTGATCTAAGGTGGGTCTCTTGTAGACAGCATATGCATGAGCCTTTGTTTTATTATTCATTCAGCTACCCTATGTCTTTTGATTGGAGCATTTAATCCATTTACATTTAAAATGGTTATTGATAGGTATGTAGTTATTGTCATTTTATTATTCATATTTTTGATCTTTGTTTGTTTATTTTCTCCTTTCTTCTGCTTAAGGAAGTCCTTTTAACATTTCCTGTAATACTGGCTTTGTGATAATGAATTGCTTTAGCTTTTTCTTGTCTGGGCAACTCTTTATCTCTTTCAATTTTAGATGATAGCCTTTGTGAGTAGAGCAAACTTGGTTGTAGGTCTTCATTTTTCATCACTCTGAATATTTCCTGCCAATCTCTTCTGGCTTGCAAAGTTTCTGTTGAGATATCATCTGATATTCTTTTGGGAGCTCCCCCGTAAGTAACTAGTTGTCTTTTTCTTGCTTCTTTTATGATTCTCTTTTAGTCTTTAACCTTTGTCATTTTAATTATGATATGTTTTGGTGTGGGCCTGTTTGGGTTCTTCTTATTTGGGACCATCTGTGCTTTCTATGCTTCTATGTCTATTTTCTTCACCAGGTTAGGGAAGTTTTTATTCACTATTTCTTCAAATAGGTTCTCAGTGCCATGCTCCCTCTCTTCTCCTGGTACTCCAATAATGCAAATGTTATGCTTGATGTTCTCCCATAGGTCCTTTAAACTATCTTCATTTTTTAAATTCTTTTATTTTGTTGTTGTTGTTCTGTTTAGGTGTTTTGTGCTGTCTTGTCTTCTAAATCGATGATTCAGTCCTCTGCTTCGTCTAATATGCCATTGATTCCTTCTAATGTCTTCATCATTTCAGTTATTGTATTTTTTTATTTCTGAGTGATTTTTTAAAAATTATTTCTGTGTTCTTTTTTATGCTTACTGTCTCTTTGCTGAAATTCTCACTAAGTTCCTTAAGCATGCTTAAGTTCCTCAAGCATTCTTTTAACTGGTGTGTGTTCTTCTATTGTAGGTGAGCTTTGATTGCTTTTGGCACATCAGTGGGTGGTTTGACTCTCTGACTGACTGACTGTGAGGATTGGCTAGGCCCACAGTATATCAGCTGCTATGTGGGGGATGACCCCTCAGAGGGGGAGTCTCCACCCTGCCCCCCTGCCAGCCTTTTGTGCCTGTTGAGACCAGCCTTTGGGTGTGCCACTTGTGGGGCCATCCAGGTCATACTCTGGTGTGGTCTGAAGCTGGCCTGTGGGTGTTTTGCTTCTGGTGTCTGTTGGGAGGAGGTCTTATGCAGGCCAGTTTCAGCTTTTCCTGTGACTGGCCCGTGGCTATCCGGTAGGAGCTACAAAACTACGTGTGGTTGGTTGCTGCCTGTGACCTGGTGGCATGTGAGAATGACCTTGCTGTGAACCAAGGCTGCCTGCCACCAGTATTGGGCTGGAGGCAGCTTAGCAAAAGGCCCAGGGTCCCCAAGGCCTACTGCAACCTTCTAGCTGCCCATAAGGCTCAGCTGTTGAAAGAGCCAACTGAGGTGCATAGGCTAGGCTGGTTGAACTGGTGTTGAGAGTGCCTTCAGAGATGTAGCACTAGCTGGGCAGGGCGGTGTCCCAGGGAGTTATGAGGCATGGCTGGTAGTTTTTAAAAGGTTAATGCAGATTCAGATCTTGTGCCACTGCCCGGCCTGTGACCACTTTGTAAAATGCCCTGAGAGAATTGCAGTCAGCCACCACTTCCCTTGGGCTTGCAGATACCTGAGAGTTGCCCAAGAGTGGCTGCAGTAAAAGTTATGGCTTACTGGCCATCACCAAAAATTCCCCGTGCAGCTGCAGGTCATCACCTTCTATAAAAGGCTTCTCTGGATTGTGGGGTGGGCTGGCCATCCAGGCACTGAGAGTGCCTCTGGCAATGCAGCTCTAGGTTGGCAGGTCGGGATTCCAGGTAGCTATGGGGTGTGGGTGGTGGATTTTACTAAGTTAATGCAGTTTTAGTTCTTGTACCTGTGCAGGGCCTGTGACCTCTTTGCAAAAATGCTCTGAGTACACTGGCCAGCCACCACTGGCCTTAGTCCCACAGGTCCCTGAGAGCCACCCAAGACAGTCTGCAGCACAAGTTGTGTCTCCCTTGCCACCACCAAAAGTTCCCCAGGCCTCCCCTGGCTGTCCACTGTTGTAAAAGACTTCCACAGCTTGCAGGACAGGGCTAGCGGCTCAATGGTTGAGAATGCCACTGGCAATGCAATACTAGCTGTGTGGGGTGGGGATGCAGGGTCTCATCAGCATGATGTGCACATGTGCAATTTTACCAGACCAATGCTGTCTCAGATTTGTCCCTATGGGGGAGAGTTCAACCTAGAAAAGTTGGCACCCTCCTGTAGGCTCTACATGAGGTAGGCTGCACGAGGGGATAATGGTGCTCTCCCTTCAGCCCTCATTCCAACCCCACACATCTCAGTCTTTCTCTGTATTTGTCTGGAACCTCTTGATTTTCCGCCCCTCCGCCAGAGACCAGATGAGTGCAAATGAGTGAGTCTGTGTGTGGGCCCTTTATGAATATGTCTGGGTTTCCAGCTACCTTTCATCTCTTAGGACAGACAGAGAACTTGCTGATTTTCACTGCCAGATGTTGTGAATCCCTCTTCCTGGCACAGGACCCCTGTGCTTGGTAGCCTGGTGTGTGGCTGAGACCCTTTCCTCTTCCCAAGGTGTCCCTCCCGGCATTCAGCCACTAACTGTGGGTTTGGAGTCAGCCTGTTTTGCAGCTCCACCCCTCCTACCAGTCTCAATGTGGTCTCTTCTTTATATCCTAGTTATAAGGGTTCTGTTCAGCTAGTCTTCAGATGATCTTGAGATTGATTGTTCTATAATTTATTTGTAATGTTGGTGTGATCCTGGGATGTGGTAGGCATAGCATTTACCTAAATTGCCATCTTGGACCCCGAGCTCATGCTTATTAATGTTTCAAAATTATTGTAGTTACTAGGCATACTACTCAAACTTATTATTTTAGGCATTAATAAATAAAAAATAAGTTTTTTTATAATATTTTCAAAACCATATTTAAATATAATTGGTTTATATTTAATTCTATGCCCTTTAGTTTATTCATTTAAAAACATTATTCTGAAAAGGAGTCCAGGTTTGACAGGGCTACCAGTGATATCTGGATCAAAAATGGTTATGAATCTCTGCTTAAATTTAGAGGTACAAATATTCTGCTGTGAACCTGAGGATGTTTTAGGACTGAGTATTCAGGTAAATGCCAACAAGTCAGATGTTGTTTGAGAATGGCTTCGAGGAGTTTTTGTTTGTTTTTGTTTGTTTTTGATAAATTGGAGGAGCACTCGATCATTTTAGAAGTCTTCTAGAGCATGTACAGGTCTAATGTTGGACTATGAACCATAAAGCTTTTCTATTCTTTTAGATTTTAAAAATACTGTGTTTTATAAGCAAGTTACTGGGGAGAAAGAGAGATTCCCTGGAGAGATGGAGATAATGGATAGGGATTCCAAGTGTTGTTGGGGACATTCTGAAATGGCCAGAGTGTGATTTACTGGTCCATTTTCACTTCATTGATTTTTCACTGGTGATTGAATTGAACTTGTTTGTTCATCAGAAATTGCCTCTGGCACCTGATTTTTGCTCCATTTTCTTTTGGTTTCTCTTTTTTCATCTAAATCATGTCATATTAATCCTTGTTGCCATCTAGCAACAGAATCCTTTCCTGAGAGAGGAAAGGATTTGGGGACTCAGGGTCTTCGGCCTTAGCTGCTCAGATTATTGACAGTCTATAAGAAATCAGTACTTCCTAATTAGGTTTTAGTTAATTTAGTGATTTTTTTTAAACTTATTTATTTAGAAGTTTTTAACAATGCAAAGCTGAAAGTTAAAAATATCAGATACAGATTGGGGAGTATTCTTTTTTTCCATTCTTAATTTGGTACCTGGTTAAGCTTACTTAAAGATGTATGCTGAATTTTCAAACCATACTTTATTACTGGGAAAAGCAATCTAGAAGATATCTCCAGCCCTATCAATAGTAACCACTCTTCAGAAATCCCTTACGACTTTATCTCGATGTTCTGACTCACTAAAATATCTGTGACAATATTTGTAAGTTTGACCTTTCTTCTCTGTAAATTCTAAACCAATAGAAATAGGAACTAGATATCATGTATTTTATGTAAACCTATGCATAGAGTCAATACAGCTAAGTGCTCTGTCATTGGTCAACAAATTTTAATTAAATAATACTGGAGAAACGTTTCATGAAAAAAAGAGATGGTAGCATAACATAAAGGTTTGTTTATTCCCACGTATTTATATTTATAGCAACACAGAGATATTATTTTGCATCCTGTTTAGGGTCATCATGCATATAGCTACTACATTTGAAAAAGATAATAAGTGGTAATTTCATAATAATGTGCCTTTACAAAATATTCACTATAAGAGTCAGTCTCTGGGTAAAATTCTCTAACTGGTAACAATTTCTTGAATGTAATTTTTTTTTCCTGTCATACTTACTCTTCCAATTTACCACACTCTCCCTGAAAAAAAAAATACTCCATGTCATTATATTCATTTACTCTCAAATTTTGTGGACGGTTGTTACATTATCCTTCCCTTGTTCTCCTTTGCTTCAGGTCTCATATATTAAATTTCCCGTAGTGGTTTCTCAGTAGTATTTAGATGACTTCTAATGCAGTTCAAGCCATTTGGTTATTCAATGCTAACTCTTCATTTTTGTTAATTTGATTACCAGAATTGCAATCCATTTATGCAATCCATAATTTCTTTCCATAGAGAAAAGCAAACCAGTAATAAAAAGGCTTTGGAAATCTCATCCTCATGTGACGGTGGTGATAATATTTAAATAACTTTGAATTGGACTTGAAAAATGACACATTGTTTTTCCTTCGTTGAAGCTTTCTTTTTTATTTCTTATGGGAAATTTTTATCATCAGTTTGGGTATTTTCTATGATGAGTCAATCCTTAATGTCAATATAGTATACTTATTTAAAGCATAAATTTTGGACCTAGACTGCCAGGGATTAAATGCTCATTCTGCCCATTACTGGCCTTGTTATCTTGGTCAAATTACTTAACCTCTTTTGCTTCCTCATCTCTAAAATGGGCACATTCTATTG
Source organism: Rhinolophus ferrumequinum (assembly GCF_004115265.2). NCBI lineage: Eukaryota > Metazoa > Chordata > Mammalia > Chiroptera > Rhinolophidae > Rhinolophus > Rhinolophus ferrumequinum. The sequence goes on along the minus strand of NC_046288.1, from coordinate 45,173,293 downwards.
GTAAAAGCAAGTGATGAAGGCAGACTACTTTGGAGATGTTAGAGAAATAGAGTCCACCTCTTAATGGGAAGATTAGTGATATCACATTTCAAAGGAATCATGAAATAGGGACTGTAATTTATTGGAGGCCTTTGCCACCCTGATACACCACTTCTTGACTAATTACAAGCAAAATTTATCTTCTTATAGGATAACTGATTCAGGTTAAAGGTGGGAATATCCTTGACCTACAATATTCCATCTTTGTCCTCACCAGGTTAAATCTGGACTCTCTGAAGGGCAAAGTGAATGTCTCCTATAAACATATTCTTCCTAAAGCTTTTTTAAGAATGCTATTTTTCTCCCATCAATGATTTAAGACATTTTTTTTAAAAAGAGTCTTTGTTAAAATATATTCATATCTCAGAATTGCCTACAAAATTTATTTAAAAAAAATACATATTCCTGAACCCTACATGACAATCTTTCGTAGATGAGAACAAGGCATCTTTCCTTCTCTCTTTTTTTCCAACTTTATTGAGATATAATTGGCATATAACATTGTGTAAATTTAAGCAGTACAACGCAATGACTCGATGCACATACATGTTGCAAAACTGTTACCACAGTAGAGTTACCCTGTTTCCCCGAAAATAAGACATATTCTGAAAATAAGCCCAAGTTAAGATCGTCAGCCAGACAGACAAATTTAGTATGTTATGATGATGTTCGAAAAGAAGATGATATGACTTGATTGTATTTGAATAAATGTAGATTGTTGTACATGAAAAAAATAAGACACCCCCTGAAAATACTCCCTAATGCCTCTTTTGGAGCAAAAATTAATGTAAGAACCAGTCTTATTTTGAGGAAAATAACAGTATAAGACCCAGTCTTATTTTCGGGGAAACATGGTAGTCAACACAACTTCACCTTACATGATTACCCTTCAGTTTTTGTTGTTGTGGTGAGAACATTTAAGATATACTCTCAGCAACTTTCACATGCATGATATTGTATTGTTAACTGTAGTTATCATGTTGTACATTATATCCCCAGAACTTATTCATCTTATAACTGGAAGTTTGTACCGTTTGACCAACATCTCACCATTTTCCCCAGTCCCAGCCCCTGCCAACCACCAATCTACTCTTTGTCAGTTCAGTATTTTTAGATTCCACTTATAAGTGAGATAATTTAGTATTTGTCTTTTACTGTCTGAGTTATTTCTCATAGCATGATACCCTCCAGTCCATCATGTTGTCACAAATGACAGGATTTCTTTTTTGTTGGATGAGCAATATTCCAGGATTATATATACCACGTTTTCTTTATCCATTCATTCATGAATGGACACTTAGAATATTTCCATATCTTGGCTATTGTGAATATTGCTGCAGTGAACATGGGGGTGCAGATACCTCTTCACAATAGTAACTTTATTACCTTGCATTTTATGTGTGCATTTGAGGAAACAGTCTCGTCTTCCAGCCTTTCTTAGCAGTTAGGAGGGACTGTTGACTTGCTTCTGCCCTGGCAGGCTGTAGAATGTGTTCCATAGCTGCTTAGCATATTTGTCCAGGCTTCTTGGTTGGGTGGGCTGATGACTTGCTTCACTGCATAATCAGGGCTCTAGAATGAGCTCCACAGCTGGGATGCCCTGCTGACTGGGGAATAAAACAGAGCAGAACTGCTGACAGTGCTTACTGGCCAGATGAGTCACCAGCTTGGCTCTGCAGATGAAGACAGCCCCTGGTTGGAATCTCTGCTCCAGCACCACTGCCAGCTGGGATGCAGTCTTCCGAGATTTGCCCACTTGCTGTGAGCTCTGCCCTGCTTCTTTGTCTCTAGTTGATTCCCCCAGTGATTCCTGTGAGGCAGTACCTAAGGAGGCCTCCCAAAAGCATCCTACCTCCTGGAGAAGCTGGATGTTCAACTTGGGCTCTCCTTTTCCCACTGGAGAAACTGCAGGTCCTCTGCAGTGCAGCATAAGTCTGGGGAAGGGGTGATGCAGTCACAGTAAAACCACTCCTTCTAATGCAGTTTTTAACAACTTTTGTGGTCCAAGAGGGTACTTAAGCTTCAACCCCAGGTCTCGGGATCTTCACAAAGATGTATTGTCTATGGGTAGTTGCTAGTTGTTCTTTCTGTGAGGAGAACTGAATTCAGGAACCATCTATTTTGCCATCTTGCTGATGTCACTTCATCTGCATTTTGGGTACAAATTTTGGTGGTTCTTATGCCTAGTAATAATATGAGGGAATTATTTGTTTATTAGATATTGAACTCTAGCATCAACTCTTGAACAAAATGTATCTGTTCTCCTATAACAGTCAGAAGCTTTTATCTTTTTCTGCAGTATGACAGAAGTTGTAATAGTTCTGTTTAAATTTTATTTCACCACCATTTATAACACTGTGATTCCAAGCTAATATGTCTTCTGTATTCTCAGTCAGAAGACTAGGTATGTACACTCTCCAACCCTTGTCCTGAGTTTAGACAGACTTATCTAATACAGTGACAAGAATAGATTCTGTGCCTGAGAATACAAGTTCTAATCAGCACATCTGGGAAGAAACTCTTGCAATACAGTACATTAAGCTCCAGAGGGATGCCCATAAATAAAGGCAGGGGACTTGAAATGGAGACGAAGTCTTGCATACATATGGGTATAGGTTAAAAGTCACAAGGATTTAGACATGTAGTTAACATTCATCTTATTCACAGGCTGTATGTGTCAAAGTTTTGCCAGGAAAATATTTCAGCCAAGAAGGAGTTTAATTTGGTGATTTCAGTGCTCTTAGAAGCGTGGGATAACAAATGTCAGAGAAAGCTGCTGATGATCTCAGAAACTTTTTAAGTTGCAGAAATGATAGGATACCAGCACTGCTAATTTCAGCTCCCCGCAGTACCTAATCAATGAATTCATAGGAGAGTGAGTATCTGGAAGACATAGTATAACCTTGCTTTCAGCAAAATCAGTGTGCCTGCCCACTGTTGTTAGAGGGACAAAAATGAATTCTAGTTCTCATCTATTTTGAAAATCTTGTGAAAGTGTCTTTTTGGTGGTGGTGGTGGGGGGGTAGAATCTAAACTAGAACTTAGCTAGTTAAATTGGAAAATTAGTTTTCTACACTTCTTGCCTCAGAAATATAGGAGACAACTTGGAGTGTTGGATATATAGATGAATACAATTAGACATTATCTTTATCGCCTAAACCATAAACATATATGATATTCTTCTTCCCTTTTCCACAATTAAAACAGACTGGGAAGATTGTTGGAATGCATATTTCTAGTGTAACCCCAATAAAAGCAAGAATCTGTACTGTTGAGAAGGACAAAACTATCCTTATTCATACTAGATGTTAAGAATCATTACCCTTGCAGAATCAAGTTACCCGTATTATATATTCCATTAAAATATATGTCTCCAATTCTGAATGAAAAGCTAAATGTGGAATGTAGTCTGAAAACAAAAACCTAGTCATTTATATACCAACACATCTACATCAATATATACATCAAATTGAATTTTTAATATTATTTATCAAAATTAACAAAATTACTACAACAGCTTTAGATAGTATTATAGAATTTAAAACTACATTTTAAAAATATGAAAGACAAGTAAAAATTTTGGCTTAGAGTGCAAAATGAAAATTTTATGAGAAGAGTTTTCTAGATTATTATTAAGAAGTTATGAGTTTCTTCGTGTTTCTATAATAAGTGAGCAATTAAGATTCTCCCATACAGTAATTTTAATGATTTTAAATATGAATGTCTACAAAATTTTAGAGAGAACTACCTTTCATTTCTAAGGTAGTTTAAATTATAGTTTAACTATTGCATTATAATGTAAATTCATCTTCATAAAGTAAATGTCTCAGTTGAAACAATGTCTAAAATATGGAGGCAGCCCTCATTATTCTCAAAAGTCCCTTTCTCATCTAAAATTTGTAAATCTCTAATATTTTTGGTTGATTTAGGAGAAAGAAGCAGACAACATTCAGTTAAATTTTTTCTAATATTCAAATGACTTCAGACCAAGTTAGATCTGTCCTGAAAGAACTATGTCTCCAAGGAAACTTCACCTTATTCTCTTTCTAAATCTATAAATACTTTCTGGGGGTTGCCTCCCTTACTCTCAGAGTCTTCTCATGATTTTATAGCAACTGGTGGAAAATTTAACAAAGGAATTTTAAGTTCCTTTCTTTACAGTTCTAAACTTCCAGTACAGTGTGGCCTTTTTAGGATTCCCTTTCTCCTTTTAACCCCTTCCCCACCCATCAACATCACTTACCTGATGAATTCTTATTCTGCCTACACTCACCTATAATCAGAACGATTCTTTCTTGATCTGTTTGTTCAACGTTCCAGCCTCCCTTGGGGCAGTGCCACCTTCCCTGATAAACACTTGGTCTTCCACAATTTTCTATACCAGCAAGTAGCAGGAGAAACTTTTTCTCTTTAGTGTAGAGCTATAAGACTGATAACCTGACAAAGCAATTAGAGTAAAACTCTATTACAAAGCACTTCACTATTTCACAGATTCGATTATACCGTGGGTCAAACTATGACCACTGTGTACATTGTGCATTTCTCTTAATAAAACATGGAAAGAGCCTACAAGGTAGGTGTTATCTTATCCTCCGACATCAGCATTATTACAGTGGTCTCTTCTATTGAATTGATTTATGTTGCTAGATAGAAAAAAAATTACTTTCTATGCAATTTTCAAGGACTAGTAGATAAAAATGTCAAAAAATAATATCAGTCATCATTTTGTCCTGTAATATAACTTTATCCCATTACACATCATCCCAGTTATAAAATACACTTGGTGATTTAGAATAGTAGTCCAAATATTTTAGAAATGATTTGTCTGTGAAAGATGTTGTAAGAAGATATGATATTTGACTTAAGCAAAAATATTTATTCATATCACTGATGATAGCAGATGCCTCTGATGACTGCATGTCATATTCCTTCATCCCACAGTTCTATGCACCAAGATTTAATTGTGCTAAGACTCCCACTCCATGCACTGAGTTCACGTCTTCAGGACTGACTTATCCACTAGGCACATTGCCTAGGCCCATGCTATTTTTAGGAGCCCACAAAAATGTTTTAAGTTCTTTTAAATTTGGAAGAAAGTAACTTAGGTCGATGAAAACGTTTTAATATGTAGTAGCAGTATATTTGTGTTTATAAAAATGCAGTCATAAAATGAAAGTTTTAATTCTTTCTACGATGGAAGGGGGCCGCCATAGTCATAATGCGGTCTTGCATGTCTTCCCACTTTCTCTGTGGTTGCCTGCTTGGTCATATGTAAGTGTAGCTAGGAAGTACAGGGGAGTTCGGGTCTTGTGGGCAACAAGGTGGGAGTAGGAGCCAGGTGAACAATTTTGAGAGGGGGAAAAAAAATTATATATATATAATTTTCCTAGAAGAATCAAACTCCTATTGCCCCTCTATTGAATCCTCACTATACCACACACTTACACACATACATATAACCATATGTGTGTGTGTGTGTGTGTATATACATACATACATACATATATATATATATATATATATATATATATATATATCTGTATCCCTCTTTTGAAGTGTAGAGTCAGTTTCCTACTTTCTAGGGAAAACAGAATAACACTTCTATTGTGCACTTCATGACCAATTTTAATCTTTTAAAATATAAAAATGTTTTATAGATTTTTTGTACTAATTATATTATAAAAACAAATTTATTAGATATAATTCACATACCATAAAATTCACCATTTTAAAGTATACAATGCAGTGTTTTTTAGTATATTAATGAAGTTGTACAATTATCAACATTACCTAATTTTAGGACATTTTAATTATCCCCAAAAGAAACCTTGTACCCTTTAGTAGACACTTCCTCTTTCTTCATTCCTCCAGCTCCTGGAAACCACTAATCTACTTCCTGTCTACATGGACTTACATGGACTTGCCTGTTCTGGACAATTCATATGAATTTGATTATATAATATGCAGTCTTTTATGAATGGTTTCTTTCACTTCGCATATTGTTCTCAAGGGTCATTCATGTTGTAGCGCGTATCAGTACTATGCATTTTCTTATAACCAAATAATATTCCATTGTATGAGTACATACCTTTTGTTCATTCTTTCATCAGTTGATATACATTTGTATGGTTTCTGCTTTTTGACCATTAGGAATAATGTTGCTCTGGACATTTGTGCACATACTACATTTGTGTACTTACTATATTTGTGAACATACTATATTTTCAATTCTCTTGGGTTTTTATCTAGGATTGACATTTTTGAGTTATATGGTAACTCTGTTTGACTTTTCAGGAACTTCCAAATTGGTTTCAAACATGCTCCACTTATTTCAATTCCTACCAGCGATTTTGAGTGTTTTAATTCTCCGCATCCTCACCAACACCTGTTATTGCCTATTTCTTTTATTTTAGCCATTCCTGTGATGTGAAATGGTATCACATTGTGGCTTTGATTAGCATTTCCCTAGTGACTACTTGTGTTGAGCATTTTTTTTGTATGCTTATTGACCATTTATATATTTCCTTTGGAGAAATATCTACTTAAATATTTTGCTCATTTTAATTGGGTAATTTGTCTTTTTAATTTGAGTTCTAGGAGTTCTTTATATATTGTGCATATAATACCATTATCAGATAAATGGTTGGAAATATTTTGTCCCATACTGTGAGTTTTCTTTTCATTTTCATTATGGTGGTTCTCTAATCATAAGTGTTTGTTGCTGTTTTTTTTTTTTAATGAAGTTTATTTTAACTAATTTTTTCTTTTACCTCTTGCACTTTTGGTGTAAAATATATATACATACCTGTATATATATATATATATATATATATATATATATATACTGACATCTATCTATCTAGCTATCTAGCTAGCTATATATAGCGTGTGTGTATATACCATACACACACACACACACACACACACACACACACACACAAACACACTCCCTAACGTAAGTTCACAAAGATTTACTGCTATGTTTTCTCCTGAGTTTTATCTTTTTAGTTCTTATATTTAGGTCTATGATCCATTTTGAGTTGATTTTTGTTCATTTTGCAACGTATGGGTCCAGCTTCATTCTTCTGCATGTGTATAGTCACTTGGCCCAGCACAATTTGTTGAAACAGCTATCAGTTCCTCATTGAATTGTCTTGGTATACTTGTCAAAAAATCAGTTGACCATAATGTAAGATTTTATGTCTGTACTTTCAATTTTATCCCATTAATCCATATTTTTGTCTTTGTGCCAGTATCACGTCTTGATTAATGCAGGTTTTTACTAAGTTTTGAAATCAGGAAGTGTGAATCTTTTAACTTTGTTCTTCTTTCTCTATGACTGTTTTGGTTCTTTGTGTTACTTGCATTTTCATATGAATTTTAGAATCAGCTTCTCAATTTCTGCTAGAAAGGCAGCTGAGATTTTGACAGGAATCGTGTTGAATTTGCAGGTCAATTTCGTGAATATTTCCTCAATGTACTAATTTTCAACCCATGAATATGGGATATTGTTCCATTTATTTAGGACCTTTTGAATTTCTTTTGATCATGTTTTATAGTTTTAAGTGTGCAAGTCTTGCACCTCTTTTGTTAAATTTATTCCTATTTGTTTGTTGGTGGTGCTATTACAAATGGAATTGTTTCCTTAATTTCATTTTCAGATTGTTCATTGCTAGTGTATTGAAATACAATTGATATTTGTTTATTGATCCTGTATGTAAAGATTAATGTCCATGTGCGGATCACTTTGCTGTTGTATTATAACAAATGTTCAAAGGAGATTTTGAATATTTATTTCAAATCTTATTTGAACTACAATTTTTAAAAATGATTTCCTTGTGATTTTCTATATACCAGACCTTTTCACTTGCAAATAGAGATAGTTTTACTTCTTGTTTTCCAAACTTGATGCCTTCTATTTCTTTTTCTTGCCTAAGTACCCATATAGGACCCTTTTCCAATGCTGAATAGTAGTGAAAGGTGCTTATTCTTGTTCCTGATCTTAGATGGAAAAACTTTCACCATTAAATATGATATTAACTGGAGACTTTTTATAGACCTTTATGATCATTCTAGTTTGTTGGGTGTTTTGATAATGAAAGGGTGTTTGATTTTGTCAATGCTTTTTCTACATGTGTTAAGATGATCATGTAGTTTTGTTCTTCTAAATAATAGAAGTGAGTACGTGGATTGTTTTTGTATTTTGAACGAACCTTACTTTACTAAGACGAATCCAACTTGGACATGGTGTATAATGTTTTTAAAAAATTGTTGCTGGATTCAATTTGTTAGTATTTGGTACGGTGGTTTTAAATCTATATTCATAAGGGATGTTAGTATGATTTTTTTTTTCTTGTTAAGTCTTTGCTTGGTTTTGGTAATAGAATGATATTAGCCTCATTGAATAATTTGGGAAATATTCACTCTTCAATTTTTCAGAAGTGTTTCTGAGCATTTGGTGTTAAATCTTTTTTGAATATTTGTTAGAAAACAATAGCAAAATGATCCAGGCATAGATTTTCCTTTTTTTTTTTTTAATTACTAGTTGAGTCTCTCTAATAAGCCTTTTCAGATTTTTAAAATTTCATTTTTAGTAAATTTAAGTAGTTTGGGTCTTCCTGAGAATTTCTTCATTTCATTTAAGTTATCACACTTTTTTGGACATACAATTGTAGTACCTTATACTACTTTACAGCTCTTTGGGAATTGTACATATAGGTAAATATTGACAATTATGTGGGATGGAAATTTATAGAGAATTCTTAACCCATTATTCCCTTTCTAGTGGCTGCTAAGCTGCTGGTTTCCACAGTTTCTTCTAGCCAGACTATTGTTCTTCATTGCTACTGTACATTGGGTATCAAAGGAAGGTCACAGGGCCTGTTATATACTTCAGAGTGAGATTCAGCCTGTGTTTTCTTGAATAATGTATCCTTCAGTTGTTTCAAGCCTTTGGTTATTTTCCAGAGTTCTGAAAAATAGTTGATTTTGCCAATTTTTACCAGCATTCTTCTTGCTTTTATGGAGGAGCTGCTTTTCAGAGGTATTGCTTTGCCATTCATGAAGTGCTTCTTCTCCAAACATTTTTAGTCTATATGTTTAATGTTGAATGTTCACCTCAATATTCCCATTACTCAGGCTACTCTTAAGTAAATAAATATCTAAAGAGGGAGAAATCCAAATCCGATATATCACATTATCCTTGCTTACTAAATTCAAGCTTAAATTTACCTTGGCTATGAATCTAACAGGGGCTGCTAATTTTTCTTTCATTACAGAAAAACTGTATATCACATACTGTGGAAAAAGAAGAGAACAACATGTTTTTAGTTTGATTTTACCTTAAATTGCTTTATAGAGTTGGAACTTGTCCAGAACATTTCTGTGCAGATTATTCCCACGTTCTTTAATAAATTAACAATATATCCTCTATACTGAACAAGTGTTTTAGCTCAATTCTGTATGTAAATCGATGCTCAACATTGTGCATTATATGTTTTCTTTATATAACTACCAAATTACAGAACTTCCAGGTGCTCCTACTTATAAACAAGTCTGCATCTAAACATTAACTGCTTAATGTTTAGATGCAGAAAAAAGAGCCTAAATGTTCTCCATAAAAGTAAACTTTTACAATGCCTCATAGACAAGATATAATGTTATGTATCTGTTAGCCACCTTTTATTTTCTTTTTTAATTTATATTTTTCTTGTACCAAATTAAGAGAAACAATCCTATATGGTCTGCTAAGGAAGATACAAAATTTTACTCTCTGAAATTATGTGATCCTAGTCATAAGGGTAGAATAATATACTGAAGTAATGATTATCACTATTGTTATTTTCAATAGTAACAATCACTATTGTTACTTAGTAATCTTCAGGCAATAAATGGCCTTCCCACTTCCTATTATCCTCCTTTTCATTTCCAGAGTTTCATTTACTCCTCTTCTGCTCAGTATCAGCCAGTTGCATTCTGAACATATTCATGGATCTATAACTTCATTTGTTCATTTTGTATACCGGGTTATCAGCTGTAAGCTCTTTCAGGGAAATAAATAGAACTTTTGTGTTCATTTTTATCTGCCTAATTTCTATCACATTGGCTATATAGGAAAACAGATATAAAAATATAATGCATTATTATAGTATTTTATACATATCTTTGAGCTTATAAAATGGTTGTTTCACATAAAATTGTTAATATTTGATTATTTTCACTTTCAGAAATGCAATTTCATGTGATCCAACTTAATATAATTATGTCTGAAATGGGTGAAAATCAGATGCCTTCATAGAATAGGTGGAATTTGATCTCACCTTAGGATTTATTTTTGGAAACTGAATGATGATTATTACTTTAAAGTATCTGCTCTCCCATGTTCATTACACCATTATTTACAATAGCCATAAAATCCACCTAAGTGTCCATCAACAGTTGAATGGATAAGAAAAATGTTATATATACATATATATTAAATGTTTTATATATATACACATATTTATGTATACATACATATATATACACATATACATATATATATCACCTACAATACATGTATATAAGATCATATTATATATATGTGTGTGTATATATAATCTTACCTAGCATAGTTTATATATATACCTACACACACTCACCACACACTGGAATATTATTCAGCCATAAGAAAGAAGAAAACTATACCTTTTGTGATAAAATGGATAGAACTTGAGGGCATTATACTAAGAGTAATAAGTCAGGCAGAGAAAAGCAAATACTTTATGATTTAACTTATATGAAGAATCTGAAAAAGCTGAACTGATAGAAACAATAGAATGGTGGTTGCCAGAGGTACGAGATGGAGGAAATGGAGAGATGTTTTTCAAAGGGTACAAACTTCCAGTTACAAATTCAGTAATTTCTGGGAAGCTAATGTACAACAAAGTGAATATAGTAAATGTTACTGTGTTATATACTTAAAGCTGCGAGAAGAGTAAATCTTAAATGTTCTCACTATACACACACATAAATGGTAATTATGTGAGGTGATGGATCTGTTAACTAACACTAATATGGTAATCATCTCACAAAATATACATGTATCAAATCACCATTTACACCCGGCACAACACTGTATGTCAAGTATATCTCAGTTAAGCTGGAAAATATGTAAACAATAATAGTTACTCTCTAATCTTAAATGCAATTCTATTCTCTTTTTGCCCCTTGAATTTATTTATGGTAGATAAAATTTGTTTATCTCTAGACAGATAGCAATCAGTCATACCACATATACCAGTTAAAATTACTTCTGCTGGAAGAAATTGAAAACCTGAATTAAACTGGCCTAATGAGTGCGAACTTTATTAGCTTGCAACTGGAAATCCAGAGGAGTATGTTTCTCAGGATCAACAAACCGGTAGTTAGGTGGTTTCATTTTACTGTGATTCCCTTATGTACGATTTGTTTGCTGGCTTTGTGTCTTGTACGATCATGTTCAAAGAACAATGGAGGCCATCTTTTATATTTGATTTCACTTTAGTGCAATCCCTTCCCAGAAATCCCTGACTATATATATATATATATATATATATATATATATATATATATATATATATATATAGAGAGAGAGAGAGAGAGAGAGAGATAAGATATATATATCTGTAAGATATATATATAGATATATATATAGATATATATATCTATAGATATAGATATATATCTAGATATATAGATATATATCTAGATATATATCTATATATCTATCTATTCCCATGGCTAAAGTGAGTAAAATACCCAGTTTTTCAGATGGACATCTGCTAATTGGCTTAGGCCTCATTTTTAAACCAGTCTGTGCTAAGGGGTTGAGATTACCCTTAGACTCTTCAGACTACTCCAGGAAACACTGATTATGTCATTGCATGAGAAATATGAGGCATTGGCTATTAAAGTGAATGTACATTTGGATTTTTCAGTGAAATGCAACGAAAAACAATGAAAGAAGAAAATAACAGGCACTGTTCAGCTAAGTACCAACTCACGGTACACAGTGAAATGTAGAAGGATTCTATGGGAGAACTAAACAGACTCTCATCTCCTATGGTTGGAGGGAACCATTTGCTAAAAATCATGCCCAAGACCTGAATAGAAAAATATTGTAATGACTAGGTAAATGCTCATGTAATGTACAAATTTGGATATGACATCCTGTGAAATTGGGCTGCCACATATCAAAATAAAATATATAATTTGAATCAATGACCATTTTGTGACACTATATTTCTGATAGGTAGAATGCACAGGTCTGGGAACTATATTGCGTGGAAATAAGATTTGCTCTTCTTGTAATAACTCCTCATGACCCACTTGGAAATTTGCTTCTATGTGCACAATTTTAGCCACTGCTGGAATAAAGAAACTGGTTCTTAAAGTGCGGGCAGTCATGGCTTGAGAACAAAGGGGGAGGGGAAGTATGCTTTTGTCAGGGAACACAGGTAGGGTGCACTAATCTTGACCCTTAGTCAGGATTCTGTCTGCTATTGGACATTTTAGACTGCTTTTGACTGTAAACAAATAGGAAAAAGGAGTTTATTAAGTCTTTAATGTCTGTGTTCATCAATACTATCCTGAATGCCAACATGAAGATTCTGGTACAGGAGACATTATTCTTACTTAAACATAGTATTAATTGCTTAGGCCTCTCTTTGCCTCTATTTTTACCCCTTGAGGAATATGAGAAGAATCGGCTATCGTCCTGTATTTAACAGGATCTACTGTAAGTGAGGATCACAAAAACCATATTTGGAATTTATACCATGTTTCCCTGAAAATAAGACCTAACCGGAAAATTAGCCCTAGCATGATGTTTGAGGATGACATCCACTGAATATAAGTCCTAATGTGTCTTTTGAAGCAAAAATTAATATACGACCTAGTCTTATTTTCGGGGAAACATGGTAGAGAATAGAAAAGAAGCTGTTCTTCTCCTTCCAAGAGTCTCTTTGGAATATAATAGGAATGATCCTGGGTCCTTGCACTTTGGAATCTGAATAATATTTCCAGGGGATAATAAGACCTGTGTATACAGCTTTACAACTCAATGTCCATACCTTAGGGAGGTTAGCGGATCTGAAGAGTGTTAAAAGTCAATGCAACAAATACTGATTGATGCTGCATCAATATTCTGTCAATGAGTTCCAGACCATTTCCAACTGACAGTAATTGCATCTCTTTGCCTAAAAGTTCTGTTTTGTTTGTTTGTTTTTACTGGACTTGGATGTTACTTTGAACAGGTAACAGGTTTGAATATGAGATAATTAATACTTTTTGAGAGCATCCCTATACCGTAATTAAAGGAAAGTGAGTAAAAAACCCAGTTCTTCTGCTCTTGCTGAGAGAGGCATGTTTTACATCGTTTCTAAAATTATTTTTGTGTAATTACGTTTAAAATGTAATTATCCTAACTGAAAGCATTGTCGGAGTGACCTCTGGGTGCCTTATCCCACAGGGATTTGTGGTGATGGTAATAGGCTATACTCTTTTGTGATACTAAGACTGCTGAATAGAATGTTGAAATATATAACCTAAAACAAAGATAGCCGACAAGCAGAAGGCTGATGTTAGATCCCTAAATGGGAAACTTTTATTATTCATCCAATATTCAGACCTGAGTTATGTATCAAACCCTGAACACATGGATTAAAGTGGAGGCTAGATCTCTTTGGCGAAGAACCTTGTAAGCTCTCCAAAGGAAATCAGCTGTCATTTAATGGAGAAACTGTAAACTCCACTAAAAAATTATAGACAAAAAATATACAAACAAGAAATACACAAATGGAAAAAAAAATGTACAAAATTCCTGCATATGCTATTAAATACTCTCTCTTAACTGATTCTGGTATCAGAAAAACAAAAATATCATCATTTTTTCTTAAAAATGCATAGTTAGAATGATATATGAAACAAATAGCAGACTGTCTACTATGGAGCCTACTATGCCTATAAAGAGTCAGGAAGGGACACGTAAAAGCTCCAGAAACTACCTATTTTAGGCCAAGATGGTAAAGGAGAAGCAATACTGATCCTCAGATACTTTACAATGACTAATGCCATATTCAAAACTCAAAAGGTGAAAATGGAGTGAATCACATCATATCCCAGTTTAATTCAGCTGTACATGCTTTGTGGGAAACAGCAAATGAGTTACGGCAAATGATGGACTATTAAGTGGTAGCTCCAATCTTAGCGGTTGTGCTGGATGTGGTACCTTTACTGGGACTGATCAACACAACCTCTAATTCTTGGATTGTGACAATTGACCTGGGAAATAATTTATTTTCTGATCACCAAAAGGGGTCAGAAATATTCACAAGAGACCTATGAATTGTCTCTCAAGATGGATTTATGGACTTTTTAAAATTATCTTTGTTTTCTATTTTATTAATTTATATTATCATTTTCATCATTCTACTTTTTTGGGGTTATATTGCTTGTATTTTGGTAACTTAAAATGGATAATGAGCTCATTGATTCATAGGCTTTATTTTTCCTAATGTATGCACTGAAGGCTGTTGACTTCCCTCTAATCACAACTACATGACATTTTGATATGTTGAATTTCCATTATTACGTAAACTATTCTATTTTCCATTATGATTTATAAATATAAAGCCTAATATTCAAACATTTTAAAGTTTCCTATTTTTATTGTTACCATTGATCTGTAGATTAATTTCACAATGGTCATATTGTATATTTTATATAATTTTATTCCCTGGAAATTTACTGAGACATGACTTAGAGCCTAACATGTGGTTTATTTGGGTAAGTATTCTATAGCACTTTAAAATAATATTTATTCTATTATTATTACATTGCTCTATATAGGTCAATTAGATCAGGTTTTTTAGTCATGAGCAGAAATTTTATATGATATTCTTTTGTTTTGTTTTTTCCTGATTTGTTTATTCTGTCAATCATTAGAATAATGATTAATAATCATTAGAAGATATTTGCTAAATCTCCTATTCTGATTATGGATCTGTAAATGTCTCTTTTTAGTTCTGTCAACTTTTGCTTTACATGGTTTGAATTTAGGTGCATACTCACTTAGGATTATTATTTTCTAGTGTATTAACCTCTTTTTATTTTGAAATATCCCTCTTTTTTTAGTAATGTTTTTTGCCTTATTAACATTGAAAAGCCAGATTTTTAAAACAACATTTGCATTTTGTGTCTTTTTGTCATTCTTTACTTTAAAGCAGGGGTGTCCAAACTTTTTTCAACGTTTTTTACCAAGGGCCATATGTGGTAAAACACACAAACAGCCGGGCCACTCACTCGAGGTGAAGTACGTATTGCCTCACCTTGTATGTTTAAGTAAACTAAATATATTTTTGGAATTCGCTGCGGGCCAATTAGCAATGGATTGCGAGCCTCAGTTGGGCTGTGGGCCGCAGTTTGGACATCCCTGCTTTAAAGCTTCTGTGTATTTAAACTGAAATGTGCCCCTGTAAGCAGCATATGACTGAGTATGTCTTTGTTTTGTTTGCGTTTTTATTTTTTATTTTTATTTATTTTCAAATTAAAGTTTATTGCAGTGACAATTGTTAGTAAAGTTACATAGATTTCAGATGTACAATTCTGTAATACATTATCTGTATCTCACATTGTGTGTTCACCACCCAGAGTCATTTCTCCTTCCATCACGATATATTAGACCCCATTTACCCTCTTCTAGAGCCCCGCTCCCCTCTCCCTCTTTACCCTCTGGTAACCCCTAAACTATTGTCTGTGTCTATGAGTTTTTGTTCTTTCAGTTGTGTGTCTTGTTCTTTTGTTGTTTTTGGTTTATATACCACATATCAGTGAAATCATATGGTTCTCTGCTTTTTCTGTCTGACTTACTTCACTTAGCATTATGATCTCAAGATCCATCTATGTTGTCACAAATGGTCCTATTTCATCTTTTCTTACCACCAAGTAGTATTCCATTGTGTGTATATAACCACAACTTCTTTATCCATTCATCTATCAAAAAATATTTTGGTTGTTTCCATTTCTTAGCCTCCATAAACAAAGCTGCAATGAACATTGGAGCACACTTGCCTTTATGGATAAATGTTTTCAGATTTTCTGGGTAGATGCCCAGAAGAGGGATTGCTGGGTCACATCGTAATTCTATTCTTAATTTTTTTGAGGAACCTCCACACTGCCTCCCATAGCGGCTGCACCAATCTACATTCCCACCAACAGTGTATGAGGGTTCCCTTTTCTCCACAGCCTCTCCAACACTTGTTACTATTTGTCTTGTTGATGATAGCCATTCTAACCTGGGTGAGGTGATATCTCATTGTGGTTTCTATTTGCATTTCTCTGATGATTAGTGATGTTGAGCATTTTTTGATATGTCTATTTGCCATTTGTATGTCCTCTTTGAAGAAATGTCTCTTGAGGTCCTCTGCCCATTTTTCAATTGGGTTGTTTGTTTTTTTGATGTTGAGTTGTATGAGTGCCTTGTATATTTTGGATATTAGCCCTTTATCGGAGGCTCTGTTTGTAAAAATCTTCTCCCATTCAGTTGATTGACTCTTTATTTTGTGGATAGTTTCTTTTGCTGTGCAGAAGCTTTTAAGTTTGACATAGTCCCATTCATTTATTTTAGCTTTTACTTCCCTTGCCTTTGGAGTCAAATTCATAAAATGCTCTTTGAACCCAAGGTCCATAAGTTTAGTACCTATGTTTTCTTCTATACAGTTTGTTGTTTTAGATCTTATGCTTAAGTCTTTGATACATTTTGAATTAATTTGGTACATGGTGACAGATAGCAGTCCAGCTTCATTCTTTTGCACGTGGCTTCCCAATTCTGCCAGTACCATTTATTGAAGAGGCTGTCTTTTCTCCATTGTATGTTTTTTGCTTCTTTCTCAAAAATTGTCCATATTTATGTGGTTTTATTTCTGTGTTCTTAATTCTATTCCATTGGTCTATGTGTCTGTTTTTCTGCCAATACCATGCTGTTTTGATTATTGTAGCCCTGTAGCACAAGCTAAAGTCAGGGAGTGTGATACCTCCAGCATTGTTCTTTTTTCTTAGGATTGCTTTGGCTATTCAGGGTCTTTTGTGGTTCCATACAAATCTGATGATATTTTTGTTCTATTTCTTTAAAATTGGCATTGGGATTTTAATGGGGATTGCATTAAATCTGTATGTTGCTTTGGGTAATACAACCATTTTAACTATGTTGATTCTTCCAATCCATGAGCATGGAATGTCTTTCCATTTCTTTGTGTCTTCTTCAATTTCTTTTAAAACTGTCTTATAGTTTTCAGCATATAGTTCTTTCACATCCTTGGTTCAGTTTATTCCTAGGCATTTTATTCTTTTTGTTGCAATTGCAAAAGGAATTGTGTTGTTTTTTTTCATATTTCTTTTTCTGAGATTTCATTGTTAGTGTATAGGAATGCAATGGACTTTTGTATGATGATTTTGTAGCTAGCAACTTTACTGTATTTGATTATTGTTTCTAATAGCTTTTTGGTAGAGTCTTTAGGGTTTTCTGTATATAGCATCATGTCATCAGCAAAGAGTGACAATTTAACTTTTTCATTCCAAATTTAAATGCCTTTTATTTCTTTGTCTTGCCTGATTGCTCTGACGAGTACTTCCAACACTATGTTGAAAAGCAGAGGTGATAGGGGACAGCCCTATTGTGTTCCTGAATGTAGAGAAAAGGGCGTCAGTTTTTCACCATTAGTTATGATATTAGCTGAGTGTTTGTCATATATGGCATTTATTATGTTAAGGTATTTTCTTTCTATACCTGTTTTATTAAGTGTTTTAAACATAAATGGATATTGTATCTTGTTAAACACTTTTCCTGCATCAATTGGTATAATCATATGATTGTTGTCCTTTATTTTGTTTATGTGATGTATCACGTTGATGGACTTGTGTATGCTGAACCATCCTTGTGCCCCTGGGATGAACCCCACTTGGTCGTGATGAATAATCTTTTTAATGCATTGTTGCATTCGATTTGCTAGAATTTTGTTTAGGATGTTTGCATCTGTATTCATCAGATATTGGTCTGTAGTTTTCTTTTTTTGTGTTATCCTCACCAGGTTTTGGTATCAGGGTAATGTTGGCCTCAAAAATGAGTTAGGGAGTACTGTCTCTTCTTCAATTTTTTGGAAGAGTTTGAACAGGGCAGGTATTAGATCCTCTTTGAAGATTTGGTAGAATTCACTAGTGAAGCCATCTGTTTCTGGAGTTTTGCTTTTGGGAAGGTTTCAGATGACTGATTCAGTTTCCTTACTGGTGATTGGTCTATTTAGATTTTCCAATTCTTCATGATCCAGCCTAGGAAGGCTATATGTTTCTAAGAACTTGTCCATTTCTTCTAGGTTATTGAATTTGTTTGGTGGCATATAGTCCTTTATAGTATTCTTGGATGATCCTTTGTATTTCTGTGGCATCCGTGATAACTTCCTATCTTTCATTTCTGATTTTGTTTGTTAGTGTCTTTTCTCTTTTTATCTTAGTGAGTCTAGCCAAGGGTTACTCAATTTTGTTAATCTTTTCAAAGAACAAGCTCTTTGTCACATTAATTTTTTTCTATTGTCATTTTGTTCTCTATTTCATTTAGTTCTGCTCTAATTTTTATTATTTCCTTTCTTCTGCTGACCGTGGGTTTCATTTGTCCTTCTTTTTCTAGTTCTTTAAGTTGTAACATGAGGTTATTTATTTGGGATTTTTCTTGTTTCTTGAGATAGGCCTGTAATGATATAAATTTCCCTTTTAAAACTGCTTTCACTGTATCTCAAAAATTTTGGTAGGATGTATTTTCATTCTCATTTGTTTCTATGTATCTTTTGGTCTCTCCTCTTATTTTTTCTTTGACCTGGTCGTTCTTTAAAAGTATGTTGTTTAATCTCCACGTATTTGTGGTTTTCCTGCTTTCTTTTTGAAGTTGATATCCAATTTCAAAGCTTTGTAATCAGAGAATATTCTTGGTATGATTTCAATCTTCTTAAATTTGCTTAGGCTAGTTTTATGTCCCAATATATAGTCTATCCTTGAGAGTATTCCATGTATACTAGAAAAAAATGTATAATCTGATGTTTTAGGATGAAGTGTTCTATAAATGTCAATTATGTCCATTTCATCTAATGTGTCATTTAGGGCTGCTATTTCTTTATTTATTTTGTGTTTGGATGATCTATCTATAGTTGATAATAATGTATTTAGGTCCCCTAGTATAAGTGTGTTTTGGTTAATTTCTCCCTTTAGTTCTCTGAGTATTTGCTTGGTATATTTCGGTGCTCCCTGGTTGGGGGCATAAATATTGATGACTCTTATATGTTCTTGTTGTATAGTCCCCTTTACCATTATGAGATGTCCATCTTTGTCTCTTGTTACCTTTTTTACCCTGAAGTCTGTTTCATCTGATATCAGAACTGCTACACCTGCTTTTCTCTGGATACCGTTTGCTTGGGGTGTCAATTTCTACCCTTTCACTTTGAGTCTATGTGTGTCCTTGTCTCTTGGAGACAGCATATGATAGGGTTTAGTTTTTTGATCCAATCTGCTACTCTGTGCCTTTTTATTGGTGAGTTCAGTCCATTTACATTTAGGGTGATTATTGATATATGAGGATTTCCTATAATTCTATCTTTAGTTTTCTGGGAAGACTATGTCTCCATTGTTTCTTTATCTTTTTGTTGTTGTCTGTTATTTGTGTATGGTGGTAGTCTATGATTTTTCCCTCTGTTTCTTCTTTTATTACAGGCTGTATTTCAGTTCTGGATTTTTTTTTGAGTGGTTACCATTAATTTATGTAAAAGAAAGTTTGATATTTAGAGTATTCCATTTTTTTCAGCATGCTTACTTTCTCCATTCCCATACTTTTGTTCAGACCTTTACTCTCCCCCCTTTTATGTTTTGGTTGCCACAAATTGTCCCTATTGATGGTGGTCGAATAAATTCCTTTAGTATTTCTTGTAGTGCAGGTCGTGTATTAGAAAATTCCCTCAGCTTCTGTATGTCTGGAAAGGTCTTTATTCCTCCTTGATATCTAAAGGATATCTTTGCTGGATATTTTATTCTTGCCTCATAATTTCTCTCTTTCAGTAGTTTGAATATTTGGTTCCACTCGCTCCTGGCTTGCAGAGTTTCTGCTGAAAAATCTGATGATGTTATAATGGGCTTTCCTTTGTAGGTTACCATCATCTTTTCCCTGGCTGCCTTGAGGATTCTTTCTCTGTTGTTGATTTTAGACAGCTTCAATACAATGTGCCTTGGAGAAGGCCTGTTGGGGTTGAGGTAATTAGGTGTCCTGTTTGTTTCTTGGATTCGAGGATCCTGTTCTTTCCACAAGTTTGGGAAGTTCTCGTCAACTATTTGTTTAAATATACTCTCTGTTCCCTTCTTTCTTTCTTCTTCTGGTATGCCCATTACTCTTACATTGTTCTTTGATGGAGTCAGAAAGTTCTTGTAGAGTTCTTTCATTTCTTGTAAGTCTCTAGTCTCTTTCTTCTTCCATCCTTGTCATTTCCAGATTTCTATCTTCGATGTCACTGATTCTTTCCTCCATCCGATCAACTCTGCTACCTAAGTTGACTGTTTCATTCTTTACTTCTTTAATTGCATTCTTAATCTCCAGAAATTCTGTTTGGTTCTTTTTTAAAATTTCAATCTCTTTGGTAAAATGTTCATTTTGTTCTTTGATTGTCTTTCTGAGTTCATTAAAATACTGTCTGTGTTTTCTTGCATCTCGTTGAGTTTTTTAAGAACTGCAATCTTGAATTCTCTGTCATTGAAGTCACATATTTCCATATCTTTAAGTTCATTTTCTGGAGACTTTTCATTTTCTTTCTGAGCTGTGTTGTTGCCTTGCTTATTCATGGCAATTAATGATTTATTATTTCCTTTCCTAGACATCTACAGGAGTGGGTTCTGCAACAGGTTGATAGAAAGAGGTCTTTCTTTTGTTTTCCAGTAGGTGTTCATAGAATTTTCTCTCCATAACAGCCTTGTATTCTCTCTCACACTGTAGTGTTATGTTTTCTCTTCGCTATTCTGACTTCTCACACAATGGGGGGAATTCCCGGGATGGCGGGCTTCTCCTCTGTGAACAGTTCACGTGGGTGCCCCCTCTGTGGGAGGATGTGGAGAGCTTCTGAAGTTCCAAAGCTCTTCCTCCACCAGATTCAGAGCCTATGTGTTTCAGCAGCTCTAAACAGAAGGATCTGCCCAGATAGGTGGGGACAGGGGTGGGGTGGGTTGTGAGAGGTGGCCCAGAGCAATGGCGGTGAACACCATCACAGCCAGTCCCCCTTCCAAGGCTCCCTGTCCTTTGCTGGAACTAGTTGGGCTGTGAGTCCGTTTCTGTGGACCACAGTTTTCAGAATGCCAAATATTCTTTTCTTTTGATCTGACACTGCTACTGTTCTTCTTCTAGCACTGGGCTGAAGGGCGGGGGCTAGCTCTGGGAGGGAAGGAGGGGGCGCCTAGGCTCAGTGCTTAAGGCTTCTGTTCTCTGCTCTGCAGTGAAGGCTTAAACCACCGTCTTCACCCTTCTTTCCTCAATCTTTGCTCCGAGGTCTCTGCGATGACCGTTGGGTTCAGCCATGTTATATGCTGTTACCTCAGCCCTGTGGACCATAAGCAGAGCCCTAGCATCTGAGTTCTTCCCTCTTCCACAGCTGCAGTAGTTCCTGGATGCAGCGAGCTCTTAGCTCTGAGCTAGGTCTGCGTCCTGCGCCTGCACGGCCCCGTTTCTTCACTTCTCCCTTCCCTCCTCTCCCACTTGCGCAATTTGTCCACCTTTAGGTGATTTCAGTAGTGCTCCTCTTATTCTTACCTATCTGCTGTGCAGGGAGTACTTTGTGGAGTTATAGTTGTTCAATTTGTTATAAATTCCAGGGAGATTTCAGGAGGCTCACCTCATGCCTCCATTTTTATAATGTCACTTCACTCTTTTGCGTTTGCATTTTTAAAGAGTTCAATTTGGCAAATCTTAGTGTTTAATTCATTTGCCCTAAAAACAATTATTACTGGAGTTGGGTTTTAGCTATCATACTACTGCTTGGTTTCTATTTTCCCACTGAGCTTATGCTAATTTAGTCATTTTTTTGCTTTCTTTTATTAGATAAATAAAATAATTAAAAAAAAAAAAACTTTTATCCCTCCCTTAGCTTGTGTTATATATATATATATATATATATATATATATATACACACACACATACATATACATTTATATATAAATTTAATATTACTTTATTAGATGACTTAAATATTACGTTTGATTTATTAGTACTTCCAAATATGCTTACTAATTAGATCTTTGAGATTATGCAATTTTAGGAACTTGGAATGCAAACTCCATTTAGTTTCCTTATTGTGGTGTGTTATTGTTAGCATACATTTTAATGTTATACATATTCTGTGATTCCTAGACTTTAATTATTGTTTTCCATAGCTGTGACTTTTTGCATACTTGTATCTCTCCTTTTCAATTTTTTTTTTTTTTAATTCGTTCCCACATTTCTGTGTTTTCTATATGTGGCAATTTTCTTTAACTCTGAGGAATACCTTTTAATATTATATTAAGTACAGATTTACCAGTAACATATGCTCTCACCATTTTTTTTTGGCCTAGTAATGTCTTCATTACTCTTTACTTTTGAAATCACCTGGTGTACATTTCTAGCCTGTATTGGACTAACCCTCTGAGAAATATTAATTATAAACTCTGGTAGAACATTGAAAAATATATACATTTTTGAGAGTACTGTAGAGTTGACAGTATAATGAAAAAAAAAGAAAAATGGAGAGCCAATCATTAAAAGGCAAAAGCTGGAAGAAATTTGCATTTATATAGCAATTTTATATTTGTTTCATTTATATGGCCTGAGATATACCCTAATTTTTGAAGCAAAGCAGCTGAAACTGAAGTATAAAGATGTAATCTTTCTGGTTTGACAAATTTGAGGATAGAGCTTGAGCCTTCCAGAGCAGTAGCAATATGAAGGGATATACCCCCTAGACAGAGACGCATGCATAGTTGGAGAAAACCAAAAAATGTGTGTAAATTATAGGCATGTTCTTGGATGACCCCAGAATTCTACTTTCTAAGGGAAATCCTAAAGAGCTCAATGTAAGGGACAGATGGAAGTTAGAGGGAACTTAGCAGATTCAGGTTCTGCTTACGTAGGGCAAACAGGTTTATATATTGTTCCAGCCAAATTAATACCTTGCTACAACAAAATTGTTGTTCTTCAGAATAAGATAAATGGAAAACATTCCCTACAATATGTCACCCACAATGTTTTATTATGCAATAAAAAATTTCTTGACATAAGTAGAAACAGAGAAATATGAGCCAGAGTCAAGAGAAAAAGTAATCAATAGAAACTAACCCTGAGATGATCTATTGTTAGAATCAAAGGCAAGGATTTTAAGCAAGTGTTATAAATATGCTTTTATGCTTCATAGAAAATATGGTCATAATTATTAGAAGTTTGTGCATTCTAAGCAGAGACATGAAAACTAGAAAAAAATAAAAAATAAAAACAAACCTATATCTAGAATTCAAAATTACAAAAGTAGAAAAAATTCAATGGATGGAATTAAAATCACATGTAGACTGCATAGGGAATGGTCGGTGAAGTTGATAATATAACAGCAGACATTTTTCAATCTGAATAACAGGAGAATAAATAGAGAAAACATCAACGACAAGTGGGACAATATTTCATGGTAATTAAAATTTCAGAAGTTAAGAGAAAGAAAATGTATTTTTGGATTGTTTGTCTTTTTGATGGTGAGTAGTATGAGTTGCTTATATATTTTGGATATTATCTCCTTATCGGAGGCATTGTTTGCAAATATCTTTTCCCATTCTGTTGGTTGCCTCTTTGTTTTGTCAATTGATTTTTTTGCTGTGCACAAAAAAATCTTTATTTTGATATAGTCCCATTCATTTATTTTATCTTTTACTTCCCTTGCCTTAGAGGTCAAATTCATAAAATCCTGTTTGAACCCTAGATATATAAGTTTAGTACCTATGTTTTCTTCTATGCAGTTTATTGTTTCCAGTCTTATGTTTAGGTCTTCGATCCATTTTGAGTTAATTTTGGTACATGTTGACAGGTAGCAGTCTAGTTTCATTCTTGTGCACATGGCTTTCCAATTCTCCCAGCACCATTCATTAAAAAGGCTTTACAGAGACCTGAATACACATTTCTCCAAAGAGGACATACAGATGGCCAATAGACATATGAAAAGATGCTCAACATCACTAATCATCAGAGAAATGCAAATAAAAACCACAATGAGATATCACCTCACACTGGTTAGAATGGCTGTATTCGAAAAGACAAATGATATCCAGTGTTGGAGAGGTTGTGGAGAGAAAGGAACCCTCATACACTGTTGGTGGAAATGAGGATTGGTGCAGCTACTATGGAAGGCAGTGTGGAGGTTCCTCAAAAAATTAAGAATAGAATTACCATATGACCCAGCAATCTCTCTCTTGGGTATATACCCCAAAAACATCTGAAAACATTTATCCATAAGGATATATGTGCTCCAATGTTCATTGCAACTCTATTTGCAGTGACCAAGAGACTGCAACAACCAAAGTGTCCTTCAATAGATGATTAGATAAAGAAGATATGGCATATATACACAATGAAATACTACTCTGCCATAAGAAAAGATAAAATACTGCCATTTGTGACAACATGGATGAATCTTGAGATTATTATGCTAAGCGAAATAAGTCAGACAGAAAAAGTTGAGAACCATACGACTTCACTGGTATGCAGGATATAAAACTGAAAGCAACAAAGGAACAAGACAAACAAAAACTCATAGACACAGACAATAGTTTTGTGGTTACCAGGGAGGGAGGGGGGAAGTTGGTGATAGAAGTGGGTAATGGGGATCAAATATATGGTGATAGTTGGAGAACTGACTCTGGGTGGTGAATGCACAATGTGATATGTAGATGGTATGTTGCTGAAGTATACACTTGAAACCTGTGTAATTTTATTAACCATTGTGACCCCAGTGAATTTTAATTTTTTTTTTTTAAAAAAGAATATGTATTTTTTTAATAAAGTAAATGATGGTAAAATTTTCCCAAATATGGTGACAAATAAGAACAAATTCAAGAAACTAAAAAATATTGAAGTAGTATGAATACAAAGAAAACCACACCGAGGTATAACACAGTCAAACTTTTGAAAACCAAATGTAAGAAAATAATCTTGAAAGCAGCATAGAAACATGATACATTATTGACATGATGAACATTTAAAAAATATTGGTTATTTCCAATCAGAAACAGTGGAGCTGGGTGACAATTGTAAAGTATTGTAGACAGTTAAAACAAACAAACAAAAAAAGTCAATGCAGAAATCAATATACAGTAAAATATTATTCAAAAATTAAGGTGTAGTGAAAGCATCTTTCAGTGATTTAAAAGCTGAGAAACCTTTTCTTAGCATAATTGCCCTCTAAAAAATGCTGAAGAAAAAATCATTAGACTAGAATTAATAGTAACATTGGGCTTGGTAAATGAAATGATACTGTAGCAAGTTTCTAGATTATATTTGATACAGTACAATTCTAATGTTAAATCAACTGTGGTTTGTTAAAATATGTATGGTAATCACCAGAGCAAATATTTAAAATAATGCAAGGAGGCATAGCTGAAAAGACAATACAACAAATAAAATATAATATCACACCAATTTTATTAACATAAAAGTAGGTAGAAAAGAAATAATGCAGGAAAAATTTGATGGGATTTATAGAAACATAGCAAAATGGTAGACAAATGCAATCGTTTAAAAATTAAATAGAAAATAAATGAGCTGACATTTCAACCAAATGTGTGATTTGTCAGACTGGATCAAAATGCAAAATATATTCTGTCAACAAGAGATGGGCTTTTGGGCTTTAAATAAAAAGGCATAAACCAATTTAAAATAGTTGAATGAAAATAAAATGTTAGGTAAAAAACCTAACCATAAAGAGTTAGAGTAGCTCTATCAATATCAGATAAAATAGACTTCAAGACAAAGATTATATTATTAAAGAAAAAGAGGCAGATTCCATAAAAATAAAAGTGTCAGTTATTCAGGAAGACAAAACAGTTAGAAATGTATGCACCACATAAAAGTGTTTGAAAGTATATGAAGTAATAGCTGACAAAATAGAGGAAGAACAAATTCACAATAATATTGGAAATTTTAACACTCCTCTTTCAGTAATTGATAGAATACATTAGACCCCCCCAAAAAAAATTACTCAGGATATATAGTATCTGCCTAATACTATAAACCACATTGGACTGGTTGAAATTATAGAAGATTATATACAGTCACTGTACAATACACATTTTTTTCCAATTGCCCAAGAAACATTCACAAGATAAATCTCATACTGAGTCATAAAAGAAAAAAAATAAATTTCACAATTGAAAATATTGGAATTTTACAGAGTGTAATTGCTCACTATGTTAGATTAAATTAGAAATTTGTACTAATTGTAAAAAAAAGACTAAATATTTAGAAATTAAACAACATATTTTTAAACCATGAATTAGAGAAGAGATCAATAATGAAGTTATAAAATATTTGGAGTTGAATGATAATAAAAATACAACATATGAAAATTTGGGATGTGTAACAAAAGCAATGTTTCATAGGAAAATTTTTAGATGTTTATATTAGAAAATAAATGTTTAAAGTGAATATTCTAAGTTTCTACTTTCAGAAGCTATGAAAAGATAGCAAAACAAGTGGAAGAATATAATAAGAATAATAAGATATTGATGAAAAAAATTGAAGACACAAATGGAAAAATAAATGGAAAGACATTTCGTGACTATGGATTGCAAGAATTAATATTGTTAAAATGTCCATACTACTCAGAGCAATCTACTGACTCAGTGCAATCCCTATCAAAATTTCAATGGCATTTTTCACAGAAAAAAAACAAACAATTCTGAAATTTATATGAAACCACAAATAGTCAAAACAATCTTGAGAAAGAAGAACAAAGCTGGAAACATCACACTTCCTGATTTCAAACTAATTACAAAACTATAGGAATTAAAACAGTGGTATTGGCATAAAAACAAACACATGGATCAATAGAATAGAATAGATATCCCGGATATAAACCCAGGCACATATGGTCAATTAATTTACAATAAAGGAGCCAAAAACTTACAATGGGAAAGGACAGTCTCTTCAATAAACAGTCTTGGGAAAATTGGACAGCCAAAAGCAAAAGAAGGAAACTGGACTATGATTTTTGGATTTAACACCAAAAGCACAGGCAGCAAAAGCAAAAATAAAGAAATGGACTACATAAAACTAAAAAAAAAAACAAACAAAAAAAACTATTGCACAGCAAAGGAAACCATCCACAAAATGAGAAGTGAACCTACAGAAAGAAAAAAAAAATACATGCCAACCATGTATCCAAAATATATATGGAACTCATATAACTCAACAGCAAAAATCAAACAAACAAACAAACAAGAAAACAAAACCAAATAATCCAGTTTAAAACTAAACAGAGGAACTGAGTAGATATTTTTCCATAGAAGACATACAAATGGCCAACAGGTATATGAAAAGGTGCTCAACATCACTAATGAAAACCACAAGAAGATGTTACCTCACACCTGTTAGTATGACTGTGATCAGAAAGATGCAATAGTGAGTGTTGGTGAGGACGTGGAGAAAAGAAAAGGCTTGTGCACTGTACTTGGAAATGTAATTTGGTACAGTTTCAATGGAAGAATGTGCCTCAGAAAATTAAAAATAGAATTACCATGTAATCCCGCAATCCTACTTCTGGGTATACGAGTGCAGTACTTCTGGAAGACTCTTCCCCTGCTGTAGCAGGCGAGTAGATTAGGGACAGTGTAATATGAGGTAGGACCAGTGGATATCAAGGTCATATGCCTACTGCTGAACACTTTTTGCAATAAAATGAGTCCCTTGGTCTGAAGCAATGGTATACATCATCCCATGACAGTAGATCAGTCAACATACGTGACTTGTGATGGTAGTGCAAGGTGAGGCACTGTGCACAAGACAGGCAATCTATACCTGAAGTACATTTAAATCCTAGTCAGGATAAATAATTTTCCATTACATGGAGACATCACAGGAAATCAACTTGCCATGAAATAGGTGGTAGTCTCCTCAGTGAAGGTTCTGTAATGAGGCTCAGTGTTGGTCTTTGTTGTTTATGCTTCACATATTCAACAGTAACAGTAACTCAGTGTACAAAGATAGCCTTCTTCTCTGCAACCACGGTTCTCAGTTCATGAGTCCGTTTTACAATCACTGGGGTAGCAGAGGATATAGGCTGGATTATATCTACTGACCTAGTAATTCTCTCTCCTCGTTTTTTAGTATCTTTCTCTTTTTGCAGTGAATACTCCCTGATGGGCATTATGTGTACAATACCAAATATCTTCTCACTATGCGCCAACTGACCAGTCAGCTAAACCATTTATACTGTTTGTGAGTCTGTGAGTATATCTTTAAATCAGGCCACGCCTTTTTCCATAACAAGTGTATCACTGCCCTGAGCTCTGCCCATTGGGGGATTTGTTCTCTCCACTGTCTTTTAGGGCCATCACTTACTTACGCTGTAGAGATGCTACAGTCCATTTTTTTGCTTGCATTCCCAAACTCAATCAATGCTTCTATAAGCAGGAAACTGTACAAGTTTATAGATGTACACTGAGGGAGAAGGGTTGGCACAAGACTGAGATGGAAGTCTTGGCCTTCTGTACTTGTTTAGGCCAAATGCAAACATTCTGCTTCCATTTTACAGGGTTTTGTTTTGCTGAATGACTTGTTGTTGGGTCCAGCAGCACCCAAATCTTGAAGGATAATTCTGTGTACATGTATATTTATTGTGCCGTAGTCAGATGTTCAATCTCAACTTGGGCTCAGTAGCATTCCAGAAACTTTTTTTTTTTAAATAAACTTTTTATTTTAGAAAAGTTTTAGATGTACAGAAAAATTGAGAAGATAGCACAGGGAATTGTCATATACGTAGTACCCAGTTCTCATTATAAAAACCTTACATTAGTATGATCGGTTTGTTATAATTAATGAAACAGTATTGATGCATTTTATTAACTAAAGTGCATATTTGACTCAGATTTTCCTCAGTTTTTACCTAACATCTTTTTCTGTTCCAGGATATCATATTATAATACGTTTAATTGTCATGTTTCCTGAAGCTTATATTGGCTATAACATTCTCTCAGACTTTCCTTGTTTTTGATGATCTTGACAGTTTTGATGAGTGCTGGTTAGATATTGTGTAAAATGTCTCTCAGTAGGGATTTTTTCTGATATATATATATTTTCTTTTTCTCATAGGATTTACATATTTTTGAAAGGGAGATCACACGGAGGGAAAGTGCTCTTCTCATCATATCACATCAAAGGTATATATTATCAATGTGACTTCTTGCAGTTGATGTTAACCTTGACAGCTTGGCTGAGGTCCTGTTTGTCACGTTTCTTCACTGTAAACTTATTCTTTATCTCCCTTCCATACTTTGCTCTTTGGAAGGGGAACACTAGCACGTTCCCGACTTAAGGGGTAGGGAGATATACTCCATCTTCTGAAAGGTGGAATAGCTGCATAAATTGAATTCTTTTGTATGGGAGATTTGCTTCTTCTCCTTCACTGTTTCAATCCTGTATTTATGTCAGTATGGACTCATGTATATGTACTTTATATTGTGGGTTATACTTTATTTTATTGTGAATATTGTTGCAGCTTTGGCCATTAGTAGCTCTTTCAGATGGCCTCTGTGCCGTTTGGCATACTATCATCATTGTGTTTTGTTTCTCCCCCCCTACCCCATAATGTAGTTATTTTTTAGGCGCAAGATACTCCAAGATCACATTGTGTGATTATACTTCTTGCCCAAGCCCTAGGAATCAACCGTTTCTCCAAGGAGCCCTAGTTCCTTTTATTGGAGAACGGTGTGAGAAAACAAGATCTGTGCTATAGTGTGCAGTGGCTTCCGTGGAGTGGTTGCTTTTAGGCCCTCTTGGCTGATTGAGCAAGGGAATATGTGTGTGCCTTCCAACTAGAATATAAACACAAATCTAAACATAGCTGTATATGTCTCTCTATCCATACTAAAGTCAAGTTTATTCTGATGTCTCTGACTTGAATGCATTGCCACATGAACCTTTCTAGCCTGCTTCCCTTAGAAAGTGCTTTTCTGAAAGGTTTATGGTCTTTCCTGGCAGACAGCATAAGTCATTCCTCCAGAACTAAAGATGTCTGTTCTCGGATTTGTAATAATCACATCAAATCTTTGTGGATGTTTCACATGGCATTGTGGCATGTTTTTCTCTATCAAACACACCACACCCCAACTATAATGTGATATGCCGTGTCCTGTTGTCCTAGTGTCAGTGGTGCTTGTTCACAGCCTGGACTTGCGATAGAAAGCCTTTGTTCTCACACTTTGTGGCCCAATCAACACTAGCATATTAGAATCATCTAATAAATGGGTTGGGGCAATATTCCAAAGTGTAGAATAGTTTAACACCAAAATCTGAAGATAACTACTTTTTGCTTCTTTTACTGGTAGGAGGTGTAAGATGCAAGATCTTGTTCTTTTCAATAGATAGGCTGCCCTGCTAAGCCTGAGCACCCAAATCAACTTAAAAGTTTCCCTTATTTGGCAGGCATCGGAATCTTTTTAGGATTCATTTCCCATTCTTCAGTGCCCATACGGGCTTAACAAATAATCCAGAACATTTGCCAATTTTTGCCATGAGGTTCTAATTATCATGACAACATTGTGGGCTAATGTGATATTCTGTAGAATGTCCAGAAAGAACGGGAATAGGAGAATGAACAGTCCTAGGCAATGACAGTATAGGTATAGTTTTGCCCATCCTTTGTGAATATGATCTGCTTTTGTTCCTATTTTCCTAAGCCAGTTGGGATCGCGGGGACATTTGCCAAATCATTTGCTGCCTGTGTTCTGTGATTGGGGCTGCCCCTAGCTGAATTGCACAGTTGGGTGGTCCCCCTGATTAGTCTGGGGCACTGCTTGTGCTCCTTGGTCACGGGGCTCTTCAGTCACTTCTGGTCAGGTGAGGTCACAGGCCATGTTCCCTTGCAGGGTGGTACCACTTGTTGGACTCCAGTATTGGGCAGGGCGCTGTAAGCTGGGCTCCACATCGCTCCTGGTCAGGTGGGTTCTCAGGTTGTGCTCCCCAACCAGATGGTACCTCTGACTGGACTCTGTGGTTAGGCGTGGCCGCAGGCAGTGCTCCGAGGATGGACAAGACTCAAGCTGTGCTCTGGAATCAGGATAGGATGCACATTGAGTGCCAGCATTGGGCGGGGCTGCAGGATGGTCATTGTGGCCAGGCAGGCTTCTCTGGCTGTGTTCCACTTTGGGGAAAGATTGCTGGTTGAGCAGTTTGGTTGGGAGCTGCCTTCGGCTGTATCTTGGAGTGCTATTCTGCTAGAGACTATGCTGCATGGTCAGGCAGGGTAATTGTCTAGGCTTCCTAATCAAGTGGGGCGCCAGCCAGGCTGTGCTACATGGCTGGGTGGGGTCGCTGGCTGGGCCTGCTGTCTGGGCAAGATCAGAGCCCACTTTCAGTAATCTAGCAAAGCTGTAGGCTGGACTCTGCTGTAAGTTGGGCTTTGTGTACCATAGTCTAGATTCTGAGGTGGCTCAATGTCACTCTGCAGGCTCTCTGGTTATCTGGGACCAGAAGCTGTATTTAACAGTCAGGCAGTACTGCTGGCCTGGCTTCCTGTCAAATGGCAGATGTAAAATGGAGTCTCTGGCTGCCTGGATTCTCTGGTCACCCTTCTTGGAACTGGAGACTATACTCAGCAGTTGAGCAGGGCTTCAAATTTGCTTCCTGTCTGGGTGGGAAGTAGAATGGACTCCAGATCCAGTAAGGCTTATTGGCCGGGGACCTAATCAGGCAGAACTGCCACCTGAGCTCCCTGGCCAGATGGGGGCACTGACTCGCCTCTGGAGATGAGCAGAACTGCTTGCTGGGATCTCTTTTCAAGCACTGCTGCTAGGAGGAATGCAGTCTGAGATCGGAGCACTTTTGGCTGCAAACCTTCAACTCTTTCTGATCTCCAGTGATTAAACCTCCCAGAGTCCCCGAGTGATCCCTGTGAGATGAGATCTGAGTGGACCTCCAGGGAACTGTCCCATAATCAAAGGTGGCTGGATATCAACCTTGGGCTGTCTTTTCCCCACTGGAGTAACTGTAGGCTAGGGAGGCCCTTTTGGTGTGATGCTGTGTCAGCCTGGCGGGGTGCAATGTGGTTAGAGTGTAGCTGCTCCTCTTACCTCTCTAATGTGGTCCTTCTCTCTCTGTGGTCCTTCACCCTGACTTCTGGGTTCTGGGATTTTCTCAATGGTATCTTGTTTATGGATAGTTGCTAGTTGATCTTCTGAAGGGGATTGAAGTCAGGAACGACCTACGCTGACATCCGGATAACATCACCCAGAAACATATTATCTTCATGATAATAAACTATATTACCATTATAAAGGAGACTATTTATTGTTTAGATTGTTTAGGAAGATCACCTAAATGTGGACGTTAAAAATTGGATCCCCTGTCCATTGGAGGCTTAGAGATTAATTTGTTTATGCCATCTTGATCAGCAAGCTTGCTGTGCTATATTGAATATTAGATGATTGTGTGTCAAGTAAATGTGTTGTTAGTTGGAATATTCATTCTGGTCCCCCTACCACTTCGGCTGAGAGAGATTTTCATTGTTTATTTTAATATATAAAATTGTACTAAACCTGGGAATTCATATATGTGATGCCATTCAATCTGTCATGTAAATGAATCCTGCAAAATTAGGTCAGTGTGCATGTCTTTGAAACTTGTTTCTATTTTCTTTATGTAGTCTAAGTTAGTCATGAGATCGGCTACTTCTCTGAATTTGCTTTCTTTTATGATGTATGTCATACACAGGTTAATATGTTTAAATGGCCCTTTTCCCAATTTTCCTGATTTTTGATTCATGTGAAAAGTTGTGAATCAGATTGAGTTGCCTAAATGAGTCCTCACTGTCCCCCAAACTTCCTGTGTGTTTGCAGCCTGTTTGAACATTTATATTTAGAATTCTCAAACTTGTTCAGGGAGTAAGAAATATACAACAGAAACATCTGTTCTTCTTGGCAAACTATTTCATGCTTTTTTACTTTTGCAAGGTCAAGAAAAATACCTAGGGATTGGTTTCATATCTGAGGGGTTTAACATTTCTTCTTCATGTTAACCTTATTGTAGTGATTTAAACACAATCTCTCTCTCTCTCTCTCTCTCTCTCTCTCTCTCTCTCTCTCTCTCTCTCTCTCTCTCCCCCCCCCCCTCTCTTCCTCTCTCCCTGTCTCTCCCCAACCCCCATCAAGAGACCGAAAAATGTACACAATGGTGAGATCGATAGAAACAGTTGTTTTCCTTTTTTCTATATGTGATTTTTCCTTAGCAGTTTCACCAGCTTTTTAAGAGAAAAGAAACTACCATTTACCAATCTAGTCCACCATTCTGCTATACCATCCTCTCTCTCTCTCTCTCTCTCTCTCTCTCTCTCTCTCTCTCTCTCTCTCTCTCTCTCTCTCCCCCTAGATTTTACAAGCATGAAAGAACTGTTTTTAAAATAAAAACCAAATATTCTTTGATGTCAGCTTATCTGGTTGCTCCACAGTTAGCTAAGGTCAAAACTGTAAAGCTTATTTATACCTTTTGGCAGGGCTGGAGGCCAAATTCACTTTTTAGATATATACTGTAGAGGTCACAGCTGAATGTGGTCTAGTTCTTGTTAGTTCTTGTTGGGCAAGACCTCAAGCACACATTTCGCATTCTCAGTGTGTTTTGAGGGGGGCGCTTTAGGAAAAGAAGATATGATGATTTTAACACCCTCTTCTCTGTGTGATTCCCTCTTCAAAAGTTTAAATCTATCTAAGCCTGTGAGGTCGTTATTTTTTTTGAAGGCTAAGGATAGCCCTAAAACAAGACAAAGCCTTTAACATTATTATTTATTTTGTACTGAATATTTCTAACGTATCATTGTATTTTGCTTGATAGAAATAATACTGTTGCCAACTGTGCTGGGAAATCATAAATGTCTTGCTAAGGGGAAGTGACTTTGAAAGATAGCGGACGTGGATACTAAGTTAATTATGGTTTGAACAGGAACCTCAAATTGCTAGATCTAAAACTGCCAGGTATAAGAACTTTTAATCCAATATTTACCTAAGGTGTACGGTGTTAAGCAACTGTAAGAGGGTGTACCAATACCAACTTTTATCATCGGAGTGAAATGAATTTGCCAATTGCTCAAGAGGGGGACCTTTTTAGAATATGCCATACTGTTTCTGAATTGAGATAACCTAGATAAAGCAGCTAATTTAATACTTGTTACCTTTAAGCACTCAGTGAATAATAGTGATTTTTAATGGTTAGTGGCTACAGTCCTCAGGACATAACTCTTGTATAAGGATTCTGATTTTTTTTTTAATGATTAAATTTCATTTTGATTTTTGAGTCTCCATTCTACCAGGTGCCAAATATTAAATTTAGAAAATTGGTTTTCACCTCAATTCATGGGGTTGTTTCTCTTGGGGATTTAATTAAGGCCAAAGCCTATTTTTGGGAGGCAAGATATGTCTAACAAAGGTCACGGTCATGTATTTATGATGGTTTCTACCATGACCTCCTCATTCA
The DNA here is from genome assembly GCF_004115265.2 of Rhinolophus ferrumequinum. NCBI lineage: Eukaryota > Metazoa > Chordata > Mammalia > Chiroptera > Rhinolophidae > Rhinolophus > Rhinolophus ferrumequinum. Next base: position 45,138,470 of record NC_046288.1, on the reverse strand, counting down.
CTTCTGCTTATTGATGCTGGATCCACAAAGATCATTGATTCATTTGGACACATTGCTTCATTTTGCCACACTAGCTTTCTAAGTATCCCAGGTTAAGGTTCTATATTTGTCTGTTCCTGGCTGCAGAGGACAAAATTTGTGGCTGCTTGATCCATGGTGGGTGTAAACAGGGATTTTGTCAAGTTGTCTCAGAAATGAATGCCTATAGAGCCCCAGCAGATATTTCTGATGCTTCCACACTAGGCTGGAACAAGGAGAACTCAGATTCTTGATTCATCCTGAGTCCTAAACTAAAATAGGTAGTTCAGGCTCCCATCTGATCTTAAGTTCCCCGAACTAAAATTTATCAGTAACTCCCATCCTCACCCCAGGAGTTGTCCAGGGGAGATAAAGTCCCTTTTAGGGAATCACCAGATTTAAACTCTTGTTTTATTTCTTTTTCTTTAACTTTTCTGGACCAACTTTATCACCGGGTTAGTGGTTGAAAGTGAGATAGCAGAAGGTACCAAAGGAAAAAAACAATTCTGAATGTTTAGTTTCCCAAATCACTTATGGCGTTAAGAATGGAAGGGGAGCTGACTCTGGGTGGTGAACACACAATGTGATTTATGGATGATGTGATACAGAATTGCACACCTGAAATCTATGTAATTTTACTAACAATTGTCACCCCAATAAATTCAAAATAAATTTAAAAAAAAATTAGCAAAAAAATAAAAAAAAATAAAAAAATAAAAAAGAATTACTTTCTAAATCATTTAGGATTTTGAAAATAAACAGTTTTGATTTTTGAAATGAAAATGTTTTTCTTGCCTTTTTGCTGTGACTTCATTAATAAATAATGCCTCAGGGTAAATGGGAAAAATTTAAAGCCAAATCCACAGCTCAGAATGTTACCCTGCTGCATCTGTATCATACTTAACAATGACTACCTTTTATTGGTTGCCAATCACCTGGTAGTCATTGAACCAGCATTTTATAACCCGATATTCCCAAATTTAAACACAATTAAAGGTAGACTTTTTAATATTTAATATTTCTGATAAAGAAACGTCAAAGAGGTTATAGAACAAATACAAATAAAATTAATATCTTTGCAAATTCCATTGTTGTCTTACCACTTATGTTTTAGATGCTCAAACTAATTGAGAAAACGAAATGGGGTTTTGAGCTGATTAGATGTTTTCCTGTGAACTAGGAAGGTACCTACTATGGAAATTTGTAAAATTAAATGTCTATTAATATGTAGAGATGTAAGAAAGTAACATATTCTCATTTTAATCCACCAATATCAAAATCAATTACAGATACTAAAAGCTGTAATTTTTTTTAATAAAAAGTTTTCTTTCTTGAAGTCCATAAACTAGCAGATGTGTGATCAGGTTGATAAGTTCAACCCCTAATAAGGATTTTAATAACATCTCAATAAATCTAATAAAAGCTGAAAATAACCTAATTTATAAAACTGTCTGTGATCTTCTCAAACCTCACTGTCATTTCTCTTACTTCCACCCACCAGCCCCTAACAAACACCTTAGATACTTTCTTCAGTTTCCTTCATCTGCCCAACTTGTTATCACTCCTGAATCCTAAAACCTGCTGTTTTCTCTACCTGGAAATATGAATATGTATGTATGTATGTGTATACACACACACACACACACACACACACATATATATATATACATATACATATATATACATATACATATATTTCCCCCCCTTAATGGTGCCTCCTTACAAAAATCTACCATACCAATGCCCTATCCTCAACTGACTATTCCAACCTACTATTCATGTTACCACTTAAATGTCACTACCTCTAGGGAGCCTTGAAATTATCACGAGTCTAAGTAATGCTACGTACTCTCTACATTTCATGTTTCAGTCTATGACATTCACTTTTAAAAATATGTTTTGTAACAGCTTTATTAAGATATGTTTACATGACATACAGTCCATCCATTTAAAGCATACAGTTAATTGATTTTCAGTATATTCACAGAGTTAGCAACCATCACCACAATCAATTTTAAAACATTTTCATCACCATAAAAAGAAACCTGGTACTATCGAGTTATCATCCCCTAATCCCCTTAATCCCTACCAGTTTGAGGCAACTGCTAATTTACTGTATGTTCCATAGACTTGCCTATTATAGAAATTTCATATAAATTTAATTACATAAAATTTAGTATTTTGTGACTTTTTTTAAAATTTAGAGTTATGTTTTCAAGGTTCAGTCACACTATGGCATGTTACAGTGCTCCATTTTTTTCTCTGGCTGAATGATATTCCATTGTATGAATAATATTATATTGTATTTTTCATATCCATTCGTCAGTTAATAGACATTTAAGTTACTTGCTATTTTTGGTTATTATAAATACTTCAGCTGTGAACATTCATATATAAGGCTTCTTTAAAACATGTTTTCATTTCTTTCTCTTGGATATTTACCTAGGAGTGGAATTGTTAGATTATGTGGTAACTCAATGTTTAACATTTTGAGGAACTGCTAAAATGTTTTCTAAATTAGTTGCATTATTTTACAATATCAACAGCAATAATAATACTGTAAAATTCTTCTACATCCTCACTAACACTTTATTGTCTATCTTTTTTCGTTTCGCCCGCTTAGTGTGTGTGGAGAGGTATCTCATTATAGTTTTGACATGGATTTCCCTGATAGCTAATGATGCTGAGCATCTTTTCATGTCTTATTGGGTATTGGGCCTTTTCAATTTTTTTTGGAGACGTATTTATTCACATCTTTTTCCCATATTTTAATTGGATTATTTCACCTTATGCATGAGTTGTAAATGTTCTTTATATGTTCTGGACATATGACCCTTTTCGGATAATATGATTCGTATGGACACAACTACGATGTCTGACACTTAAGTTCATGAACTTTTTGCAACAATGCTGCTAACCTTTCTTGATATAAGAGGGATTATTCATTATGAATTTGTACCAACGGGACAAACAATTAACCAAGTTTACTATTTGGAGGTGCTGAAAAGGCTGCATGAAAATTTAGACGACCTTAACTTTTCGCCAATAGCTCATGTCTCTTGCATCAGGACACTGCACCAGCTCACACAGCACTGTCTGTGAGGGAGGTTTTAGCCAGTAAACAAATAATTGTATTGGAACACCTGCCCTACACGCCTCATCTGACCTCCAATGACTTCTTTCTTTACTTGCAGATAAAGGAAATATTGAAAGGAAGACATTTTGATGACATTCAGGATCAGTTGTAATATTACGACAGCTCTGATGGCCATTCCAGAAAAAGAATTCCAAGATTACTTTGAAGTCATTGGCATCAGTGCATAGCTTCCCAAGGGGAGTACTTCGAAGGGTGACCGTAATGATATTCAGCACTGAGGTATGTAGCCCTTTTTCTAGTATGAGTTCTCGAACCTAATTGTCTAACCTTGCATATTATGTTTATCCATCATCAGATTATAGACATTGAGTTATTTGTACCCTTTGGCCATTATGAAAAATGGTGCTATGAACATTCATGTTTAAGGTTTTGTGTGGAATATATTTTCATTTCTCATAGGTATATACCTGGAAGTAGAATTGCTGGGTCAAATATAACTCTATGTTTAACATTTTGAGGAAGTGCTTGGCTATTTTTCAAGTGGCTGTGGCATTTAACATTCTCACCAGCGTGAATTAAGGTTCTGGTTTTCCCATATTCTTGCAAACACTTGCTATTGTCTTCGTGATTATAACTGTCCTTGTAAGTGTGAAATGATGTGTCATTGCGGTTTTTATTAGCACTTCTCTGATGGCAAATAATGTTGAGCATTTTTTTCAGGTGTTTATTGGCTATAAGTATGTTTTCATTGGAGAAATGTTTATTCATATATCATTCACTTTTATAATAGTCTGTCTACCCAGAACAAATGAAACTCCTCCTTACAGGTTTCATTTTAGATTTAACACCTCAAACCACAAATTAGCATTCAACATTGATTCATAAATTTAACAGAATCATAATCAAAATCCATTTAAACATTTTTCATGGATATTAAGAAGATCATTCTAAAATTCATGTGGAAATGCTAACAACCCAAATAGCCAAAGCAACTTTGAAAAAGAAGAATTAATTTGGAGGACTAAAATTACTTGATTTCAACAGTTATTATAATGCTAACGATTATTAAGAAATTATGTTATTGTTTAAAATATGCACAAATAAATCAATGGAAAAAACTAGAGTTCTAGAAATAAACCTGTAGATATATAGACTACTGATTCTTGACAAAAGTACAAAGACAGTTTAGTGGGTAAAGAATCGTGCTCGAGTAATTGGATATCCACACCTTACCCAAATATTTTCACTTTATAAAAATAAAACAAAACAAAAATTAACTCAAATTATATCATCACTTTTAGTGTAAAACCTAAAATTATAAAACACATGGTAAAAAACGTAGGGGAAAATATTTGTGGCCTTGGGTTAGGCAAAAAATTCTTAGTTATAATACTAAAAACATGATTCAAAGAGAAAAATATTGCTAAATTTGACTTCACCAAAATTTAAAAAAATAATAATAATTCTGATCTTTGAAGGACACTATGAACGAAATGAAAAGAGAAGCCACAAACAGGGACAAAATATTGAACAGTCATAAAATACATAAAAAGGCTTGTATCCTACAAAAAATATTTAAGAAACTCTCAAAACTTAATACAAAGACAGAACCTAAATTTTTAAAATGGTGAAATAATGTGAGTGACACTTTACCTAAGATGCGTATGAAACAATACTCTATCTCATTAGTCATTAGGGAAATACAAGTTCATGTCACACTGATATACTAGTATAAACCTATTCCAAAGGCCAAATTTAAGACTATGTCAAGTGTTGGTGGGGACAGGAAACATTTAGAAATTTTGTACACTGCTTATGGAAATGTCAAATGGTACAATCATGTTGCAAAACAGATGGTGGTTAACTTTTAAAAAGTTAAAAATAGCAATTAACTTTTTCTAAAGTTAAACCTACTCCTATCATATTAGTCAGCCATTCCACTCACTCCTAAGTATTTACTTGAGAGACAGGAAAGCACATGTCCATACAAAGAAGTGTATATGCATATTAATAGCACTTCTATTTGTGATGGCTCCAAACTGGAAACAGCCAAAGTGTCCATCCACAAGTGAATGGATACACAAATTGTGATATATTCATGCAATTTACTTATAACCAGCAATAAAGACAAATGTATTATTGATACACACAAAAAATGGATGCATAATCTCAAAATATGCTGAATGACAGAAGCCAGGTCCTCCAAAATATATCTGTATGATTCAATTTCTATAAATTTTATTAAATGCAGATTAATTTTTAGAGAGAGAAAAAGGATGACATAATATTTGCTCAAAAGTTGGCAGCTATTTAGTGCTTCTCTTCCCTCCAAAATTTTAAATATGTAACCATATAAATCTGAATAATGAATAACTATGGATGCAATGAACATTTAGGAATTTATTTAGGCAATATCATAAAAACTCTGTCAAGTTATCTGGAAAATATATGTATATTTTTTTTAAATATATAGGCCTCAGTAGTTCTTGGATGGCGTCATCTCAGAGAATTTCAGAGCTTTTACACTCTTTGACACCTCTCCTAAAGTTTTTGGCAAGTTCTTCTGACTGGTAGATAAATGGAAAGGACAATAAAGGAGACTGTATTGAAGTATTAAAATGAAGGAACAGGAGTTTGAGCTCTTTGAAGATTTAAAACAGGTGGTGAAAAGAATGAAAATACACTCACAAATATATTCCCCAGTCAAAAGCAGTCAGTCAGTCAGTACAGAAAATATTCATGAAAACCTATGTGATTTCTAGTACTCTTAGCATCTGCTGTAAGTACTGGCTGAAACAGGCAAACATTGTTATTTCCATAATGATGATTACTGAATGTGGGCATGACCATAAGGCAAGGTATTGGATCAGTGAACAGGTACACATAGGAGACTTATTTAAAGATTACTTTTCTGTAACATACAACCAATTTATAGGCTTTAAGCTGCAGAGGACTTGTTCAACATCCAGTAATACTTAGCCCGTAAAACAGCAAAAACAACATGTGGTTGTCAAAAGCAGCCATTTAAAGTAGCAGGGAGGGAATGAGTGAGAGATATATTAGCTGTTTATGAATACAATAGTGCTTATACATTTGTCATATTTTTCACTGAATTTAATGCTGCTCAATTTAGACCTTAGTCTTTTTGTGTTTTGTGCCACAAGTGTTCGAAGCACATTCTTCATGACTCTTTGGAGAAATAGGTAAATAAAAAGAACAAAAATTAAATAACTAACGAAGAGAACATGAACATTAATGTTTCCTACAATACGAAAAAAAAAAACATGTACAAAGGCAAAAACATACCAGTAATTGTGTAATGAACAATAAATGTTAAAGAATTGTTAGAGTTTTGTATCTCAATAACAGTTATTCTTCTATCTGGGAATATCATACAAAGGAGATAAGGAAAAATATCTTAAGTGCATTTAAAGTGATATTAGGAAATTATACATTTGATATTAAGAATGTAAGCATTTTTTTAAATACCAGAAAAGCTATTTTTACCTAGCCATTTAAGCATTATCTGCTATTGCCACAGATTTACATTGTACCTTTTATGAGGCTGATTATGTACTAGGGACTCTATAAGTCTGCTTCTTTCTCCATCCCTCTAATTCTTTTGCCATGATTTAACTATATGGCCTTTCTTCCATAATAGAACTGGTTGCCTTATTCTCTATTTTCTCTCCAGAGCCTCTGCCTTCTCCCTCTCTGCTCTGAATTCCTATTTTATTTACCTGTATAAAACATTTTGATACATAATTTATCATTTTAATCCCCCCAGTTTCATGTACTAGTTTTGTGTTCTCTAAACCCATGACCATCATGAGAATAAAAGCTATGGATATATTCATTCTTGTTTTTCCTAATAGTAACTTGTTTCACAACTAAACCTAAGGAATCAGTAGGTACAGGTAAAAGAGAATATACAGGAAAAAGACCTGAGTTATTGGACAATAATGTAGAAGAGATAAGTAAGGCTTCCAGTTGCATCTTTTAAAAAAATAACACATTTAATGGATGTTTATGACCCATTTCTGGGCCATAGCCTTCAGAATATGATCCTCTACGAGAGGATGGCTAAAACTGGTATCTTGAGTTTAAGATATGACCAAAAAAATGACCCCTAAGATTTAGAGATGTTTATGGAAAATAATGAAGACAAAAATACTGCAATTTCAAAACCATAAGAATTGTTCTGTGTAATAATGTGTAAAACTATAATACCTATTTGAAAGCACATGGCTTCTTTGTTCTATCCCCACCAAAAATCTGAATACTTGGTACTATAAACATGATGTTGAACCAAACCCAAGGCAAGTAATAGGGTTTTCCATAAACTATCAATCTGTGGGAGAAACTGTTTTTTGTGAAATAATGTGAAACACTTCCTGTATTGTAAGTAGAGCTTTACCCCTTCATAATTCTTATTTAGAACACCAGCTTTCAATATGATTGGATGAGTTTATAAACATTTGTATATTTATTACAGATAATACAATAAGATATATACTACACCATGACCTGGGACACTAATGTATAGTTTCATGAGTGCATGTATTTATATGAATGAAAAAAAAGTTATTCAAAGCATTGTCTCTTATTAAATGAATTGAACATTGACATTTTCTTTCCTTTCTTGGTTGGACAATTAAATTTGTGAACTTATTCTAAAAAAACTGCTACATACCTCATTGCTGAATATCACTACGGTCACTAACGTTTAAAGTACTCCCCTTGGGAAGCTATGCACCGATACCTGCACCTAATCCTCTCTTCAAAGAAGTTTTGGAACTCTTTTTCTGGAATAGCCATCAGAGCTGATGTATTACGCTTGATATCCTGAATATCATCAAAATGTCGTCCTTTCAATATTTCCGTTATCTTTGGGTAAAGAAAGAAGTCATCAGGTGCCAGATCAGGTGACTAGGGAGGGTGTTCCAATACAGTTATTTGTTTGCTGGCTAAAAACTCCCTCACAGACCGTGCCTTGTGAGCTGATGCATTGTGGTGATGCAAGAGCCATGAATTGTTGGCAAAAAGTTCAGGTTATCTAACATTTTCACACAGCTTTTTCAGCACTTTCAAATAGTATACTTGGTTAACTGTTTGTCCAGTTGGTACAATTCATCATGAATAATGAAAAAAGGTTAGCAACATCGTTTTGACTCTTGATTTGGACTGATGAAACTTTTCTGGTTGTGGAGAATTGGCTGACTTTCATTGTGCACTTTGACGCTTTGTTTCAGGGTCGTATTGGTACACCTATGTTTCATCACCAGTGATAACACGGCCCAAAAGATCTTTTTGCCTCTCCAAAAAGTCTTGGCAAACTTCAACTCTCCTTTGCGTTTGTTCATCGGTGAGCTCCTTCAGGACCATTTTTCACACACCCTCTCATGCCAAGATTTTCAGTTCAGATTTTCCTAACTGTTTCTCTATCAATGTTTATTTGGTCTGCTTGCTTTTCACAGTCAGCTGACAATTTTGACGCACACTTTGATGAATTTTTGCAATATTTTCTTCAGTACTGCTCATTACTGGCTGCCTGGACCTCTCTTCATTGGTGATGCATTCCCTCCCCTCAGAAAAACATTTAATCCGTTTGTACACGGCTGTTTTTCATGGCATTATCCCCATAAACTTGGGCTAACATGTCCCTGATTTCGCTTCCGCTCTTGCCAACTTTCACAAGAAATGTAATATTTGTCCATTTCTCTAATTCAAGTTCAGACATTCTTGCAACAGCACACAAAAACACGGAAGAACAATAATGAACGCCACTCAGCAAGACACCGCCACCTGTTGACACGAACACAGCTGTGAAACACTGATATACCAAGGTTATGAAACCTTACCAAGCTGTTTGTACAGTGCTGCCAATGTAAGTGCACGGTAGCAAGTTTGTGAATGTAATTGTCAGACCTCATATACTGCTTATAATGTAGTGACAAAATATCTGTTTATATAATTTGGAGACAGATACAAGTGAAGTATCTTGGAAAACATATTTCTTCTCTTGAAATATAACACAAATGAAAACACACATGTAGTCTCCAGTGCTTAAAACACCATATTCTTTATAGACAATAGGGAAAAGAGAAGAATTTGAGAAAGTAAATTCTCACAATAGAGAAATCGTGTGTTAGAAACTGAGAGATTGTATTAATCTAACAGTAGAAAACAGGTTTTTTTTCATCTTGTAATCTTTACAGTCTACATTTCTTATCAACGTACTAATATACAAAAACATTTAGGACTGCAATATAAAATATTATAAAACAGCTTTTGTAAATGAAACATATAATAAGGTCTTTATATTTTATGTTGGTCCACTTTAAAATCTGTATGCTTCCAATTAATTAAAATAATTTTTACATCTCCTTCATTGCATATTTGCACGAACAGCTCTATGTGAAGTTAGGCTATTATTATGTCGCATTTGCCACACAAATTCCATAAACTATGTTGACATTGCTGATGCAGTTTTCTGAAATACTGGAAAAAAATTTTTGAAGCAAAATTTATTCTTTCCCTGATTCACATAATATTTACCTGAACTATAAAATTAAAGTTTATAAATCCATCAAAAAAGTGTAAAACACAGGTAACATGAAGCTCAGGAAATTATAAACTGAATACCGACTACTCAAAGAATATCTTTTAGTATGTTACATTATTATTCAGGCCAAGGAACACTTCCTTGCGGTTAGGGACTCTCCCACACATCGTTTAAACTCTAGCATTTCTGGCCCGGAAAACTAAATGACAGGTGTCCCTCTCATTATTGTGAAATTATTTTTAAAAATCTGGGGTTTTCTTAAAATATTCTTTGTGATACAGTATGCCTCAGTGAACTACAATTCTTGGCCGACTTTCATCACCGCTACCTCACCCTCCGTGGCCCCTACCCATGACTATTAGAGCTACTAAGTTTATAAGATAAGAATATTAACAAGAAGTTTTATAAAAACTCTTCATGAAATTGAGAGAACTTTTTACTGTGATGTAGAAAATACATGGAATTAACATAGTCAAAGAAAATGATAAATACAGCAAAAAAAGTGAGAAGAGGCACGTTAATATGACTATAATATAATTAAAATGAACAAAGCAAAATTCTATGAAATACAAAATAAAAATAAGGTTTAGCATAGGGCAAGGTCTGATTATATGTGGCCTTAAATTGGTATTAGGTAACAGATTTCTGGTCACAAACAGGAGATTTACTAAATGTGTCCATTTATTCTTACTGTTAAATCCACGTTAACATGGCAATCAGTAATTTAAGTGTGTGTGTGTGTGTGTGTGTGTGTGTGTGTGTTGTGTGACACTTATATGTGTATACAAAGATCTGACAATTAAGCTTACGACCTTGTTGCAACCAGGTTGCTAACCTTTTTTGACATCAGAGGGATTATGAATTGGTACCAACTAGACAAACAGTTAACCAAGTTTACCATTTGGAAGTGCTGAAAAGGCTGCATGAAAAAGTTAGATGAAAATGACCTGAATTTTTCTCCAACAATTCATGGCTCTTTCTTCATGACTATGTACCAGCTCACACAGCACTCTCTGTGAGGGAGTTTTTAGCCAGTAAACAAATAACTGTATTGAAACACCCTCCCTACTCACCTGATATGGCCCCCGATGACATCTTTCTTTACCCGAAGATAAAAGAAACATTGAAAGGAAGACATATCGATGACATTCAGGACATCAAGGGTAATACAACGATAGCTCTGATGGCCATTCCAGAAAAAAAGAGTTCCCAAACTTTGAAGGGTGGACTAGGAGCAGGTTTGGTGCATAGCTTCCCAAGGAGAGTACTTCGAAGATGACCATAGTGATATTCAGCACTTGTATGTGACACTTGTTCTAGGATGGGGTCGTGAACTTAATTGTCAGACCTCCTACATCATGACAAAAGAGGAAACAACTGGTAATGAATTTCAATACAATTTAAAAGGATGTCAAATTATTAGAATTGTGGTTATTAATATACCAAAGACAAATAAGCTAAAACTTGGGTATGTGTAGAATGTAAAAATAATTCAAGTCATAAATGTTATGTTCCCTGACAAAGAAATTAACTTTGAAACTAACAACAACAAATCTAGAAAATCCTTTACTGAAAATATTGCTATAAAATTCCCTAAATAAACTCTTCTATATAACTCATGGGTTGAAACCAAAAGGGAAATTAGAATGTGCTTTGAATCAAGTGAAAGTGAAAACACAACATATCAAAACTTATGGCATCCTGCTAAATTGGCAATACTTAGATGAAAATTTTAGCAGTAAAAATATATATCTGAAAAAAGATTAGTCTTAAATCAATAACCTCAATATACCCTAAGGAACTGAATTCAATCCTGATAAAATCTTCCAGAAGATAAAAAGTAAAAGACAATTTTCTTAATCTCATAACGAGTATCAATGAACAACCTATAGCTAACATCAATTTAGTGGGGGAAAGACTGCTGTTTTTCCTTTAAGATCAAGAATGTGGAAAAATAATGCCTAATCTCATGACTTCTATTCAATATTATATTTGAGGTTCTAGCCAGTACAATAAGATATGAAAAAAAGTTCAAGGCTTCTAAATTGGAAAAGAAGTAAATCTGTCTTTATTTGTAGATGAAACAAATGTCTGTATAGTATACTTCATGGAACATATGAACACAGAAAAATCTACCAAAACTATTAAGTGATCTTCAGCATGGTTTCAGGACAGAAGATCAATATAAAATAATCAAGTTTATTCCTATAAATAGCAAAAAAGTATTAGGCATTGAAATTAAATAAATAATATTAAAAACATGAAATACTCAGAGATAAATGTTGCAAAAATTTACAAGATCTATGCACTGAAAACCATAAGATATTACTAAAAAAAAAAAAAAAAAGTTAAGACCTAAATACATACTGTGGTATACTGTATTCAAGTGTCAGAAAACTCAATGTTGTTAAGCTATCAAGTCTCTCCAAATTGATTTATAGATTTAATGCAAGCCTTGTCAAATTCCAGCTGGATTTCATTTTGTAGAAATTGAAAAGCTGATTCTAAAATTCCCATAGAAATGCAAAGTTACTTAAAAGTGCCAACACAACTTTAAAAAGAACATATTTGGAGGGCTAACTTTCCTTTATTTCAAGACATACTAGAAGTTACCATAGTCATATCAGTGTTGAGTTACTATAAAAGATAGACAAGTAGATCAATGAAACAGAAGAGAGTCCAAAAATAGATTTATTAATATATAATTGATTTCCCACAAAGTTTTAGAGATTATTCATAGAAGAAAATTTAGTCTTCAATAAATGATGCTGAAACAATTGTATGAATATATGTAAAATTAAACAAAGCAAAAAAGGGAACTGCAATTCACACTTCCCATTGCGTATAAAAATTAACTTGAAAAATGATCATAGAGCCAAATATAAAACCTAAAATTATACAAATTCTACCAGAACACATAGCAGAAAATTCTTATGGCACTGAGTGAGTCAAAGATTTCTTTTTTAAAAATTTATTGGGATGACATTGGTTAGTAAAACTATATAGGTTTCAAGTGTACATTTCTATAATACATTAGATATGTATACATACACACACACACACACACACACACACACACACACACATCATTGTGGGTTCACCACCCAGAGTCTGTCTGTTCTCCTTCTGTCACCATATGTTTGATCACCTTTTCTCGTTCTACTACCCCCTGTCCCCCTTACCCTTTGGTAACCACTAAACTGCTGTCTGTGTTATGGCTTTTTGTTTCCTTGTTTGTCTTGTTCATTTGTTGCTTTCAGTTTTATATATCATATAAGAGTGAAGTCATATGGTTCTTGACTTTTTCTGTCTGACTTATTTCGCTTAGCATAATAATCTAAAGATCCAACGATGTTGTCGCAAATGACATTGTTCCATCTTTTCTTATGGCAGAGTAGTATTCCGTTGTGCATATGAGTATATACCACATCTTCTTTATCCAATCATCCATGGAAGAACACTTTGGTTGTTTCCATGTCTTGCCTACCATAAATAATGCTGCAATGAATATTGGGGTACATATATCTTTATGGATAAATGTTTTCAGATTTTTGGGTAGATACCTAAGAGAGAGATTGATGAGTAATATGGTAATTCTATTCTTAAATTTTTGAGGAACCTCCATATTATTTTCTATAGTGGCTGTACCAATTTACATTCCAACCAAGACTATATGAGGGTTCCTTTTTCTCTACAACCTCTCCAGCACTTGTTATTACTTGTCTTGTTGATGATAGCCATTCTAACAGGTGTGAGGTGATATCTCATCGTGGTTTTGATTTGTATCTCCCTAATAACTAATGAAGTTGAGCATCTTTTCATATATCTGTTGGACATTTGTATGTTTTTTTGGAAGAGTGTCTGTTCAGATCCTCTGTCCATTTTTAATTATAATTTTTTGTTGTTGTTGCTATTGTTGAGTTGTATGAGTTCTTTATATATTTTGGATATTAACCCCTACTCGGAGGTGTTGTTTTCAAGTGTCTTCTCCCATTTGGTTGTTTGCCTCTTTGTTTAGTTGATGGTTTCTTTTGGTGTGCAGAAATGTTTTATTGTGATATAGTCCCATTCATTTATTTTTGCTTTTACTTTGCCTTGCCTTTGGAATAAAATTCATCAATTCATCTCTGAACCTAAGGTCCATAATTTAGCACCTATGTTTTCTTCTATACAACTTATTGTTTCAGTTCTTATGTTTAGGTCTTTGATCCATTTTGAGTTAATTTTGGTTTATGGTTACAGATAGCAATGTAGTTTCGTTCTTTTGCACATGGTTGTCCAATTTCCCCAGCAACATTTATCAAAGAGACTTTCTTTTCTCCATTGTATGTTTTTGGCTCCTTTGTCGAAAATAATCTGCCCATATGTATGTAAGTTTATTTCTGGGATCTGAATTCTATTCCATTGGTCTGTATGTCTGGTTTTCTTCCAAAACCATGCTGTTTTGATTATCAATATCTTTGTAGTATAAACTGAAGTCAGGGAGTATGGTACCAAACTCCTTGTTGTTTTTTCTTAGGATTGCTTTGACTGTTCAGGGTCTTTTGTGATTCCATACAAATCTGATGATGTTTTTGTTCTACTTCTTTAAAAAATGTCATTGGGATTTTGATGGGGATTGTATTAAATCTGTATATTGCTTTGGGTAATATGCCCATTTCAACCATGTTGGTTCTTCCAACCCATGAACACAGAATATCTTTCCATCTGTTTGTATCTTCATCAATTCTTCTCTCTCTCTCTCTCTTTTTAAATAATTGTTCCCTTTGAGGTCATGTATTAGGTAATGTGTTGTTTTTCTCTGGCTGTTTTTCTTCAGGATTTTTTTTTTTTTTAATTTCAGTTTCAGTCATTTGAGTGGGATGTATCTTTGCATTTGCATTTCTTTGAGTATATATTGTTTGAGGTCCACAGAACATCTTCTGTCTATAGTTTTACTTCTTTTGCCAAACTTGGGAGAATTTCAGCCTTTATTTCTATAAATATTTTTCAACATCATATTCTTTATTTTCCCCCTTTTAGACTCCGATGACACAAATATTAGACTTTTTGTTATACTGCCACAGGTCTATAAGGGTCTGCTTATTTTTTTCAATCTTTTTTCCTATTTTTCAGGTTGGATCGTTTCTATTACTTTACTTTGAAGTTCACTGAATGTTTCGTTTCCAATCTGCAATTGAGCCTAACCAGTAAGTTAAATTTTTTTCAATTCTCAAGTTTTTCAATTTCTATTTGATTCTTTGTTATAGCATCTATTTCTTTAATGAGAGTTTTTGTTTTTCCATTTCTTTCAAAATTGTTTGATTGCTTGTTGGAACATTTGTATAATGACTGCTTTAAAGCCTTTGTCAGGTAATTTCAGGATCCATGTGATCTTGGAAGTGAATGGTATCTGTTGACTGGTTTTTCCTAAGGGAGTTAAGAACTTTCTGGTTCTTGGTATGCTGGGTCATTTTGGATTTGATTCTGAACATTTTGAATAGTATATTATACAACTCAATTTCTTTTAAGAATGTCCTATTGTTTTCAGTGTGTAGGATATTTCACATCCTTTGTTATGTTTATTCCTAGGTATTTCATTCTTTTTGTTCCAATTGCAAAAGGAATTATTTTTTTTTTCATTTCTTTTTCCTGAAATTGTATTGTTAGTATACAGGAATGCAATAGACTTTTGTACATTGGTTTTGTCACCAGCAACTTTACTGTATTGTTCATTGCTTCTAATAGTTTTTTGGTGGAGTCTTTAGGGTGTTCTATATAAAGAATCATGTCATCTGCAAAAAGGGACAATTCAATTTCTTCATTCCTAGTTTGGATGTCTTTTATTTCTTTCTCTTGCCTGATAGCTCTGGCAAGGACTGCTAATATTATGTTGAATAACAGTGTGACAGGGAGCATCCCTGTCATGTTCCAAATCTTAGAGGAAAAGCTTTCAGTTTTTCACCATTATGATATTAACTGAGGGTTTGTCATATATGGCCTTTATTATGTTGAGGTACTTTCTTTCTATACTCATTTTATTACATGTTTTAATTCTAAGTTAATGTTGTATCTTGTCAAATGCTTTTTCTGCATCTATTGATATGATTATATGATTTTTATTGTTTATTTTGTTTATGTGATATGTCACATTGATCGATTTGTATATGTTGAACCATCCTTGTGCCCCTGGGATGAACCCCACTTGATCATGATGTATAATATTTTTAATGTATTGTTGTATTCAAATTACTAGTATTTTATTTAGGATTTTTTGTGTATGTATTCATCAGAGATACTGGCCTGTGGTTTTCTTCTTTGTGTGTTATCCTTACTAGGTTTTGGTATGAAGGTAATGCTGGCCTCATAAAATAAGTTAGGAAGTATTGCCTCTTCTTCAATTTTTTGGAAGAGTTTAAAGAGGACGCATATTAAATCCTCTTTAAATATTTGGTAGAATTCACTAGTGAAGCCATCTGGTCCTCGACTTTTGCTTTTGGCAAGGTTTTGGATAGCTGATTCAATTTCCTTTCTGTTGATTGGTCTGTTTAAATTTTCCACTTCTTTGTGATTTAGCCTAGGAAGGCTGAAGGCTGTATGTTTCTAAGAACATGTCCATCCCTACTAGGTTATTGAATTTGGTGACATATAGTCCTTCATAGTTAGTATTCTTGTATGATCCTTTGTATTCCTGGGATACCAGTCGTAACTTCTCCTCTTTCATTTCTGATATTGTTTGTGCTTTTTCTCTTTCTGTACGACCATTTATCATCTCTCCCTCTTACCCTTTTCCTTCACTCATCCCCAGGAAATCACTGATCTGCTTTCTTTCTTTCCTTCCTTCCTTCCTTCCTTCCTTCCTTCCTTCCTTCCTTCCTTGTTCCTTCCTTCCTTCCTTCCTTCCTTCCTTCCTTCCTTCCTTCCTTCCTTTCTTTCTTTTCTTTCTTTCTTTTTTCTATAGATTACTTTGCATTTTATGAAACTTTACAAATTGGAATCGTAGTGTTCTTTTTTATGAGCATTTTGAAGACAGATAAAGATGATCATCCTTACCTAAGGAACAACAATAATCTTTTGGTAAACTTTTCCAGGAAATAAAATAGTGAGAAGCTACCCACCAACATAACTAAAATTAAACTACTGACAACAATACGTTATGACAAAAATATAGGGAAATCGGAATTTTTATACACCCCTGGTTGCAGTAAAACTTAGAATAATCACTTTGGAAACTGTTTGACAGTATTTATTATAGTTTAATCTATAACCTGGTGATTCCATTCTTGGATATATATATATATATATAATAAATATATAATTATGTCCATGAAAGGGGAAGTACAAGACATTTCATTGCTGCGTTATTTAAAATAGCTAAAAACTGGAAAGAGACCAAATGCCCATAATATTAAGATGGATAAGTTAATTGTGGTAGTCAGGTGATAAATAACAAGAATAAATTAATTATAGCTACACACCACATAGATATGCTTTGCAAATATGACTGTTGAGTAAAATGGCACAAACACTATGGATTAGATAAATATGATTCGGCTTATGTAAACTTCAAAAGGAGCTAAAGGTGTGGTTCTTTTTTAGAAGTCAAGGCGGTCATTTCCATTGAGGCAAGAGGGTGGGGTGTTTTGTGATAGGTTGCTGTGTGCATGGGAGGAGGGAGAGGCTTATGCAGTGCTATGGAGTGATCCTCTGTTTTCTTGTGAATTTTTATTGAACTGTGTGTTCTTTGATTTGTGTACTTTTCTTTAGCCATGTTATACTTAGTTTTTAAAGTTTTTTTTTTTTTAATATCCTAGTATAACTTAGATCAATCACATAGTAAGATAAAATTCTTGGGAAATGATTGAATAAATAGCGAAGAAAATTAGTAGACTATTTTAATGATAAAGTTCAGAAAAATCTCACTGAAGTATAACAACATAAAATGTTATGGGAGATACAAAGTATACGTTAAGGAAATCAGGGTATTACTGCAGGCACCAATATCTAATAATAGAAAAATTAGAAAAGGGGAAGAAAACTGTAGGTGGAAAATTATCAAATAAATAATGTTAGAAAAAATTAGAATTTAGGAGCATGTTTCTGCAGTGTAAAAAGTCTCTTTGAGTCTCTAACACTGTTAATAAAAAATGATCATCATGTCACAATGTTATAAAATTTCAGTACATCAAAATATAAAAGGCAAATTCCAAGATTTTCCACAAGAATAAAAGTCACCAGATTTAGTAAATGAAGTTACCAGGTTTAGAATGGCATGGTTAACAATATTGCAATGTAGAAAATAGCAACAGGAAGCCTTCAAAATCCTATATTAAAACTTTTTTTAACGTCAACACGTTCTAGACTAAAACAAACTACCAATCAAGTTGAGGGTGAAAGAAATAATTTTCAGCCATTAAATATCTCAAAATATTTAGTTCTCACCTGAAGTATCTCAGGTGACACAGTGAAACAAGAGAGTAAACAAGTAAGAAGAATATGGGATTTAAGAAACAAAATCCACTACAGGAGAGAAATGAAGAAAAATATCAGAATAATAGTTGGGCCACAGAAATAGCAATTGTAGTAGAAAAAAATAAAAGGGGACTTCTAAAGTGGGTTTCTGGAGGGGGAAAATGGAATTAATGTTATCTAACATAATGACTTATAATATTAAGTAAACAAGGTAGTGGAACACTTAAAACAAAATAAATAATACATTGAAAAGTAGTTTAGCTTACATTTAGTGTCCCTTTCTAATTGTTCCTTATATCCAGATGTTAACAGTGCCATAACCCATTACATTAGTCTCTTCTCTAGTGATGAAATTTTAAACATCACTCTGTATCCTAGACCTCTCTCATTGACATCAGATTCATATATCTGACTTCCCACTGTACATATCTACTTGAATGACTAATAGATACTGAAAACCTAACATAACAAAACTGAAGTCCAGATCTTTGTCCCAAACCTGCTTTATTCACCACCTCCCTTAACCCAATTGATGACAATTTTATCCTTTCAGTTTCCTGAGTCAAAAAACCCAGGGTAAATTTTTCCTTTAATCTTATACCCCAAGTCCAACCTTTTAGCATAGATACTTTCACAGCTGCTTTCAAAATTTAACCCAGAATCTGACCACTACTTAATGGAGCATCTCTCCTGCTACTACTGTACTATATACCACTGAAATAGTTTTCTAATTGTTATTCTTGCTTTAGCTCTTAATTTCCCTTCATTCTGTACTCCACCAGAAGACAAAAATGCAACTTTCTAAACATAAATATGGTCATAAAATTTGTTTGCTAAAAACCATGTAATATCCAAAATGAATTTTAAAATAATGAACCATGGCCTCCTAAAGACACATAAATGACCAGATCTTGAGCTTTAAACTCACACCTCATTTCTATTGCCTTTCTCCCTTTCATTTACTCACTGTGCCTCAACTCCACTGGCTGTGCTGTTTCTAGAATATATAAAATATCCCTTGAGGTCTATGCCAGTTATTTCTTTACTATCCGATCTAAATTACCCAATCCCTCCAGCCTCCTCGTAATATTTATCCTTCCTCACATTAAGTCACATATTGGGATTTGTGTTTGTTTATCATTGCCTCTTTCCTCTCAGTTCCTGTAAGATCATCAAGAGCAGGGATTTGATCTAAGTATTGTGTCCCCAGTGTTCAGAATATAGAGTGCACAATCAGTAAGTATCTATTGAATAAATCATCTTATTTTCTCTCATGGTGATGTAACATGTAAATAGGACTTACTCCTTTATTACCTGTGATGAAAAGCCAGTTAGAAGCCAATATGATCAACATTTTGCTCTATAAAATTGAAACAGAATAACTGTAAAATTGTTTCAGAATCTCCATGGTGTCTACTCTGTTTGGTAAGATTCTTCAAAGGTTTTACGTAACAAAAGAGACAGGATAGTTTTATCTGTCACTTGGAAAGGGAGATTATGTAGGATGTCACACAGGCAAACCAACATTCATCCAACCTGCTAACACACTCAACTACTCAAAGTAGTTTTTGTTATTTCTTGGAAGGATTGACCTTATGGTTTTCTGCTTAAATTCCATCTACTGAAATTTTAGTACAAAAGGACCTATGTGTGAGAGAGAATCAGTTAGAGCAAGTAAGGTAGGAACAGAGCCTTTCCAATAAATGATTTGATTTCTAAATTATTCAGGTATCTGCATCACCAATCAAGCCTCAGATAGATATTAAGGGTACAAACAGTAAGCAACACCTGGTTTCTATTAAATTATGTATAACAAATCCATACATGTGTTTCAAATAGATCTCACTTATTTTTAATCTAATGCTTTATTGAATGTATAAAGAAATCAGTCATCATTTGAAATATTGTAATATTAAAACAACTTAAAAATACTTTAAATCTAGTATCCAAAATATTATAAATTTTTCTTCTTTCAACCATTTATACTAAAAACATTATTGATGTTTTCTCTGTGGTAAATTAAAACAGGGAGGTGAGGGGAAATAGATATACTTTATTAGTATTTAGGAGTAGTTAGAATAAAATCAATTATACAAATGGACAAGTATTTGGTTTGATTTTCCCCTCCTCTGATATATATGTGCTGTATCAGTCACAGTATAGAAATTGTCCTGTAGGTTTTATTTCTCCCTAGTGCTAAAACTGTTTTTTGATCCAGTATTCTTGTCACCTTGTTTACCAATGCATAGTAAGGTCCTTCAATGTTTTAAAGATGTTAAAGTGCAAATAGTTTTATCTTAAAAGAGGAGTAGCTGTACCTAGTCTTAGCAAAAATTTCTGATTACTTTTACAAATGTCAAAACTCTCAAGGAACCCTCTATTACACTGATGGAGAAAAAAAGATGAATATTTTCCTCATTTTGTCTATTACAACAGAGCCTTTCTTGTCTTCTTCCTTTTTAGAGAATTTTAAAATGATCACTTCGAATTAATTATAGAAATTTGCTTATTTTTATACAATTATCTAAGTGAACAATTAGTTTCAATTGTGATATGTTTGCTTAGAAATATTTTGCCATCATTGACATTCTCAGGGTAAAATGTTGATAGGAAACAATCTGAAGAAGTTGAAACCAGATTGATTAATTTGTCAAATAATGTTGAAATGTAGCTGAGTGACAGTTATTGAGAATGAGATTTTTAAAACCTTTTTTTTTCTTTTTGAGGCAAGAAAAGCATGGTTATACTGTGTGTATGTATGTTTCTTTTCTATTTTGGGGTTCATTTCTATGAAGAAATATTTATCAAGAACTTTTAAATGGACCCACTCACATATCTCTATGTTTGTTTTAAATTGTTTTTAGAAATGGGTCCTGGATTATGGATATTGGTGTATAAATCTTTCAATATAGTCATTTATACTCCTGAAGCCTTCCCACTAGTGACCTATGTACGTTAGAAAAGGGAACATAATTTAAAAGAGTAAATTTTCCTGGAAAGAGGGGGGAAAAACCCACAGATGTATGTGGCATCTCAGAAGATACTGTTAAAATGGAATGAAAGCAGCACACACTTTTTTTTTTCTGGGACAGCCCAGTAAATTGGGAAGTCAGATTCAATTATGTACTGTGACTTGCTTCTTGCAACAATGTTGCTTTCTACTTTTCTCTTATAATAATTTCTGATAATTGGAGGTATGGAAGAACCCATTAATATCATGTTTGACACATAATTGAGCCCCCAAATTACTTATTAAATCTATTGCTGAAGCTGGGTCTTTATCTGTCATACATTAAGAAAATAACAAGCTTATACTTCATCTTCTTTTTGTAGAGGATTCAATTTCTTCTAACAGCTGTGTAGTGCAAAATTTCTACAGTTGTTATCTGAGGAATTTTGATCAATTTAATATAGGGATATTTCAGTATACAGAATGCTCAAAAGACAACTTAAGAGTCTAAATTCAGAATAGTTATATCAATAAAATTACACAATTATAATTTTACTGGTTCATTTCTCCAAATAGAAGATAGAAAGCAATATTCTAAGATTGGGCCTTTGTTGGAAGTTATACTGTTTCATGCACTTGAATAAATAGTAAAAAATAATTTGGGAATTGTATCTCCTAAAGTGTATTCCACAGAGTTAATAACTATAAATCATAACATAAACACTCTATGCTCAAGTAAATTTGGACTATACTGGGTTAAGTAAAGTTAAATAGTTGGTTTTACAATATTAAAGCTGTTAATATGTAAATATATATTTGTATATGCAAGAGGGTGCTATAAGCAGTAAGCACAACTTTTAAAATATACGTGATCAAAAAAGTGCATTTTTTAAAATGCAAATCTATACTACTTTTTTTTTTTTTTTTTTTTTAAGACCTTTCTCTCTTCTGAAACTTCTACTTTCAATCACTAGTCAGGTGAAGTGTTCCCTCTAGCATCATGGTATCCAGTTGATGTAGGATATGGCTGTGTGTCCACATCAGAGATTTAGCATCACACTTGAGGTCAGTTCTGAGACTTACAGCTAAGTTTTCCTAACAGTAAACACTATCTTGAGATTGTCCATATACAACTATATCCATTTTACTCATAAGTGAGTCACTTTACAACCTGAACAAACTGAAAATCAACAACTCTTTTTAGATACATCAGAAAATTGAAGACACAGGGCAGATTACAACCCTCAAAACTGGAGACATAGGCAAGCACAGAGAATCACAGTGTACTGGGAACAGAAGCCAATGCTGGAGGCTGGTAGAAACACTTAAAGGATAAGTGACCAATTGTTGGAGACTGAGCATGGACCAGCTTGAGAGGTAAAAGTTCCTGGGGCCCCCTCTTTCATAAATTTTACTTCTGGGACCCCCACCAGTTTCTCTGGGTGAAGACAAAAAAACAAATCCCTCAAATACATCAAGAGTACTCTGCTTTCCTTAACAAATGATTTCCTGCAAGTGAATCTATTTTAACAGAGCCTAACCAAACTGGGGGGAAGGGAAACACCCAACTCCAGCCCCTCTAGACTTTAATGTGGGAAAACGGATATACCCAACTCTACTCCAGCCCCTCCAAGCCTTCTGGTCTTACCTAAGGGGGGGATAAAGCTCAGAAGCACTTGTGAAAAATTACGGTACAGGGATGGGACATAGGCTCACTAAGAGATTGAGAGTTAATCATAGGATGATATAATTATTTCCCTCCCCTCAAACCGTATCACCACATAAATGGGTTCTTGTATAGTAACACTGGACTACAACTGAAAGAACCACAAGCCTCAGACCCTATTTAACAATGCTCTAGGAAATCCCAGAGATGGAGGAGACAAAAGCAAGAACACTAGAGGAAATTTTATCTTCTGAAACTACAGCTGGAGCAAATAGTAAACACAGCGTAACCAACCAGGTAAACATAAAACCTCACAGTAAATGCCTATTTACCTCAGTTTCTTTTATCTAACATATTGTGTCTGGCTTTGAACAACAACAACAAAAATCACAAGGACTACTGAAAGGCAAAAAAAAAAACACACAGTCTGAAGAGACAAAGAAAGCATCAGAACCAGACAATATTATGAAAGAGAATTTGAAATTCTCAGATCAGGAATTTAAAATAACTATGATTAATATGCTAAGGGCACTAACAGGAAAAGGGCACAACATGCAAAAACAAATGGGTAATGTAAGCAGAGGGATGGAAACTGTAAGAAAGAATTAAAAGGAAACACTAGAATCAAAAACACTAACAAACATGAAGAAAGCTTTTGATGGGCTCAGTAGCAGACTAAGCATGGTCAATAAAAGAATCAGTGAGTTTGAAGATACATAAGTGGAGACTTCAGACTCTGGAATGAAAATTAAAAAATATTGAAAAAAAACAGAACATAGTATCCGAGATCCATGAGTCAATTACAGTAGGTATAACATAAGTTATAAGAATACGATTAGGAGAATAAAGGTAGGAAGGAGCATAAAAAAAAAAAAATAACTGAAGTATATTGACTGAGAATTTCAGTACTAGACATTTAACCAAAGATCCAGGAAGAGAAGAAGCCCTACAGATCCCAAAGAAATGAAGACCTAGGTATATTAGATCCAAACGGCAGAAACCAAAGACTGAGAAACAACCTTGAATGACACTGGAGAATGGGAAAACCTTATCTTTAGAGGAACAAGGATTAAGAAATATATCAGATTTCTCTTCAGAAATTATGCAAGCAAGAAGAGAATGGAGTGAAATATAGTTGGTAAAAAAAAAAAAAAACACCAACCTAGAATTATGTATAAAATGAAATTATGCTTCAAAACTGAAGAAGAAACAGTGACCTTCAGAAAACGAAAATTGAGGGAATTTGTTGCCTGTAAACAGAGCTTGAAAGAAATGTTAAAAACATTTTTGAAAAAGAAGGAAAGTGACAGAAGTCAGAAATTCAGATTGATGTGAAAAATGGAAGAACATTAGAGAAGGAATAAATAAAGGTAAAATTAAGATACTATAAGATACTTCAAGTTCAACATGACAGAATTATTATATACATTTATGACTTTAATATTTAAGTCCCCGTTAAAAAAAGAAAGGAGGAAAGAAAGAAAGAAACAAACAAACAAAAAGAAAGAAAGAAAGAAAGAAAGACAGAAAGAGAGAAAAAGAGAAAGAGAAAGAAAGAAAGGTAAACTATAGATCAAAGGTGAACATGGGCACCATCAATAAGAAAGAGATTTTAACAAATATTAGGGAAATGGACAGCAGATCAATGACTTTTTGTTCTTGTCTAGATTATACAGTCAGATGAGCAACTTCTTTGACTGCAGCGAGTTGGAGGAGGCTAAAATCTGGCATATGCATAGAAGAAGGTATAGCTAAGAAGTTGCAGTTCTCCCTTCAGACCCTTGGAAGCCCCAAGGGTGATGGAGGGCAGTAATGAGCTAATTAGGTTTATTCAAAGTCTTAGATGAATTGATTGCTTTAATACTCCTTTCACATCTCCATGGCTGGTATAGGTAGGTGTTACCATCTAAGCACCAGGCTAAAAGCTCTAAAGGAATTGAGTAAACAACATTGGAGAAACAAGCCAGTTTGTGAGTTCTTGACCCCTTAGAGCAAATACCTCCACATTTTCACATCTCCCTACATAATGGTCACCCACTCCTTATAGTCATGAGGACCACTAATTGACAAAGCTCTTTTCCCACATTCTCGTAGAACCCAATCAAATAATCTTAATGTATTTTTTAAACTATAAATGATAAATTAAGTATTGCCAGACATCCTTAAAGTAAGCTAGCCAAACAAGAGACAAAAACAGGAAAAAATAACCATTAATAAAACACAAAATTTCGAGAAGAAAATTTTACCTACAAATTCTCTCATTACTATCCATAGGAACATCAAAGAATATTACCAACATGTAACATAAACACGGCATGGTTAAAATGGATCCTTCAGAAAACAATTGCCTTTAAAGAACACAATATTAAGTCCTGAAATATATATATATACTGGGGGTGCCAAAAAATGTATACACATAACTTGTATTCATCTTTTGTTATCGGTATATATTGAGTATTACAATTATAATACAGTTTTTTTCCTTTCTTAATATGTGTGTATGTTTTTTTGGCACCCTCTGTATATATGTAGGCATAGGAAATAAAGCTAAGGAACTCTGAAAAAGTGAAATATAAAACATAAAAAATAAGATGAGAGAGGAAAATAATCAAAAAGTTTAAATATCCTATTAATAGAAGTTTCATTTAGAGGGAATAGAATTGTAGTGGGGAGAATATTACAAAACATATAATCCAAGATATTTAGCAGGAAAGAATTACACGAATATTCAAGAGTCATTAGACATACAACTCAATTAATAAAAATAACACATGCAAGATACAGAACTGTGAAAATGTACAACACTGAAAATATAACAATGATCCTAGGCCTTCAAAAGATTATTCAACAAGGTCACTTATGAAGGCCTGAGAAATTGCCTAGCTTTAGACATTTCATTAGCAAACTGGAAGATAGACATCAATGAACAAATCCTTACAAAATTCTGATAAATAATATTGACTTTTTGTCATGAGAAGTGAAACTCTATAACCTATCTTGGAAAGTTGCTTTGGTTGTGTTTTACTAAAATAAATGATTTAAGAAAGAAGTGACTAAACCAAGCTCTCTAAACCAAGTTCTCATTTCGGATTTTGTGCGCAGTTGCAGTAGAATGGTTGTTGGGACTGAATTCATTTAAAGACTTTTGTACTCACATGTCTGGCACTTGAGTTGGGATGTCTAGAACACCAAGTAGTTAATCAGTCTTCTTTGTTTCTCCATCTTCACATCACTAGTTTGGGCTTCCTCGCAGTATGGAGGACAGACAGAGAAAACATTTTGAAAGACAGAGAGAAGCTGGCAAAGCTTCTTATGGCTTAGACTTAGAATTTCCAGAAGTCAGATATGCCCATTCTATGCTTAAGGAAGTCACTAAGTCCAGCCCAGAAGGGGAGGTAAGTTAGACTTCACCACACAGTGAGAAGAGTATCACAGCCATCTTTAATGCAACATCACTTTTTTTTTTTTCGCATGCCATTTTCATTTTGTTATTCTCTCATCCTATTCTTGCTCCACAAATAACTACAAATTAAGGTTTCATTGAATAGAATTTATACTGACTGTTAGTCAAGGCTGGTATTTTACTGACACATAGAATTTTTGTTGCTAAATTTGAAATAGTTCCACATTGATTGGTAAAATAAATGCCGACATAAGACCCAGATTGTCCTCCTACTGCCCCAGTTACCAAAACCCTCTCCCACCATCACCATGAACAACTCCAGGATCAAGCAACTAAAATGTGGCTCATTACAGAATACCAGGATATGCCCAGGTATAATCAACTTCTGTTTTGGTTCAGTGCCCATACCAATTTTCCCAAAAGACATACCCCAAGGGCACTGTGATTGCTTCCTTCCAGGGACCAAAGAAGTTTGGACCATGACCCACTTAGATGCCAATCTTGCCCTGAAAAGTCCCAGAAAGGTACCACTTATATGCCCTTGTGACAGCCTCCTTACCTTCCAACCAGTTCACAGCTATGACAGCTCCCATACCGAGGCCCATAAAATTCAGCCCTTAACGGGATAGTTTGCATCTTGATGGCAGTTCTGGCATCTAGGAAACAAATGGCTGGTACCTCTCTAGCCCACATACAGTATAGCTGCCACTGTTGGGTAATACTCCATGAGAGTCACTCCCACATAAATAACTACATGAGGAAATTGAGAGATCCAGGGAAAGGTAAGGAGAAGAGGTGGAATAATAGCAACGAGGGCTACTATAGGCACTGGCCTACTAAAACTCTGCCAACAGAGTGGCACCTCCATGGCAGAATAAAGGACTTAAGGCAAGGACTGTTCCCATATGTTTCTTCACATTCCAGAGGATTTTCAGATTATGGTTTCTCCTTTTCGTTATTCCTATTGAAGTTTGTCCCTATTTAAATGTGTTTGGCAAAATCACCAAAATTCCCATTTTTCACATGCGCCAGGTTTTAATTTTACCAATAAAGAAATAGCAAATTTTTACAGAGCATTTGTTCTATGCAAGATATTGCTATACACTTACATTAGATCATAAAAATACTATAATTTTATCTTATCCCCATTTACAGGTGAAGTTATTGAGGCACAAAGAGATGACTTAAAAAGTAAGTGACAGAGCTGGAATTTAAATGTAAGCATCCTGATAACAGAGTCCAGTCTCTTAAATGGCATGCTACACTACTTCGACAGAATTAGGTTTTATCACATTAAATATAGTATGGTATAATAAACTACTCTCATGATTTTTTCAATAATAGACATATTAAAAATTAAAAGAAAATCACAGACTGGGTTGAATATTTTGAATGCAATTGCTGTTAAATTAAGCCGAAGTGAAAGATGATTCAGCGCCATGAACATTACTGCTGATGTTAAGAAAAATTCTCGACTTTTTCTGTCTGACTTATTTCGCTTGGCATAATAATCTCAAGATCCATCCATGTTGTCACAAATGGCTCTATTTCATCTTTTCTTATGGCAGAGTAGTGTCGCATTGTGTACATATACCACATCTTCTTTATACAGTTTTCTATCAAAGGACACTTTGGTTGTTTCCATGTCTTGGCCACCGTAAATAAAGCTGCAATAAACATTGGAGCACGTATATGTTTACAGATGAATGTTTTCAGATTTTTTGGGTAGGTACCCAGGAGAGGGATTGCTGGGTCATATGGTAATTCTGTTCTTAATTTTTTTTTAATTAAAGTTTATTGGGGTGACAATTGTTAGTAAAGTTACACACAATGGAATACTATTCGGCATTAAAAAAGATGAAATAGGACCATTTGTGACAACATGGATGTATCTTGAGAATATAATGCTGAGCGAAATAAGTCAGACAGAAAAAGCAGAGAACCATATGATTTTACTGTTCTTAATTTTTTGGGGAACCTCCACACTGCCTTCCATAGCAACTGCACCAATCTGCATTCCCACCAACTATGTATAAAGGTTCCATTTTCTCTACAACCTCTCCAACACTTGTTATTACTTGTCTTGTTTATGATTGCCATTCTAACTGGTGTAAGGTGATAGATACCACACAGTTTTAATAGCTGAAAATTAACATTTTATTTGATCAATATTGATCAATGAATAAAATGAGGTACTGTGATTCATTCTGAGAAAAATAAAACAGTAGCATAAAAACTAAAGCTAATTGTATACATGAATATAGATCCTGTTTTAGTTTCCTGTGGCAGCTGTAACCAATTACCACAAATTTGTTGGCAGAGCCGTGTTCCTTCTGGAGGTTCTGGGGAATGATCAGTTTTCTCGCCTTTCTCAGCTGCTAGCAGCTGCAAGCATTCCTTGTTTCATCTCCCACTTCTATTTCCAAAGCTAACAATGGCCAGTCCAGTCTCACCTTGCACGATTGTGACTGACTCTCCTGCCTTCCTCTGTCATATTTAAAGGACCTTTGTGATTACAATGCCCATCCTTCCACAGTCAAGAATAATCTCCTTATATTAAGATAAGCTGATTAATTAGCAAAGTGAACTCCATCTGCAACCTTCATTCTCCCTTGCCAACGTAACTTAACATAGTTACATATTAGGGAATAGAATGTGACATCTTGATGAGGAGGGGTATTATTCTACCTACCACGAATAGCAATAACAATTGATCACATATTATATTTAGAAACTGTGCTAAATCCTTAACCCAGTGCATTGGATAAGAGGGGAGTTCCAGGAGCCAGTGTATGGAAGTTCAGACACTTTATCCGTTAGCTCTGAAACCTCAGGTGAAGCTGAGAGTTGTGACTTGGTTTGTTTGTAAAACAGTGATAACAGTAGTGCCTAACACATAAAAATGTTGAGAACATTAAATGGCTAATGCCTGGGAATAATTTAAAGCTTGGCACATAGTAAGTGCTCATGCTCAGTATATATTAGATTTTTTTCTTATTTAGCCTCTTACAAACCAATGGAGAAAAGACATTACTTTCATTTTCCAGATTAAAAAAAAAAAAAGAGGCTTAAAATAAGTATATACTTTCATGAATGTTGCGCTGTATGTAAGTGATAGAAATGCATTTTAGAACCTAAGCAATTTGATACCTTGGCCTAGACTCTTAATCCTGAAGTTACAACATTGTTTTAAGTTATTGGCTGTTTACATACACTCTATTTAAAATGCATATCCACTTACCTAGACTCTAGAAAAAAATATGATATTTGACAGTGAGCAAGCATCAATGACTAGATATGACCCAACGTCTATTTTGTGTTTCCTTTTTAATTTTAATAATATAACCTTAGAATTTCAGCTGTAATTATCTATCAAAAATACACACTTTCAGACACATTTGACTGCCTTGAGCAGCCTTGTTATTGAATTCAGGCAAGTGGAACCTCATGTGAATTGCAACTTTCAAATTGTACTCCAGAGGAAAATGGTGTGCCCTTTACTTTTATTTTCCTACTTCTGGCTGACTGAAACATTTTGCTATGGGATCTCCTTGGACATGGAAACTAGGCACCATCATAGATACAGAACAAAAAGAAGACTAGGTCCCTATCTCTGAATGTCTTCATTTGTGCCATTTTGTTGGAAAGAAATAAACATATAACTTTTAAATCCATTTTTAGCTTCATATTGCTGCTGTTACAAGTCTTAAATACAAATGACTAGGTTAGTATTTGTGTGTCAGGTCTCAAGGACACAGATTTTTCAGGGCAGAAGTTCAGTTACCTTGGTTGTGCAGAGCAAAATATTTGTAACCAACCATGCCCAATAGACCTTTCTATGATAAAGCGAATTTCAGAAGTCAGAACACACGCCAAAAGAATCTGTAGCTTGAGTGGATGCAACAGGAAGAAAAATCAGCATGTTAGAAAGTGTCGGTTTCTTATTAACATTTGCAGCAAAGTCCTGTTATAGAGACAACATCGTGTAAGAAGTATATAAAGTTTCGAAGGAGAGATATCAGAAAATGCAATTTTGATAAGGGAAACTGTTTTGATCTCAGCGTATAATCTCTTCTGATCAAAATTCTGCTAATTTTAACCCAAGCAAGGTTAATAAAGCAAATTGCTTTTTGAACCAAACTGAAATCATAAAAAGATGTGACTCTGAAGAAGCAACATTAGAAGCAGGTAAGACTGTGTCCTCACACTTTTAAACAATTATAAGAGTTCTTTTGCAGACAGTAAGTAATAGCGCGACAGAAAAATTTACATCGAGCAATTCAGATTGCTCTCCCACCTCAGCCTTTGTTTCTGATTAGCCTAAGGTAGCCTCCACGAAGGAATGGGGCTAAGGAATGCAGAACATGGAAAAAATAACTTTTTAGGATTAGAAATTAGGTGGAGAATATAACCTTGTCTGTGTCTCCTTATTCATGGTACTGTATGGAAATAAATAGACACATAACCTACTAGTTTTCAAAAGATTATATTACCAACAAAAATTATATGCTTAGCCTGCAAAAACCTGTACTTGTTTGAGAGTCACAATCACTCCTACGTCCCAGAGACTGCACCAACATAAAATAGGTTATCGAATATTTTAAACCCTCAAGGAGGGTATATACTCTCTATTGGCCACTTCAGGTATGGAGGTGGAGAATAACAGATGTGGAAGAAGCTCCCAGTGGGCAAAGTCAGGGGCAATGAGGATGGTGAATAGGGGAGTCCTTCACAGAGAATAAAATCAAAGTGTGATATGGATAAGCCCAGGAATATTCTCTACTGTCATGCAGGGGGGGTTTGCAGCTGTTCCAGCAAGTTATGATAGTTGCTTTGAGTGACTAAGTGCTGTGTGTTTTCCATTATCCTCTATTCCATGGGGGAGTTCTTCTCGTAGTTATTCTATTTCTATTTTACCACTGTATATTGAAGAAAAGGTAAGTAGGGAGAGAGAAAGAGAGTGAGCTTTTTAGTGTTTAGGTCGCCAGACCACAAACAGCTGTCTATGCTTCCAGTTGCTCAAATCAAAATCCTTAGAGTCGCCCCTGACATCCGGTTGCTTCTACCTTCAAACTCTGCCTTCAAAATAGAGTCCTCATTTAGCTTCACATACACTGATCAACACTGGCCTGGGCCAAATTTATCTCTTAAATGGATTATTGAAATAACCTTATAACTAATCTCCATGCTCTCTCTCTAGTCTATTTTCAATGAATCAGTCAGAAAAGTCATTTTAATATATGTAAGATAAGATAATGTTATTCTCTGCTCAAATCTCCTCAGCGGCTGCCTAACCATTTCAATTACGTTAAAAGTCAAAGCTCTTTCAAGCACTGAAAAGACCTCAGTTTCCCCTTTGACAGCATCTCCTATGTCATTCCCCTTAATTTACTTGGCACCAGCCACACTGATCTTTTTACTATTCCTGAAACATGCCAGACCCTTAATTTTTAACCATTTTATTCCCTAGGACACTCATCTCCCTCATATCCAGGTAGCTCAGATGTCATTGTGTTATCTGTCTTCTCCTGATCTCCATTTTAAAATTCCAAATTTCACCTTCTCCACATTCCAGTAATATGCTGAAGTTAACTGGTATAGGCTTATGATGATTATTAACATTTTAGAAATTTTGCATGCATGTTGACATCACATTGGTAATTTAAAATTGGCTGTGGTGGGAGTATTACCCCATGGAAATGGGAAAACACTACAAATCAGAATTTTTTTTTTTTTTCCAGAGGTGGTTTAAACATTTACCAGGACACTGCTATAGACCCCTTTTACTTCCTCCATTTTTTCATAGTACTTATCTTCTAAAATACCTTAATATACTTATTTTTGTGTTCATTATTTATTGTCTGCCTTCTCTATTAGAAAGTTAAAACAAGAGTCAACTTTTAAATTTTGTTCACTGATGTATCTCTCTAATGTATCTCTCCTTAGAAAAGTGCTGATACCTAGAAGTCGTTCCATAATACTTGTGTAATAAATGAGCCATTAACAGCATAAGTCATTTGATTGCAGCTAGGAACAACTACACCCAAAAGAGAGACTTCATTTCCTAGATTCCTTTAAAGTTAACCATGGTCAGTAACCATCTTCTGGCCAATATGATATGGCTGGAAGTGATGTCTTCAACTTTCTCACTATACCTTTACAGGGTATGGATGAACCTTCAAACAATTCCGACTACAAATATAGTCACATCTTGGACCATTTGTATGAATCAGCACTTGTATAGAGGTCAGTGTGAGAAAATCAAATGGTCATGGATCCTTGATGTAGAGGTGCTACAATAATAGCCCTGGATTGATAATGCTTAGATTGCTATTTAAAAGGTAAATACACTGTTGTACACCTGAAACTAATATAATATTGTATGTCAACTGTAATTGAAAAATAAAAATATATATTAAAAAACCAATAAAAAAAAATAAAAAAAAATAAAAGGTAAATAAAGCATTATCTTGTTTCAACCAGTGCTTCACACTATTTTTCACATCATGGCACAGTTAGAAAATGCTACTTGTATAGCATACGTGGTAAATAGCTGAAGTACCAGGTCCATCGGTTCCTAGTACCAGTAGCATATAAGTCCCCCATGGCACAATCATCACAATACTTTGCTTTCTGCCAGTGTTACTCGGTCTTTGTTACAGTAGCCAGGCCGGTTTCTTAACTAACATAGAAAACCATTCCCTTTGTTGACTAATTTGTTCATTTGCTCAGAATGAATTGTACCTACTCCCTTTGTCACTGTATAATAATATTGCATTGTAAATTAGAAGACGTAGATCCTTGTACCACCTGTCTTCCGTGTTAGGCTATCTGTGCTTGGTGATTCCTCTTTCTGTAACACAGAATCATTTCATTCTCCCTTTCCCAGTTAATGTCTGTCCCTTCGTCAGGTTTAAGTTCAAATATCACTTCCTTAAGAAAGGCTTCCCTGAGCTCTCAGGGGAGATCAGTTTCCTCATTCATGTACGTCCGTGCTATTTTGTGTCATACTATTTAAAACAACTTTGTCTGTGTCATTGATTAGTGTGTTTCTGCCATGGAGGGTAAAAGGGAACATGTCTGTTATGCTCACTGTGAGGTACCTGGTTAAGCATTAAATTAACATTTTATTACAAAAATGACACAATAAGGGAATATTTGCCATGTCAAGTTTTAAGAGGTTATGCGAGCATTAACTGACTTCATGGATGTTATGATACTTTAATAATAATGTAGTATAGTACATTATGTATAAATATAATGCACATATATAATTAAATGGCATAACTATGAATTTTGTTGCACATGATACATTATCAGTTAGAAAATAGCCCTTGCATGTTTTTATTTCATTAAATGATTTAATTTTGCTTAGCTGTACACTCAATAGAAGTGTTTAACAACAAAACTAGATAGGTGTTTTGTGTTTTTTTTCCCCATTATTTCATTCCTGTTTTTTAAATCATTGTGATTTATTTTTCATTTATACATAATTTTGACAGTTAAAGTCAAAGCAAGATTTTGGTTTTAATGTTATGGTGTTGAATTAAGATACGATGGAGCTACGGACCTTTTATTAAGTCTTCAATACCAACTTTTAATATTTGGTAAACAAAATAAACCATTTTGAGAATTAGTGAAAAGCTTTGAAATATAATAATTCTCCCTAAACAGGTGTTTTGGAACCAAGTATGTGTGGATCTCATACCAGTAGGTGACCTTTAATTGAAAACTTTCTGGGTTTATGCAATTTGAGAGTTAAAAACAATCTAACTTCATTTATCACACTTCCTAGGACTTATTTACACACTCTTTTATCTTGTCAGTCACCAACTATTTAATTAATACTTATATTGTTCTAAGCACTAGACACATGTTACAGTCACTGTGTTGTCAGGTTGCCTAAAATCTATTGTGGGGGGACACACAATAAACACATACAATGAAACAAATACATAACATAAATATGATAAATTCAGCAAGTAGGTCTATGAACAAAATTAAATGGGACAGAGACCGATATTGGAGTAATAATTCTGCAAAGACAATGAAAGGAGGCAGCTGCTTGAATTTATCAGTAAAGGGCATTTTAGCATTTATTAAGCATTCATTAAGTAATTTCTAAGTATGTAAAAGAATATATACATAAAATGCATGAGGCAATGATTGTGGAAAGATATGGATAATAAGGAATGAGCAAGTTATGTTCCTTAAGATATTGCAATTTTTGGAATAATATAGAAAATGGTTCAAATAGCACTGGGATCTCTGCTTCTTCTGTAAAATAGGAAGTATAGCTTAATTCATAGTATTCTGGTGATCCTTTAAGGATTTTGTGTATATAAAGCAGTTAACAGAATAACTTGCATCTGCTAGGACCTACTTTTGAATAAAATCTACTTTTTCCTTTTCATTGGGTTTACTGTAGTAGAATATCTCACATGGTACAAATACTGAATAGTTTCCCAAGGGGGGGAAAATAATAAAGAATGTAAATTGAATTTCTGATTCCTTGTTTTTTAATATTATAAATAAATTAGAAGTTATTTCTAAAACTTTGTAAAAAGAGTATTGGTTGGAGTGGTGGTTGGTTTTTGTTTACTCAGTCTTCCTATGTTTTCCCTCTGGGTTCCAAAATTTTTAGTAGCACACTTAAACAATGATACATTGCCTTATTCAATCCATGAGAAGAGGGCAGTATAGTTTTAAATTAGTCCCAGTGGAACTAATAATAGATTCATTGGGGAATGTGTTACAAAAAAACAGGGAAGTTCTTTGGACATAGCTATGATTCTAAGCAACTTGTGTCTAGTATGCTTAGTAAGGATATTAAAGTGTGTGTGTGTGTGTGTGTGTGTGTGTGTGTATACACACATAAATAATATATATATACATATTTATTTAAATATATATTTAAAGGAATGTTTTTAAAATAATGATTAATTAATGGTATCTAGAAAGAGTTTCACGTGTAATTAGATGTCTTCTTATATTTAGTAATGTCATTCAATACATAGAAAGAGGAATACTGGAAGTGTGTGTGCATGTGTCTATACACAGAAATATAGATATAGCCAGCTAAATATATAGGGTAAATATAAATATACGGAAGGCCATACATTTGCACACAAATATAATGTAAAGACACCAAACACTACTAATTTATTAATACACGAATATGCATATGATATTTTAGCAGAACATTCATCAATATTCAGTTATTCTTCAGGATGAATGAAACGTAGCCAAATGAGAATTTTGGCCTGTGAAAAAGTCTGTTTGGTTGAATAAAATCTACTTTTTCCTTTTCATTGGGTTTACTGTAGTAGAATATCTCATATGGTGCAAATACTGAATAGTTTCCCAAGGGAAAAAAAATATAAAGAATATAAATTGAATTTCTGATTCCTTGTTTTTTAAAGTGGAGAATGTGAAAATATTTTAGCATAAGCTGGAAAAACAAAACCAAATATAACTATTCTCATAGTATAGGCATCTATATTCATGTTGAGATTTGTGGTCAATATTTTTAAAATTCACAATATGTAATCATGCTTTTCTAAGAGTAATGGCTTTTCCTTTCCTCTCTAGAAAAAGTAATGATTCTCAAAATCAGAATGGAGAGAAATTTAAAAAGCAAAACTTTCAGATTTAGGACTGCAACAATGGCTTACTTTGCCAGATGTTTTTTGATTAAGGGTTAAAACAATCAGATAAGCAGTCCGGAAGACTGGTGTCTCCCTTTGGAAATGTCATTGTATTCCACATGGAACAATGTCTTGTCTGTTTCTGTAATCAAAGCTAGTGTTCATGATTGATATCTGATTAAAGAGAGAAATACACATCACATGAAATATAGAGACTTAAATATTGTAAAGAAATTGATATATTATTTATAAAGTAATCCACGATGAATTTAAAATAAATACCTTTCTCAACACTAATATTACATATGTTTATCACAGCTCAGGAAGAAAGGTAGGTTTATTAGAAAATGACAGCCATAAAAATATGTGCAAGTGTGCCTCAGACTCATGTGGAGTTGTTGACATTATATTATGCAGAAATTGTGTCCACTAGGCATTTGATATTTTTAATATCTACAGTGAATTTAGGAAAATATTTAATTTTTCAAAAATAGTTCTTAAGAAATCAAGTGGAAATTTTGTAAATCAACACAACGGTTTTGGGCCTAATTTGTCCATGTGTGAATTAATGAAAAAACACCGGTTTTAATGCTCTAAACAAAATTATACAAGCATAATTTTCCTCTTTTTCAAAGAACAAAAATTAAATTCTCCTTAGAAATGAAAAAAATATTTTTTTATAAAATCCAATTGAGGTATTGTATTGTATCTATCTTTATATTGTATACTAGTGTTGAATTTAATTCAGCTGTTCAAATATAAATAAAAAATAATTATTAAAAAATAATTCAGAATATGAAATAGAAAATGGATTATGAGAAAAATAGAAGGAAATAATGTGTTAATAGTGATACAATTTCCATATTCACATTATGATATTAATGTCAGTAGTGATTGCCCTCATTATCCCTTATATATTCACTCTTTGATATTCTCCTTCATCTCATAGTCTCAACTCTTCATATTATAACTTTAAATCAATGTAACTAACTTGTCTTTCAGAAAAAGAAAACCAACTGTTAGTTTTTAAAGAACTATCTGTCATGCATAAGCATTTTAGCAGTCTTCCAAAGACCATAGCCCACATAATAAAACTCTCTACAGCCACACACTTCCTTTTACACTTTCTGAAATAGACAAAAATGAATGATTACAATGTTATTAATTTGTTTTAATGTAACTCAAATTAATAATTGCAACATTAAATACAATTAAGAAGCATATATATATATATGTATATAACTATCTTGATAACTATGTTTCACTATGCTAAAGATATTATGAAGAAAACATATTTTATGGCCACCCCTCC